>NC_064628.1:642071670-642375670 GCF_023864275.1 Schistocerca cancellata | reverse complement strand
CCTAACTAACCTAAGGACATCACACACATCCATACCCGAGACAGGATGCGAACCTGCGACCGTAGCGGTCACGCGATTCCAGACTGAAGCGCCTAGAACCGCCAGCCACACCGGCCGGCTAAGACAGCAAGAGTCTGGCGCAGTTGTTAGATCGGTCACTGCTACTAAAATGGTAGGTTATCAAGATATAAGAGAGTCTGAACGAGGTGCATAGTCGGCGCACGAGCGATGGGGCACAGCATCTCCGAGGTAGCTATGAAGTGGGGATTTTCCCGTATGACCATTCCACGAGTGTACCATGAATATCAGCAAACCGGTAAAACATTGCTGTGGCCGGAAATACATCCAGCCAGAACGGAACCAACGACAACTGAAGAGAATCGTGACGAGAGCGCAACCCATTCGCAAATTTCTGCAGATTTCAGTGCTGGCCCATCAACAAGTGTCTGCGTGCGAACCATTCAACGAAAAATCATTGATATTGGCATTCGGAGCCGAAGGTGCACTTGTGTACCCTTGATGACTGCACGACACAGAGCTTTACGCCTCACCTGGGCCCATCAACACCGACATTGGACTGGAAACATATTGCCTCGTCGGAAGAGTCTCGTTTCAAATTGTATCGGCCGGATGGACGTCTACGGGTATGGAGACAACGTCATGAATCCATGGACCCTGCATGTCAGCAGGAGATTGTTCAAGCTGGTGACGACTCTGGAATGGTTTGGAGCGTGTGCAGTTGGAGTGATATGGGACCCATGATACGTCTAAATACGAGCCTGACAGGAGTCACGTACGTAAGCATCCTGTATAATGCCTGCATCGATCCATGCCCATTGTACATTCCGAAGGACATGGGCAATTCCAGTAGGACAATGCGACACCCCATAAGTGCAGAATTGCTACTCAGTGCCTCCAGGAATACCGTTCTGATTTTAAACACCTCCGGTGCCCACCAAACTCTACAGACATGAACATTATTGAGCATATCTCGGATGCCTTGCAACTTGCTATTGAAAAGATATCTCCACCCCCTCGTACTCTTACCGATTTATGGACAGCCCTGCAGGATTCATGGTGTTAATCCCCTCCAACACTACTTCAGACATTAGTCAAGTCAATGCCGCGTCGTGTTGCGGCACTTCTGCGTGCTCGCGGGGACCCTACGGGATATTAGGCAGGTGTACCAGTTTCTTTGGCTCTTCTGCGTTTGATGATAAATGGAATAAATATTTTCTATTCTCTGACTAAGACATTAAAAGGGTGTTCTGCGCACACATCATATGTATGGACCCCACGCTCTCCGGGACTCTGAGCGGCACTTCCTGTTTTTCGCGGAAGGAAATTAGTCATCAATTTTAAACTGAAATAGTATTACTTTTGGCAATTTTGTACACGTGGATGTATAGTTTACTAAAGCAGTGGGAGCAACAGACCACAGACATAATATTGTGCGTACTTTCGAAAGTCTCAATAATAATTCGACATAAAGCTATTTCATTAACCTTCCTTTTACGTATTACAGATTACCATATAAGTTTTATTTACGCATTCTTTTTCACTATGGTCTACTGTTCCTTGCCACGAACTTGTGCCGCAATAGAATTGGACGAGACATATTATTTGCTTTACACTGTAAGAAAGCTCACATATAAGTCGTTCGTTTGTATACCATCTCAACAAACTTAAGCCAGGCAGAACAATGTTTGAGCAACTAGAATACTCACAATGTCAGACAGTTATTCGTTTGAATTACATTTAATGACACACTATCTCAGAACTAATTTTTCAGTCCTCTTTTGTATTCCTTTTACTAATTCTCAATTCAGGCATAACGTGCCATTACTGTATGTTACTCAACAATGTTTCGAAGAATTTAGGTGAAGTTTTAGGTTTCGAACTTCTACTAGCAAGCATAACAATGTGTCTAATAGTGTACTTTACTACGACAGTATGCCATCTTAGGCAGTTTATAACACTTAAAACATTTTATAATGGCATTTTGAAGCCGAAATCATGATTGTGTAAGTGTAAATGTAACTCTGTAAATAAACAACAGTATAATGGCGGTACTGACTTTAAAGAAATATATTATGACAGTGGCCCCGCATTATGAAAAAATTTTTAATATCTCAGATTTTATTCAGTTTATACACAGAATAAATAGAAAAGGAAGTCCAAGGAAAAGTTTGTAAAAGAATTTAAAGTTCGAGTAGAGAAAAAGAAAAATTTTAGGCTTGTCGATGACGTCGTAATACTTTCAGAGACAGGTAAAGGCTTATGAGATCAACTGAACAGAATACCGTCTTGAAAAGAGGCTAAAAGGCAAATATCAAGAAATGCACAGGAAGGGCAATGGAATGAAGTCGTATTAAATCAGGTAATGCTGAGGGACTTAGATCCATGAAATACTAAAAGTAGTCTTTGAGTTTCGCTAATTGGTCAGCAAAATAAGTGGCGAAGGTCGAAGTAGAGAGGATATAAAATAAAATCTGGAAATAACAAGATAAGCGTTACTGAAAAAGAGGAATACGTTTACATCGGACATCAGTTAAATTGTTAGAAATACATTCTTGAAAGTGATTCTTGTATGAGAGTGAAAATTCGGCTACAAGCAGTTCAAACAAGAAGAGAATAGAAGCTTTTGAAATGTAGTGCAACAGAAGAATGCTAAAGATTACATCGGTACGTCGGGTACGTGATGAAGAGGAATTTTTTTGAGTCATCAGTCTTCTGAATGGTTTGATGCGGCTCACCAGGCATTCCTCTCCTGTGCCTGCTTTTCATTTCAGAGCAGCAATTGCAACATACGTCCCCAGTCATTTGCTGGATGCATTCCAGTCTTTGTCTTTCTCTGGAGTTTTTGCCCTCTACAGCTCCCTCTAACACCACAGAAGTTATTCCCTGGTATCTTATCAGATGTCCTATCATCCTATCCCTTCTTCCTGTAAGTGTTTTTCCTTATATTCACTTCCTCATCGTTTCTGTGCAGAACCTCCTCATTCCGTACCTCATCAGTCCACCTAATTTTCAACATCCGTGTATAGCACCACGTCTCAAACAGTTCGATTCTCTTCAGTTCCGGTTTCCACATAGTCCATGTCTCACTACCATTCAAAGCTGTGCTCTAAATGTACGTTCTCAGAAATTTCTTCCCCATAGTAGACTTCTCTTGGCCAAGAACGCCCTTTTTTGCTGGTGCTAGTCTGCTTTTTATGTCCTCCTTGCTCCTTCCATCACGTGTTATTTTACTGTCTAGGTAGCAGAACTCCTTAATTCGTCTACTTCATGGTCCTCAGTTCTGAACTTAAGTTTCTTGGTGTTCTCATTTCTGCTTCTCCTCAATTATTTCGCCTTTCTTCGATGTACTTGCAATCCATATTCTGTACCCATTAAACTGTTCATTCCATTCACCAGATCCTGGAGTTCCTCGTTTTTGCTGAGGATAGGAGTATCATTGTCGGATCTTATCATTGGTATCCTTCACCTTGTATCTAAATCGTACTCTTAGAGCCTTATTTCATTTGTGTTATTGCTTTTTAATTGTACAGATTGAACTGAGGGGGTGAAAGACATCCCTGTCTTACGCCCTTTTTAATCCGAGAACTTTCCTCTTCGTGTTCAGTCTTATTGTTCCTCTTGGTTCTGTAAGCTTTCTTTTAAAAATTTGTCTATATGTGTGAATACTGAATATTTCTTTTTCCAAAACTTTCTCCTCGTGTAGCGTGTAATTCTCGTTCAACTGCAGAGCAATACTTCCTGCGGACTGATCCTGTGTTGCGCACATGAACAGTGTCTGAAACAAAACTTTAACCTTAATGAAATGCAGAATTTGAAATATTTAAAATAAATGTATTTAAATGCCATAAGAAATAACTGTGTGCTCAGTGAAAATTATGTTGCTGAAACCCAATACCAAAGTTCATTACGACAGTTGCGTGATATGAAGTGTAATGTGTGACGTGAAATATCCACAAAAAACTAAAATTCTGCTCAACTCCGAAGAAAATAGCTCTCTGAAATTACGTACACTGTTCATTGTAATATAGTCTACTTGCTTAGCACAACAACTGATAGTTCTAACTGACTTGCCTCTTGCTCAGCATGATATGCTATGTGTGGTATAGTGACGTTCTCGAAAGCAAATTGCGCAAATTAAATTCAGCAGATGCAGCACCTAAAGAAAGATAATCTACTTTCTTTGTTTTTGGTCAGAAATAATATCTGATTTAGTGTCGCGTAAGATGCAATGAACACATGACAAAGTGTTGAAAACTTAACTAAGAATGATGAATGTGGGTTTTACTAAAAAAGTAAATCATTCTTTAAATATTAAACTCTAATTATAGTCAAAATAGACTTTACAACGTAAGAAATCTCAAACTACTGGGAATTCCTCTCATTATAAAAATTACAGGCATCTCAACCAGTTGCGTAATTCGTGACATAAAGAAAAAAAAGAGATCAGATTAACACAATCATAAATATTATTAGTTGAGGGACAAAGATTTCCTTCAGTTAATAGTTTGACAAACAAACATCTTATTCCCCCGCCCGAATGGGTTACCTTCAAAAATTCCTCCAACAATCCTCTCCATTAATATAAATAATGAAATAGCTTTGCATCTCCGTAATAAAGTGTTCCGGGTAGTTTCTCCCAGATTCACAAATAACAGATCTCATTCTCGGACAAACTCAACTGCTCGCTACTGTGCCTCAAAATATAAGAATATCCCAGAACTGCACAGCTGACTTACCAGCAAGTGAACCGCAGACAAAACTAAACACAAAGTCAAGGATCTCATTCACTATTCGTGTAATGCGGTCATTCATCTATGCCCAATACAGTAAAGGTGAATTATTTACAGTAGCAGAAAGCATATGAAAACCTTACAGTTCTTATACATATTGTATATTATCCATATTTCCCTACACATCCCCTATTTTTCCCAGAAGTTCGAACATCTTGTTTCATTTTTCAATATCGAATGCTTTTTCTAGGTCGACAAATCCTATGAATGAGTCTTGATTTTCCTACAGTCGTTCCTCCATTATCAACCGAACCGATCGTCATCTAGAAGATCCTTAATTTTCCTTCCCAGTCTTCTTGTCAGAAATTTGGAT
Organism: Schistocerca cancellata; assembly: GCF_023864275.1. Taxonomy (NCBI): domain Eukaryota; kingdom Metazoa; phylum Arthropoda; class Insecta; order Orthoptera; family Acrididae; genus Schistocerca; species Schistocerca cancellata. Next base: position 642,370,546 of record NC_064628.1, on the reverse strand, counting down.
GCATGAGTTGTTAAACTGACTATGTGATAATTCTCGCACTTGTGGGCAATTGCTGTCTTCGTAATTGTATGGATTACGAATTTCCGAAACTCTGGTGGTATCGCAAGTCCCATACATGCTACACACTTGCCACTTCCCCTAATAATATTACGAATTTCGATGCAATATTTTCTACCCTTTCTGTCTTTTTTTACATCAAGTCGTCCAAAGCTCTTTATTCTAATACTGTATCCCCTGTCTCTTCAGTGTCAACTCCTGTTTCTTCTTCCACCACCTCATCAGACAAATCCTTCGCCTCATAGAGATCTTCAGTTTACTCTCTCCACCTGTCCGCTGTCTCCTCTGAATGTAACGGTAGAATTCCCGTTTCAGTCTCAATGCAGCCCTTGCTTTTAATTTCACCCCGAAAGGTTGTTCTGGCTTTTCTACATGTTGAGTCATTTCTTTTTTGATTTCTTCATATTTTTCACGTAGCCATTTCACCTTAGTTTGCGTGCACTTCCTATTTATTTCATTCCTAAGTGTCTTCTATTTCTGTATTCTTGAATTTCACTAAACATTTTTGTACATCCTTCTTTCGTTCATAAATTGAAGTACTTCATCTGTTACCCGTACATTCTTCGCAGTTACGCTCCCTGTGCCTATTTTTTCTTCGCAACTTCTGTTATTGCCTTTTCTAGAGATGTCCATTCCTCTTCAACTGAACTGCCTACTGAGCTATTCCTTATCGCGATATCTAAAGCCTGAAATCTTGAAGCGTGTCTCTTCTTCCCTTAGTACTCCATGCCCTATCTTCGTATTCGTAATGAATCCTACTCCGGAATATCATCTTCTGGTGCTATTAAGCTATAGTCACAAACCAGAAAGCCTTGTCTTCATTCCGTATCATTTCACTGACCTCTATTATATATAGAATGTGGCTTAGCATTTCCCTTTCCTCATTTTCTAGCCTCTCTGCCACTTCAGACTTCTGACATTCCACGCAACGATTCTTAGAACGTTACCCTTTCGTTGGTTATTGAGACTTTTCTTCAGGTCACCTCCCCCTTGGCAGTCTCCTCTGGCGACCGGAATGAGGGACTAGGACGGAATCTTTTGCCAATGGAGAGATCATAAAGCCACTTTTTCAATTACAGGCCACATGTCCTCTGGAAACGCATTATACATCTTCAATGCAGTTCCATCGACTGTGGGAAAGCCAGAAAAGAAGAGAATCGAGGCCTTTGAGATGTAGTGTTACAGATGAATATTGAAAGTTAGGTGGATTGATAAGGTACGGAGAATCGGCGAGGAAACGAATATATGTAAAACACTGACCTGATGAAGGGACAAGGTAACACGACGACTGCTAAGACAATAGGGAATAACTTCGATGGTGATAGAGGCAGCTGAAGATGGTAAAAATTGTAGAGGAAGACAAAGATCGGAATACATCGGGCAAATAATTGAAGACATAGGTTGCAAGTGCAATTTTGAGATGAAGATATTGGCGCAGGAGAGGAATTCGTAGCGGGCAGCATCAAACCGGTAAGAAGACTGACGATTATAAAAATTACAATGGTTACGATTGCCTTCTGCATCCTCATACCGTCGATCATTGTGATTCTTCCGCCTGTGGGGCGGGGTTTCCCACCACAAGGGCAACTCCAGTGGAAGACTCTGCAGGAGAGACGCTCAGTAGCTCGGCACGGGCTTTTGTTGAAGCTTCGGGAACATACCCTCACCGAGGAGTCAAGCAGTATATCTCGCGAAGAGACCATGAGGATAAAATCAGAGAGATTAGAGCCCACACAGAGGCATACCGACAATCCTTCTTTCCACGAACAATACTAGACTGGAATAGAAGGGAGAACCGATAGAGGTACTCAAGGTACCCTGCGCCACACACCGTCAGATGGCTTGCGGAGTATGGATGTAGATGTAGATGTAGATGTAGAAGAGAGTGCCTCGAAACTCTGTCTGCTCCTCCGCCCTCTTTGACAAGGCCGTTGGCGGCCGCCTTTTTATTCTAAACTGACGAATATGGTAACGGAAGAAAGTGTGACGTGTAAAATTTCGGAAGCGGTCAAGGCATGACTACAGAAAGGAGGCTCAAATTGATATCGGATGCAGTACTTAGGCAGAGCTGAAAAGTCTAGGACACGGTAGATTAGCATGGAGAGTCGCATGAAGGACATTCTTTGGAGTGATGACAGCAACAGAGCGCTAATGCAGCATTGAAACTTCCTCATACACTTAAAATCTTACTTTTCGAATGGAACATAATTGCTATTATATTGTTGTATTGGAAGAGAAACGTAGTTCTGTCAGGATATGCTTAGTAACTTAATCGTGTTGTGAATCCCCAACCACCGTGTTTCCTGCACTCAGCACTTGTGACTCTGTATATACCTTCTACATGATGCAATACGGCGTTTAGATCTGAGCCGCACTTGAGCTCCAGGACAGACTTGGAGTCGCCAGCGGAGAACATGGCAGTAGCCCTAGACTTATTGACGGCGCCTACCCGGATAGCGAGAGATGCGCACTGCGCCTATGGGCAGGATGCGCCTTCTCCTTCTTCTCCTTTTGTAGCCACCGGGACGCCGCCCTGTCGGCACCTCTCTGACGAGGAAGATCAACAGGAAGGCCCGCCACCGCACGCATCTCAGCAGCCCATCCACGCTCTTGTTTGCTTGCGCTGTTAACGGTTCTTCTCTCAGGACCATATCTGTGCCATCGAACGAGCTGGCGCGGCAGTTAAATCCCTCCACTTGCGTTTGAGAGGAACCGGATTCAGGTCTCCGTTCTGTCATCCAGTTTTACTTTTCACGTCGTTCCCGTAACTCGATTTAAGTGATTTCCGGTGTGGTTCCTGTGAAAAGAAAGTGGCCAGCTTGTTTCTGATAGATGTCATGAAAGTTCATTACTAGCACCAAGGCTATTTTTGTACAGAGCGATGAATGACGCCTCTGTACGCCGTGTAAGCTGGTTATTGACTATGTGTCTCCCCCGATTTCATCCAGATTTACGGTATGTGCAGGGATTGGCCAGAACTGGAAGTGACAGTAGCAGAAGCTCCAGAGGGGCAAGCGTTTAAGCATCGCGCCTGGCAAGGCCCATCTCTGTTGGCGTAGTTCACAGCCGGCGTTTGGCGTAGGAAGTGCTGAAAGGTAATCCGTCGGTCGTGGGTCGAGTCTCTGTTCGGAAAGCTTTTTATTTTAAATTATTACGTACTTAACACTGCAAATAAACAGAAATAATATTCAGTGTATTGTGTTTATTAATGTTTTTAAACGAAACAAAAAGAAAAGGCAAAGAAAAATTTGGGATTGCAAATAAATTTTGGATAAGGACTTCGTATCTAAAATTAGATACTTTTATTGTTTTACAGTTGATGATATACATCCTGCAGTTATGTTCTTCGTAAAACAATTGCTTGTTCGTTTTGAGGTCTCTTTACAAAAACAAACGTGGTTTACATTCATAAAACGTTCTCTCTGATCGGACAGTTTGACACTAAACTACGCGTAACTAAGTCCTGTAGACTTGAATTGTCCCTTCTTGGAAAGTTATTTGCAAAGTCCTTGCCTAGGCTGTTAATTGAGTCCCTTCTGTGCCTTTCGTTTTCATACGTTTTATGAAAATACTAATAAATATAATACACTGAGCTTTATTTTTGTTTATACGCAGCGTAAGTAACGTAAAAATTGAAGATAAAAATATATGTTACGCGCTGGCTGGAAGCTACTCGTCTGGAGCTCCCACTTCTGACACTGGCGTTTCCGATCCTTCAAACTGGACGATATCAATAATGAGTAGATGCGGTCTCCCTCGTGAGTCTCGACAGCTTACGCACCACAGCCTTAGCAGTTATCCCTTCTCCTCTGCGCGTGCCTCCACGAGGTTATGTACACGTGTTTACTTCAAATTTGTTAAATCATGATTTGATATTGACTAAGTGCGGTTGACATACTGAGGTCTCTTTTGGCACTTGTTACTTTTTTTTGGAAACGGTAACCGACCCGAAGAGTTAATTAATCTTTTAGGAGACGTCGTCAATATCTCGACATCTTGCTCTGTAGACCTCCACAGAGGACTTCTCTACGGCTGTGCCGACGCTATCATCAATCATGTTACGGCACGTCTTCTAGAACATTCGAAGAGGATATGAATTTCACGCTCATCGACCAATCAGCTCCCTTCTTCCCAAGTGCACTTATGATAACCTCAGTATCCGTACGTAAAATTCCGTGTATGGCTGTATCACGCCCACGTTCTATGGAACTCTTGGTGGAAAATTAATCAAAATTATCAGAACAAGCTCTAGAAGGGAAAACATTTATGTAATACTTCGTTTAGTAGCCACGCTACAACAAATTTTCGCTAGCGCAGAGTAAACAAATACGAAAAGACAGTGCTCTTATTGCTCTTGCGTAATGTCGACGCTTTCTGGCGCTTCGAATTCAGTAACTTCGTATTTTCCCACAGAATGTCTGACACACTACGCGGAAGTGATTGTCTGTAGCTCATATTTCATCTGAATGAAAAGCTCGACAAATATGCAGAAAATGCAATACTGTATTAAACTGTATGAGCAATATATGAAGAAAGATTGTATTAGTGTACACTTTCTCATTGTGTCTTGAATTTTGTCATAGTTTAAATATCTGTCTATATCTACATCTACATAGATACTCCACAAGCTACCATACGTTGCGTGGCGGAGGGTGACCTGTATCACTATTAGTAACTTCCTTTCCTGTTCCACTCGAACATAGAGCGAGGGAAAAACGACTATCTACATGCCTCTCTACGAACCCTAATTTCTTGTATATTATCTTCGTGGTTCTTACTCGCAATGTATGTAGGCGGCTGTAGAATCGTTCGGCACACAGTTTCAAATGCCAGTTCTCTAAATTTTTTCAACATTGTTTCTCGAAAAGAACGTCACCTTCCCTTCAGGCATTCCCATTGGAGTTCGCAAAGCATCTCCGCATAACGTGTTGTTCAAACCTACGGGTAACAAATCTAGCAGCCCGCCTCTGAATTGCTTCGATGTCTTACTTCAATCCGACCTGGTATGGTTCCCAAACATTGGAGCAATACTCAAGAAGAGATCACAACAGCGTCCTATATGCGGTCTACTTTACAGGTGAACGACTCTTTCCTAAAGTCACTTACTTACTTACTTACTCCTCTGCTCTACAGCCTTTGAAGGGCCTCGGCCTGCACAACAATATCCTGCCATCCTATCCGGTCCATGGCTTTCCGTCTCCATACTCCGACACCCAGTTTTTTCACGTCTTCTTCAATTCCATCCACCCATCTCTTTGCGGGACGGCCCTTCCGTCGTCTGCCTCCAGCCTTTGCCATAAAAGATTTTCTTACGTGTTCTGTCTTCCTCCATTCTGACCACGTGTGCTGCCTATCGCAGTCTTCTTATTTTAATGGTAGTGACAATGCCAAGTTCTCCAAAAAAGTTATTCTAATTCTGCATTCGTATGGACGCGCCAACCTTCTTGATCGTATATTGGGCCATATATTTTACGCAGAATCTTCCTCTCCCAAAGTATAAGGATCCTTTACTCACTTGCAGTCATGGTCCATCTCTCGGCACCATATATAACAACTGGTCTTATAATTGTTTTGTAAATGAGGATTTTAGATTTTCGTAATAGAAGTAAGCTCTTAAGCGTGGGTAGTGTGGCAAAGTAACATCTATTGCTTGCAGCTGTTCTAGCTTTCACTTCGCTGCTGATGTCATTTGTCTCCGTGATAATCGATCAGACGTACTTGAACTCTCTCACCCTTTCAAACTCCTTGTCGGCTATCCAAAGATTTGGTTGGTTACGTTGGTTGCTCACTGACATTTATTTGGTCTTTTCGACATTGAGTACCAGGCCAAGTTCCCTTGTAGCTCCCTCCAGTTGTTGATAGGCATCAACCAGCACAGCAGTGTTCCGTGCTAGTAATGCTACATCAGCTGCGTGGGCTGGGTACTGCAGTGAACGTTTAAAAATGGTTCCTCCTCTATTTAACTCTATCCGACTTATGACTGTTTCTAGGCTGAGGTTGAATAGCAGTGAGGAGATATTGTTACCCTGACTCAGTCCCTTCTTCACTTCCAGTTCTCTGCAGATTTCGCCTTGTATTTTTACTTTACAGTTGGTTAACAAGTTTCTTAGGTATTTCAGCCTCTTCCATCACATATAAAGCTGGTGAATGTTTATTTGACATTCATGACAATTTTCAAGTACTATGCGTAATGTGAATATTTGGTCATTTGTTGACCTATTTCTTCTAAAGCTACTCTGATAGTCTGAAATTCTCTCCCACATAGGGAGTAAGCCTTCTAGTTAGGATCTTGGAGAACACTTTATATGTAGTATTTAGCAGGGATATTCCTCGGTAATTCTGGCAGTTTAATTTATGTCCTTTTTATGTATGAGGCACATAATAGCCGTTTTCCATTCCATTGGCATGCTCTCCTCGTGCCATATGCTCACTATTACTTTATGTATTGTTTTCCACAATGCTTCCCCACCGTATTTGAGAAGTTCCGCCTGAACTGGTCTTCGCCAGGTGTCTTATTACTTTTTAATGTCTTAATGGCTTGTATCACTTACTCCAGCGTGGGTTCTGGTATTAAGACCTCTGGTTTGTAAAAAGTTATTTCCACCAGTACTTCTTGCTCTAATCCTTCTACTTCTGGGTTCAGTAACTCTTGGAAGTATTCTGCCCATTTTACAGGTATTTTATTACTCTCCCCTACCAAATCCCCTTCTTTATTTCTACATATATGTGATCTGGTTTGAAACCCAGCTTTTCTTTTTTTAGTCTTTTGGTACATTTCACGTACTTACTTTTCTTTTCCTAGCTGTTCAATTTCTCTCAGTTTTTTTCTTTTCTGGTGCTCTTTTCTTCTTTCTGTAAACCCTCTTAGCTTCTCATCATATTCATTCAGATTTGCTCTACATCTTCTCTGAAATAATTTCTTTCGTGCTATTCTACGCTCCTCAGTTCTCCTCGTACATTCTTCATCAACCCAATCTGCCTTCCTTTGAGACTGTACATGTACCAAAACCTCAACGGCTGCCTCGAGGATTGCAGCCGTACATTGTTTCCATATCATTTCTATACACACATCAAAAAAGTTTTGCATCACCCCAGTTCCCAGAACTCCTTAACGTAGAGGTTTACTGTAGATATTGTATCACAGACACAGTCCCTTTGACTCTTCAGAGATGTCACTAAACCCACCCAAAGATGTAAGCAACCATGCATGAGCAGCGCCTATTAAAGGGAGGGGGTCCGACAGCCGATCAGGTCCAGTCATTCCACCAGGCAGAAAGTACACAGCTCGTGTTGTCTGTACTTCAACCGTGCCTAGACGGTCAATACCGCGATTCGATCACTTCCGCATTGCACTTTGTGCCACGAAGGGCTCTCAACAAGGGACGTGTCCAGGCGTCTCGGAGTGAACCAAGAAAATGGCTCTAAGCGCTAAGGGACTTAACATCTGAGGTCATCAGTCTCCTAGACTTAGAACTACTTAAACCTAACTAACCTAAGGACATCCTGCCCGAGGCAGGATTCGAACCTGTGACCGTAGCAGCAGCGCGGTTCCGGACTGAAGCGCCTACAACTGCTCGGCCACAGCGGCCGGCCGGAGTGAACCAAAGCGATGTTGTTCGGATATGGTGGGATACAGAGAAACAGGAACTGTCAATGACATGCCTCGCTCAGGCCGTCCAAGGGCTACTACAGCAGTGGATGACCGCCACCCATGGATTATGGCTCGAAGGAACTCTGACAGCAACGCTACCATGTTGAATAATGCTTATCGTGCAGCCACAGGACGTCGTGTTACGACTCAAATTGAGAGCAATAGGTTGCATGATGCGTAACTTCACTCCCGACGTCCATGGTGAGATCTATCTTTGCAACCACGACACTATGCAGCGCGGTATAGATGGGCCCAACAATATGCCGAATGGACCGCTCAGGATTGGCATCGTGTTCTCTTCACTGAGTGTCGCATATGCCTTCAACCAGACGATCGTCGGAGACGTGTTTGGAGGTAATCCGGTCAGGTTGAACGCCTTACTCACGTTGACCAGCGAGTGCAGCAAGGTGGAGGTTCCCTGTGTTTTGGGGTGGCATTATGTGGGGCCGACGTATGCTGCTGGTGGTCATGGAAAGCGCTGTAACGACTCTACGATACGTGAATGCCATCCTCCAATCGACGGTGCAACCATATCGGCAGCATATTGGCGAGGCATTCGTCTTCATGGACGACAATTCGTGTCCCCATAGTGCCATCTTGTGAATGACTTCCTTCAGGGTAACGACATCGCTCGACAAGAGTGGCCAGTATGTTCTCCATGCATGAACCCTACCGAACATGCCTGGGATGGATTGAAAAGGGCTGTTTATGGACGACGTAACCCACCAACCACTCTGACGGATCCACGCCGAATCTCGTTGAGGGGTGGGACAATCTGGACCAACAGTGCCTTGATGAACTTGTGGATAGTATGCCACGACGAATACAGGCATGCATCAACGCAAGAGGACATGCTACTGGGTATTAGAGGTACCGGTGTGTACAGCAATCTGGACCACCACCTTTGAAGGTCTCGCTGTATGTCGGTACAACATGCAATGTGTGGTTTTCATGAGCTGTTAAAAAGTCGGAAATGAAGTTTATGTTGATCTCTATTGCAATTTTCTGTACAGGTTCCGGAACTTTCGGAACCGAGGTGATGCAAAACTTTTTTTGATGTGTGTATGTCCATTTGATGTGTCGGTATCGTTCTTAATCCCTTCTATTTTCGTCTGATATGTTCTCTGTATTTCTTCTAACTTTAGTTTCTTAGTGTCAAAACTCTTCTGTTTGCGGCCTTTTTGTTTACTCAGTAGTGATATCCTTTGCCTGTACTTAATTCTCACTAGATGATTGTCTGTGTTGCAGTCAGCTCCATGTTGGCTGCTAACATCCTTTATGTGAGATCCGTGCCACCGATCAATCAATATATGGTCTACCCGATTTCAAGTTTGTCCATCTGGTGACACCCATGTTTCTTTGTGTATATTTTTGTGTGGAAATCATGTACTGCAGACAGTCATGTTCTTATTTATAGCAAAATCTACAACCCTATTTCCATAGCCATTTGATATTTCATGGAGGCTATGTCTTACTATAGTTAATTGATAAGCATCTTCATTTCGTATTTTAGCTTTCAGGTCTCCTACCAACATCTTACCACCGTGTTTAGGAGCCTGATCATATAACTGCTCTATCTTGCAGTAAAACTCAACCTTCTGTTGTTCATCTGCTTCCTCTGTGGGTGCCTGTACATTTATAACTGTTATACTGAAAAATTTTCCCCTTAATCTTAATATGGACATCCGTTCATTGAATGGTTCGAAGCGCATTACAGCATCTTTCAGTCCTTTGGCGACCACAAAATCTGTACCAAAGGTATTCGTCCTCCCGCCGCTACAGAAGATAGTAAAATTTCCTGAGTCCATTATGTCATTTCCCTTCCTCCTAATTTCCTGGAGAGCCAATAGTTTTATACCGTAGTTGTTTACTTGCGTAAGCTTCAAATGGTTCAAATGGCTCTGAGCACTATGGGACTCAACTGCTGAGGTCATTAGTCCCCTAGAACTTAGAACTAGTTAAACCTAACTAACCTAAGGACATCACAAACATCCATGCCCGAGGCAGGATTCGAACCTGCGACCGTAGCGGTCTTGCGGTTCCAGACTGCAGCGCCTTTAACCACACGGCCACTTCGGCCGGCACTTGCGTAAGCAGCTGCCGTAGGGCTCCAGTTTGGTACAAGCTCCGAACATTCAATGTTCCTATGTACACCACTCTTATCCTTTCTCTGTTTGCTGGGGTTGGTATCTAAATATCTGTCCGGCTTATCCCTTTGTTAGCACTCGCAACACGTGATTTTTACAACCATTTGAGGGGTTGCCCCTTGCAGCTCGCCGGGTAGCTTGTTCCATTTTCAGGGGAACATCCTTAGCCTTTGTAGATCCCTCTGCTGACTGCAAGGCAGCAGTTGATGGTTGGGGGCTCGTCTGCCTTTTTTTTCCAAGCAATTGGCCCTCATACCTGCTGGTTTTGGTCCGCCCCAGGTATTTTATTTCCCTGGTACCCTCCATTTTTGGAGAACGTTCCCCTATCCGCCACTTGCGTTATCTATATGCCTCTGTGCGAGCCCTAATTTCTCGTATCTTTCCGTGGGTCTTACTCGCAGTGTATGTTGGAGGCTATAGAATCGTTCGGCAGCCAGTTCTCTAAATTTTCTCAACAGCGTTTCTCGAAAAGAAAGTCGCCTTCCCTCCAGACATTCCCATTTGAGTTCCCGAAGCATCTCCGTAACACTTACGAGTTGGTCAAACCTACCGTTAACAAATCTAGCAGCCCGCTTCTGAAGTGCTTCGACGTCTTCCTGGTACGGATACCAAACACTCGCTCGAGCAGCATTACTCAAGAAGAGATCACACCAGCGTCCTATATGCGGTCTCCTTTACAGATGGACGACCTTTTCCTAAAATTCTCCCAATAAACCGAAATACTTTAGCTGACCAACAAGAAGGCTTTCCTTTGATCGCATGGAGTGCGATGACGCTGACACGTAACATGATATACTGTCGATTTTCCCACGTTCTGCCAGTGAATGGAACAGGAAGTCTGCATAACTGAAGAGTCTGTCTCTTCCAAAACTCGATCATTAAAGCACAACCTCGGATAAAATAATGATGTAAAAGGAAATCGGTCGGACTCTTTCCAAAGGAACCGTCCTAGTAGTTCCACTAATAAATTTACTAAAGTTACGAGAAATCTGAATGACAGTGGGCGGATGGGGAACTAAAACCCGCTCTTCCCAAATGCGAGCCCATTGCCTTAACCATTATTCCACCATGCCTCGTTTCGTCTGCACGTGGGTGATTATACATCTCAGTACATTACATTCCAAAACGGTGATTTTTATGGAAGTAAATTCATTACCTGGGCACCGACAAGTGCAGCGCAAACAGTGCTTCATTTTTGTTTATGTGGTTGGAAGAAGAGAGATTTACACAGGAGAGACGTGGATACGAGCGATCAACTACTAGATCGCATCAAAGACATCACTGCGAACACGAAGGAAGCATTCATGTAGCACGAAGGGGTTTCTCAAACTATGACCTCAAAGCTTGCAAAAAAAAAAAAAAAAAAAAAAAAACAAATAAAAGAAGAACATATAGAGATCTGTAAGTCTAGCGTGTCTGAATAATTATAGACATTTCCAACCAGGGATTTGCTTACAGAAATCTTGTAGTTGCTTCGATTTAAAAGTGGTCCTAATTTGGATGTTCTTGTTTCCACGCAGATTTAACGAAAAAAAAACTACAAAGCCCGATAACATTTTATTCAACCGACGATAAAGCTTGCGTTTCGTCAAAATGTATACCTTTGTGCCTACAGTGCGATGTATATTGATTTCGACACGTGAAAAATTTCGTAGAAATTACATAACGCAAGTGAGTTCATTGGTTGAAGATACCGCAGCGACAGAATTAAGGGTCACTATAAAACTATACTCATTAGGAGTGATCAGACGCAGGCCCACATTCATCGAGATAATAAAATATGCCTGTGTTGCATGACAGCTTACACCAACGTTTATTTAAAAAGAATTCTTCTGTAGTATTTATCAGATCTCTTTTCCTGCGGAATTCGCTACGGAAAAATACTACGTGTACAAAAGTCTCTCTCTTCTGGCGTGGTTCTTGTTTCTAGGATGTGTACCGCAGTTTTATCTAAAACACAGACCTTAACTATCATCCAGCAGTATCCGAGAACACCAAATAATCACGATTCGGTTACGTTATTTTATAGCAAATAGTTTCATAGTGATAGTCGCCCTATATATGTGTCAAATGTTTTTCTTATTTTGTTGCAAAATATTGTGAATGATACGCCGCACCAGATTGTTATACATCTTTGGAGGCAGAGTCACTTCGCGGAACAGTAAGCTTTTCTCTTGGGACAGCCTATATGATAGAGAATTAATTAGCCAAAAGAACACTCTGTCCACGGAATGCAGAAGAATTCTGCTCTGTACTGAAGTGGAAAAACAGTAAAAGAAAAAAAAAACAGAACACTGGCGGAACATACGTACCAAAGAAAGATGTGCTACACAAGAGAAGCAAGGAAAGAATTAAGCAGAGCAGCGTAATGAGAAGTGGAGAGAGACGCTGTGAACAATTACTTACTTCGGCTATCAGAGAAATAGAGGAGTATAATATTTCCACCTGTCTAAAAAATGAGATTGACAGGAAATGTAGAATAGCAAAGCAGAAATGGGCAGAGGGGAAATGCTTTAGAAGCCCGCAAAGAAAAATTGAAGAGACCTTTGGAGAAAACAGAAGCATATCAAGAGCTCGGTTGGCAAGCCGGTACTTAGCAAAGAAGGTACAGCAGAAAGGTGAAAGGAATATCAGAAGGGCTATACAAAGTAAACAAACTTGAAGACAATATATAAACAGTAAAGATGGGAGACATGATACTGCGTGAAGAATTTGACAGCAATGAAAGACCTAAGTCGAAACTTGATGTAGATGACATGCTCTCAGAATTATTGACATCCTTCGGTGAGCAAGTCATGACAAAACAGTTCCACCTGAGACTTAAAGTAATTGCACTAAGCGAAATACCCTAAGACTTCAAGAAGAATGTACTTCATATTTCCGACATATTGTCGTGAAACGGCAGCGACCACACAATACTGAAAATGTATATGTTTTAGCCTATAGTCGTAGTTTATTATTATGAATGTAAAATGCCAATTCCGAAGAATGCAATTGCTGACAGACGTAAATACTAAAGAAACATCAATTTAATAAGTCATAGATAGTTGCAAAATACTGCCACGGGTTATCTACAATGTAATGACAAAACTGGTAGAATCCGATCTCGGCGGAGGTCAGTTTGAGTTTCAGAGAAATTCAGGAACACTGTAGGTAGTACTGACTCTTCTAACCTTCTTAGAAGATTGGTTGAAGGAAGGAAAGCCTGGATTTGTAGATTTAGAGAAAGTTTTTGACAATCTTGACTCGAATACACTCTTTGAAATTGTGAAGGTTGCAGGGATATAATACAGGAAGCAAAAGGTTATCTACAACTCGTACAGAAACCAGAGTCTGTAACACCTCCGTTTTTAGCCCGACCTGATCTGATCGAATAGCAGCCCAATATTTATTATTAACATGACCGTGAACCTAATGGGGCTGGTAATCGGAATCGACTGCTACGGAAGTTGTTACTTTCCAGTTCGTCCTGTTCAATACGCTAATACTGAATGTATGGTAATAAGGAACACCAACACAGTTTTACTAATTACGAACTTATATTCTTCTCAAAACACAAGAAGGAGACAGCCACTGCCTTCGTCATACATATCTGACTACGGCTAATCTCAGCACAGGCTTTCTTCGTTTGCCATTATCGTCACACGCTAATCCATCACTGCATCCAACACTGCAATCCAAGGTTAGGGCGGCGCAGTAGACGCGAAACTAAATATCGCAGTAGTATCGTCGCTGACCATTTTTATAAAGATACTTCATCACTTTCCCGCTATTTATTTATTATTTAGAGGGTCTGACCACGGCGATGATGACACCCTTCTCGGTTAAAAACCCTGTATTCCAATAACGGCCTCCACACAAGATACTAAGGGTAATGGAATGTAGTCGAATCAAATCATTTGATGCTGAGAAACTTAAACTAGTAAATTAGACACCAAAAGTAGTATATGAGTTTGGTTATTTTGTCGAAATAGAGAGGATATAAAATTCTGACTTTCAACATCAAGAGGAGCATATCTAAAAAGAAGAGGATTTGTTAATATCGAATAAAAATTTAAGTGTTAGGAGTCTTTACCGAAGGTATTTGTCTGGCGAGTAGCCTTGTATGGGAGTGAAACGTAGAAGGTAAACAGTTTAGACAAAGAGAGAGTAGAAATATATGAAATGTAGTGTTACAGATGAATGTTGATTAGATGGGTAGATCAGATAACTAATACAGTACTAAACCAGAGTACGGGAAGAAATAAATTTATGGCATACCTTGACTAAAAGAAGTTATTGGTTTATAGGACAAATTACGAGACATCAAGGAATAATTAGTTTGGTAATGGAGAGAAGTGTGGTGGGACTAAAGCTGTAGCGTTTGTAGTTCGGGGACAGTTTTGCGAGTATGCAGTGCAGGGTATTATTTAGTATGACTGCATGGAACTCTACACAATGGGGCATCATTTAGAAAATGACCATTAGTCACTGCTGAATAACATTATTCGGCAACGTATTCGCAAGAGCGAATATGAAGCACCATCGCCTGATGTTGGAATGACGACAATGAAAATTTGTCTGGGCAGTGACTTGAACTCGGGTTTCCCGCTTTACGGGAGCAAAATAGTTCAAATGGCTCTGAGCACTATGGGACTTAAGATCTGAGGTCATCAGCCCCCTAGAACTTAGAACTACTTCAACCTAACTAACCTAAGGACATCACACACATCCATGCCCGAGGCAGGATTCGAACCTGCGTCCGTAGCGGTCGCGCGGTTCTGGACCGAAGTGTCTACAACTGCTCGGCCACTCCGGCCGGCTTATGGGAGCAATCGCCTTAATCGCCTCGGCTATCTGTGCACGAACCACAGCAAGGCTCAAACCTCCATATGACATCGTCCATGTGTCACAAATTGCACTCATACGTTGCGTATGAGTATTGAGAGTTGAGGACCTGGTATTGGCGAAGAAATACGAAATAGCAGTCCCTGTGTAATTAAGAAGCATGATGCAATGTTCCTAACATTCCATCGTGTTTCCTAACAACACAGCCACTGACTGCTATTTCGTAGTAATATTATAGATCATACAAGCACAGGCTTTATGGTTAATGGCTTGAATGAAATGCGTCTTGGTGGATGACCGAGTAATGGGCACCAAATACTCCAATGATACGATCGCTATGGCGGATGCTCTTTTTCAGGCTGATGATGATTTGGAAAATATTAAACCTGTTTACACTAAAATTATTTTTCTCATTTTTTTGCAAACTTTACATGTACCTTCTGTTTCCTACAATATTATGAATGAAAGATGCCAATGCAACAGCACTTAGGCAGGTACAAAAGGAAAAGAGGAACACAGAAAAACTTCACATAATTTAGCTGGCCTCATAACGCCATACTCATTTTTTTCTTTCTTATTTTGGTCGAAGGGGTCGAAGAGGAATGATGCATGACATTTTACTTACTTTTTGAGTGGCCTGATAAGGGAAAAGAGCGCTGAGTTCAAAGGCAAGAAACATCTGACGATTACGACGTAGCAGCTCTCTTAACCGCTTACGCAACATTGGCTGCTAGTCGGTCACGAGCCCACTTATCGCTCGTTATATTTCGCATTAATAAATTACTGGTCTCTGGAGGCCATTTAGATGGACAGCTGCGCGAAATATTGCTGTAAACATGGTCTGCTTTGTGTCTTCATCCGCATACTGGTTTGGAAGTCTCGCCTGCTTTCGACTACGGGTGTGTAGCTCGAGCAAGCAGGTTACTCGATAATTTTGCTGTTGATAAACACGAGAAACAATCAAGCCCGGACAAAATCATCGACAATTGAGGTTTTAACCAAAGTTGCTGGCTCGAGAAAAAAAGTGATCTCTCCGAAAAATAGTAGACCATTAAGTGAAACGAATAGTGTTACTGTCCGCAGCTCGTGGTCGTGCGGTAGCGTTCTCGCTTCCCGCGCCCGGGTTCCCGGGTTCGATTCCCGGCGGGGTTAGGGATTTTCTCTGCCTCGTGATGCCTGGGTATTGTGTGATGTCCTTAGGTTAGTTAGGTTTAAGTAGTTCTAAGTTCTAGGGGACTGATGACCATAGCTGTTAAGTCCCATAGTGCTCAGAGCCATTTGAACCATTTTTTTGAATAGTGTTACTTCTGTAACACCACTGTTTCCCCGTCATGTGTCTAACTCACGACATAATCATACGACTGTCAACATATGTCCGTCCGATCGTGTTCTGCACGGAAGATGGCAATCCGGTCAACGACCAATGATAACGTCACGGCACCTATCAAACGGGATAGTGTTTGCTGGGTAATCCAAATCCACAATCGCTATGTCAACAGTCAAAAAAATAAAATGGTGCAAATGGCTCTGAGCACTATGGGACTTAACATCTGTGGTCATTAGTCCCCTAGAACTTAGAACTACTTAAATCTAACTAACCTAAGGACATCACACATCCATGCCCGAGGCAGGATTCGAACCTGCGACCGTAGCAGTCACGCGGTTCCGGACTGAGCGCCTAGTGTACACAGTCAATGACGGTGCTGTATGGCACAGTGGGAAGGCCTACCAGACTCTCTGCGGTGGACGGACGTTGGAAGAATGGAAGCAGGACAGTCGAAAACTGATGTGGCCCGATGGTTTAACGTGAATCGTTTTCTTTTTTTAATATGACGATAGTTCATACAGACCGGAACTGTATCCCGAAGATCACATGAGGGCCGAACACGTGTGACATTAGAAAGAGAGGACCGTTATTTGGCTGTAAGGGGATGAAGGTACTGCTTTAGTACGGCACGGCAACTGGACGTGTTGTATCGAGGCAAAAGTTGTGCAGAAGGCTTCGTCAGAGTGGCCTTTATGTCTGAGACCTGCTGTATGTGTACCTCTGAAGCGTCTTCGCAGAAGGGAACGTCTGGAGTAGAGTCATCAACATGCCACCTGAACGGTAGAACAATGGGCGAATGTTCTTTTCAAAGATTATTTCCGATTTCGTCTGGAGAATGATTCTCGACGGATTCGCTGCAGCCCTTGTTGTTTTGCGTGGCACTATCACAGCACAGGTCCACACTGATGTTCTAAGCACTTTCTTGCTTCCCACTGTCGAAGAGCAATTCGGAAATGGCGATTGCATCTTTCGAGATGATCGAGCACCTGTTCATAATGCACGGCCTGTGGTGGAATGGTTACACGATAACGATATCCCTGTAATGGGCTGGCCTGTACAGAGTCCTGATCTGAATCCTGAAGAACATCTTTGGGGTGTATTGGAACGCCGAGTTCGTGCCAGGCCTCACCAACCGACATCGATATCTCTCTTCAGTGCAGCACTCCGTGAAGAATGGGCTGCCATTCCCCAACAAACCTTCCAGCACCTGCTTGAACGTATGCCTGCGAGAGTGGAAGCTGTCATCAAGAGTAAGGGTGGGCCAACACCATACTGAATTTCGGCATTACCGATGGAGTGCGCCACGAACTTGTAAGCCATTTTCAGCCAGGTGTCCGGATACTTTTGATCACATAGTGTATTGTGGTATTTCATTTGCGGGAGGCCAGGAAGTGTCTTGTGCGACACCACTGTGACAGTCACCTACCCACACCATCAATGTTTTTATGGCTGTGGGCGACGAAGGTTGACAAGTATTTCTATGAGACAGAATATTCAGAAATAGAATCTTCCCGCTAGTCAGTTAGTAAGATTTCTTCATGAATATTTGTATACTGATCATGTTTATCGTTGATCCTTGACGATATTTGAAGAATATCCTTCTGGATATTATGTCACATCATTCTTTAACAACAGTTAAATGAAGCTTTGTTTGTAGCTGTCCTCTTTCGCCCAGCGGAACTTCTGGAATCTATCGACATCATCGTCCACATACGGTCCTTTTGCGGTCGTCACATAACAACCATTGTAACTATGCAGGAACTTTATTGAACAGATGCGTGTGGAGGGGTCTGTGTGTTGCCTGTGTTACTCTAACACTACAAACACAGTTCATTTTCTGTTTTCGTCTCTAATAGACAACTGGCAAAATGAATACCCGGGAAATGCCAGATATCTCATCTAGTAATGGGATAAATATTGAAATGCACTGACTTCTTCTTTCTTAAAGTTTCTGCCGTTTCATTACATACGATTTTAACATCGTGTAACTCAAAGCAGGTCGTATATCCTGAAGTTGGACGTCCTTATGTCAAAGTCGAATGACACAGTTCATTACACAATTGTTATTTTTCGCACCATTTTAATACGTCGTATTATAACTTAGTACGGTTAAATACAAAAGACTCAAGAGTCAAGTATTCTGATACTTTCTTTTTGTCAGTCT
The DNA here is from genome assembly GCF_023864275.1 of Schistocerca cancellata. NCBI lineage: Eukaryota > Metazoa > Arthropoda > Insecta > Orthoptera > Acrididae > Schistocerca > Schistocerca cancellata. The sequence continues at coordinate 642,352,373 of NC_064628.1, read as the reverse complement.
TCTGAAGCAGACCTAATAAACCGTTGGTTTGCAACTGGTTGGCTGATTTTCAAAGCTTCTTGAAACTTACATTGTCAGAAGCTTCTTTCTCAATTTAAGGTCTACATTTGATGCTAGTGAATTTTCTTACGGTGAAGAACGCGTTCTTTGCCTGTGTCAGTCTACTTGTTATATTCTCATTTCGGTTCGTCTGCAACACTACTGTTGAAATGAGAGGAAAGGGAAAGAGCAGAGCCAGAGGAGACGACAGGTGCATTTTGCTGTAGAAAAGGAATGAGAATGGCGTTTAAAGTCCCATCAAGTACAGTATCTCTAGAGGGCGAGGAAGGAGCGGAGCCATTTGGGCATTCGCGTAAATTGGTTCACAGAAACCACGAGAAATGTGAGCTTTGATCGTAGGACTGAGAGTTCAAGTCCAGTAACTGAGTCAGTACACCGCCTCGCTTGGCGTCGTTGTGCGGTCATTTCAAGTGCAGCGTGTAAAACTGCAAGAGACATGACGGTGTAATTACAGAGAGAGGCGTTTGAGCAGACTGTTAGCGAGCACGACGAACCGCAGGAGGTGGGCGTGGCCAGCTCTTCTGCTGCAGTAAAGGGGCGAACGGTAGGGCGGCGACCGCTTCCTGTGCAGAACCGCTCCACCCGGCTGCGGTGCATCACGCGACCACTGGCAGCACGCGGGAACAGCGCGTGCGCAGCTGTCTCGACCCCCAGTACTGTGTACGTCGGCTCCGTACCCCGTGTGTGGCCTTTCTGCGGTTTACCTATCTGGTCACAATGAGCTGACCGTCTCTACTACGTTACAACTACACAATGTGATCAAAAGTATCCGGACACCTGGCTGAAAACGACATACAAGTTCGTCGAGCCCTCTATCGGTTACGCTGGATTTCAGTATGGTGTTGACCCAACCTTAGCCTTGATGACAGCTTCCACTATCGCAGACATACGTGCAATCAGGTGCTGTAAGGTTTCTTGTGGAATGGCAGCCCATTCTTCACGGAGTGCTGCACTGAGGAGAGGTATCGATGTTGGTTGGTGAGGCCTGGCACGAAGTCGGCGTTCCAAAACATCCCAAAGGTTTCTGTAGTAGCATTCTCGTCAGGACTCTGTGCAGGCCAGACCATTACAGGGATGTTATTGTCGTGTAACCACTCCGCCACAGACCGTGCATTATGAACAGGTGCTCGATCGGGTTGGAAGTTACAATCGCCACACCTGAATTGCTCTTCAACACAGCGAAGCAAGAAGGTGCTTAAAACATCAATGTAGACTTGTGCTGTGATAGTGCCACGCAAAACAACAAGGGGTGCAATCCCGCTCCATGAAAGACACGACCACACCACTGTTGACACCACACACGTTGGCAGATGAGTTCACAGTGCATTCGCCGTACCCACACCCTGCCATCGGATCGCCCCACTGTTTACAGTGATTCATCATTCCACATGACGTTTTTACACTATTCAGCCGTCCAATGTTTACGCTCCTTACACCAAGCGAGGCGTCGTTCGGCGTGATGTGTGGCTTATGAGCAGCCGCTCGAGCATGAAATCCAAGTTTTCTCTCCTCCCGCGTAACTATCATAGTATATGCTGTGGATCCAGATCCTGTGTGATGGTCTGGATAGATGTCTGAAAATTACACATTACGACCCTCTTTAACTGTCGATGGTCTCTGTCAGCCAACAGACGAGGTCGGCCTGTACTCTTTTGTGTTGTACGTGTCCCCTCGCGTTTCCACTTCACCATCACATCAGACACAGTGGACATAGGGATGTTTAGGAGTGTGGAAATTTCGCGTACAGACGTATGACACAAGTGACACACAATCACGTGACCACGGTCGAAGTCTGTCAGCTCCGCGGAGCCCCCCGTTCTGCTCTCTCATGATGTCTAATGACTACTGAGGTCGCTGATATGGAGTACCTGGCAGTAGGTGTCAGCGCAATGCATCTAATATGAAAAACGTATGTTTTTGGGGGTGTCCGGATACTTTTGATCACATAGTATACGTGTACGTTTTTTATGTTATTGACCTGCCAACACTTGTTAGTAATTTTTTGGTAATGGTACTGACTTTATGCCTGGTGCAGCTGATCTAATGCAGTCTGTTTTGCATAAACGTCTCGTCTCAGTTTATTTGAGCGTGTTCAGCCGACAGAGACACTCCCAGATTTTCTTATATATGCAGCACTAGCATTTATTATTTGTTTACTCCGCCATTTCCTCTTTCTTTACCATACACCCGACTCTACTCTTTAAAGAGTCATCTCATTCTTATGAAGCCATATTTCATTAATTATGTGCCTCACAATGATTACTTTCCAGGTTGATGGTTGTCTGTTATATTTTATGTTCTTACGTCTCTACTACCTGGGAGCAATCTTTGCTGCCGGCCGAGGTGGCCGAGCGATTCTAGGCACTACAGTCTGGAACCGCGCGACCTCTACGGTCACAAGTTCGAATCCTGCCTCGGTCATGGATGTGTGTGACGCCCTTAGGTTAGTTAGGTTTAAATAGTTCTAAGTTCTAGGGGACTGATGACATCAGCAGTTAAGTTCCATAGTGCTCAGAGCCATTTGAACCATTTTTTCAGCACTCTTTGCTGTCATATTTGCGGCCAATGACCGATTTTCCGTTTATTCACTGCTGCGTCTAATATGCTAGACTGCGCTACAGAATTAAAGCAATTTTTAGAAACACGGTAATTCTCATCCTTAGCGACGCACAAGTTTGAAATATGGCTGAAGGATGAGTACAACATTCCCATGCAAAAGCGCAAAAGCGTGCCGCCCTGCGATACTTGCGAAAAAAAGGTCACAGATAAGAAGTTTATGTAACGAGTGACGTCGGTTAATTATGTCATTTTGGCACCTAATTTCGACACGATTTTGTCCAATGCCGCCTTGGATTTTTGTGTGAACAATGTATTACGCCACGAACAGTTGAGTGTTATAAGCCATTACGGAATGCACGACATGATACATGTCCTTCGTACTAGACTCTAGATGATGCGTATGGGGTCGGACGTTAGATTCAGAGATGCGAATTTTGCTCAGTTAGCAACAGTAAATCATTTCAGATGCAAAATAATATTTTTTGAGTTACGTATGTGCGGGCGCGCGCTCACGCGCATGTGTGTGTGTGTGTGTGTGTGTGTGCGTGTGTGTGTGTGTCGAATCATATCTCAAAGGCAGTCAACTCATGTAATTATATCCTGCTTTTGGAGTTCATTCATTTGGTAAAGAGGCCATCTTTAATCAGGGAAATTTTATGTTAACTTAATGAACACTGTCACAGTAAACAGTATTTCACAGACGAAATACATTCAGTAGTGTATGTGGATACTGCCTGAAAAATGTGTTGCAAATAGGGTTAGTAAGAAGTGTGATGTCTGATACTGAAGTAATATTGCACAAAACACGAAAATGTAGCGAAAAACTTGTTTACTTACAATATTTTGGGGGGTTTAGTGAGAAAGAGATTCTAAAAGGTTTGAAGTAATGTGTAATGTTTGTTGGATTAGCTAAGTTTTCACATTCTCAAATACTGGATAATTATAATCTGGATAATTTGAACCGCGTGCGTTGCGCTGCCGGCTTATAAACGGTTTTTAACTTTAATACTTACCTTAGCGTTTTAAATATAATAAGTTAGATAATACCTATTAACAAGTGCTGTATGACGCCACTTCAAATTTTTAAATTTGTCGGCAATTATACGAATGTGAAAATCAAATTTTGTTGCCCCTCGAAGCCGTTAGATAGACAACCTACAGCTTGAAGCGGTTGACCGTTTTAAACGTTTAATAATACAGAATCCGAACGCTTGTAGAAGCGGTCACGATAAACACTAGACCACGAGCTGTAGCTGACTCCTTGGGTGCATATTCTGTATACGTCTACTAGGCCTAAATGATCTCTGTATGGACTGCTTATGATAACTATGGGTCTCCGAACTTTATTTAACCTTCTTCGTGGAGAGAGTTTTGCCATTATGGGAGAGATTTCATCCGAGGAAACTTTCAATCCTATTGTTTGTGAGTTAGCTGGAATAAATTCTGGCCTATCTGGACATACAGATGCTGAAACGGCAGTGTTGGGCCTAGTACTATGTGGTTCCAGGATTAGCTCATCGGCAGGTGCTTCTGATACAGGAAAATCGTTTGTTCCAGACTACAGAAAATCAGTCTTGAAAAACAATTCCCTTAACCGGCTAGACTCCTTTTTGCAAAGCCATTCATTGCGGTCCCTATTTTTACTACCGAAGAGACACGAAATATGAAATACACTGAAGTGCCAAAGAAAGTGGTACACCTGCCTAATGTAGTGTAGCAACCCCGTGAGCAAGCAGAACTGCCGCAACACGACGTGGCATGGTCGTGACTGATGTCTGAAGTAGCACTGGGGGTTGCAGACACCATGAATCTTGCAGGATTGTCTGTAAGTCTCTAAGAGTACGAAGAGGTGGAGATCTCTTCTGAACAGCACGTTGCAAGGCATCCCAGATATGCTCAATAATATACATGTCTGGGGAGTTTCCTGGAGCCAGTCTGTAGCAGTTCTGGACGTCTGGGATGTCGCATTGTCGTGCTGAAAATACCCCAGTCACAATGCAAATGAATGGATGCAGGTGATCAGACAGGATTCTTACGTATGTGTCACCTGTCGAGTCGTATCTACACGTATCAGGGATCACGTATCACTCCAACTGCATCCGCCCCACACCATTACAGAGCCTCCAGCAGCTTGAACAGTCCCCTGCTGATATGCGGGGTCCATGGATTCATCAGGTTGTCTCCGTACCCATACACGTCCATCCGTTCGATACAATTTGAAGCGACACACGGTCCGACCAGGCAACGTGTGTCAACGATGGGCCCCGGCTAGGCGTGTTGTGCAGTCATCAAGTGTACACGGGCGGGCTTTCGGCTCCGAACACCCACTCCAATGATGTTTCGTTGAAGGGTTCGCACGCTGACGCTTGTTCATGGCCCAGCATTGGAATCTGCAGTAGTTTGCGGAAGGGTTGCACTTCTGTCACGTTCAACGATTCTCTTCAATTGCCGTTGGTCCCGTTCTTGCATGATCTTTTTTCGGCCGCAGAGACGACAGAGATTTGACGTTTTACCGGATTCCTGATATTCACGGCACACTCCTGATATGGTCGTACGGAAAAATCCCCGCTTCATCACTACCTCGGAGATACTGTGTCCCATCTCTCGTGCGTCGGGTATAATACCGCGTTCAAACTCACTTAAATCTTCATAACCTGCTATTGTAGCAGTAGTAACCGATGTAACAACTGCGCCAGACACTTGTTGGCTTATACAGACGTTGCCGAAAGCAGCGCCGTATTCTGCCTGTTTACATATCTCTGCATTTGAATACGTATGCCCGTACCAGTTTCACTGACGCTTTAATGTGTATGATAAATTAACCCTTCACTGCGCTGCTTTGCGGACGTGCAAACGAAGTTTCAGCTGCGCGGGATTAGCCGAGCGGTCTGGGGCGCTGCAGTCAGGGACTTTGCGGCTGGTCCCGGCGGAGGTTAGAGTCCTCCCTCGGGCATGGGATGGGTGTGTCTGTTTGTCCTTAGGATAATTTAGGTTAAGTAGTGTGTAAGCTTAGGGACTGATGACCTTAGCAGTTAAGTCCCATAAGATTTCACACACACCAAACGAAGTTTCACCTACCCTGAATCAGGAAACTGGTTTGTTTGCAACAAGATGAGCATCCACACACACAGCGTGACAACGTCCGAGGCCCCTAGGGTTCTCAGCCGGTCGACCATTGTGGTGATTTCCCCTGGTACGGCAGCAGAAAAAGGCGCGCCGACTGCGGTGCATACGAGAGTGGCACCACGTCGTCTTTCGGACGACTCGCACTTTCGCGTGCACCGCCACTAGCCAGAGTGCATTCGTGATCGCTATACGGGCCATCATCTTTGTGCGATTGTATGCTGTGCTACCGGGTAAACAATATAGTCGCATCACCTTCACTTAGCCGGTAATCGGACGGCAGGCACTACACTGCCCTGTTTTTTTAGGTTTCCATGATGTTATCTTTCAACAGAACAACTCAAGACCGCATGTTTCCCCTGCTGTCTTGTCCTACATTGATACTGAAAGTGCCCAGCTGTTGTAGTAAGCACACTCTCCAAGCTCTTAAATACTGAGAAAATAAGATCGTGGATTGTCGACAGAATGGCACGCCTTCAGCTCGCCAGCCACTAAAGCTGTAGAACGCTGGTATCGCGTTGAGGCAGGGTGGATGACGTACCCGTATCCGTCATCCAAGCTCTTCTCGTTTCAAATGGCTCTAAGCATTATGGGACTTAACATCAGAGGTCATCAGTCCCATAGACGTAGAACTAGCTAAACCTAACTAACCTAAGGACATCACACACATCCACGCCCGAAGCAGGATTCGAACCTGCGACTGTAGCGCTCGCGCGGTTCCAGACTGTAGTGCCTAGAACCGCTCGGCCACTGCGGCCGGCTGAAAGAGTTAGATTTGACTTCTGAAATTTTCCCGGCGTATTTCTTCTTCTAATAATTTCCGGGTATGCAGCCGGATCCCGTCGACATTCTGCCACGATATTTCGGCCCAGAGACGTCCGGCCATCATCAGGTGAGTACACAACTACTGAAGAGCCCAGGTGCAGTCGCGGTATTTATGCCGAATCTCGCGCATGTGAAATGTACTGGCATCCTACAGCGCATGCGTCAGGTGTTGACATGCGCAGCATAGCCGAGTTGTACGTGCTGCCCTCGGTGGTGGAAATAAAGGTTCATCTAGTCATTGAGTATCGAATGACACTGTCGATTCCGCTGTGATTGTATAATTTTAATAACAGGATTCCAATTTTTATCCAGCTGAAAGCCGTTGTCACGATTTATAAGATTATTGGCAAGACGTATTTCCACTGATTCCTTGATTACGGAATCCCAAAAACCGGAAACCGGTTTCCGGTTTTTGGGATTCCGTAATCAAGGAATCAGTGGAAATACGTCTTGCCAATAATCTTATAAATCGTGACAACGGCTTTCAGCTGGATAAAAATTGGAATCCTGTTATTAAAATTATACAATCACAGCGGAATCGACAGTGTCATTCGATACTCAATGACTAGATGAACCTTTATTTCCACCACCGAGGGCAGCACGTACAACTCGGCTATGCTGCGCATGTCAACACCTGACGCATGCGCTGTAGGATGCCAGTACATTTCACATGCGCGAGATTCGGCATAAATACCGCGACTGCACCTGGGCTCTTCAGTAGTTGTGTACTCACCTGATGATGGCCGGACGTCTCTGGGCCGAAATATCGTGGCAGAATGTCGACGGGATCCGGCTGCATACCCGGAAATTATTAGAAGAGTTAGATTTGTTGGAACGGTCCTCGAAAAGGGTAATGCATTTGTAATGGAACCACACAGAAGGCTCTTGGTCGACCAGTTATTCAGTACTGTTCCAGTATTGAGGCGCCTAGAACCACTCGGCTACAACGTCCAGCAGTTGTCGTTCTCAGCGTGTTGCAGCCGTAGTCGGTGACACAGATGGCAGCTCCATGTACAAATTTCAAGCCATGTACAACCCCAAATGGTCTACAACAAGGGATAGCGTCAGGCACATATGATATAGTTTCACGCACGAGAGGTATAAAAGGGCAGTGCACCGGCGCAGCTGTCATTTGCACTCGAGTGATTCATGTGAAAAGGTTTGCGGCATGATTCTGTCCACAAACGGAAATGTACAGACTTTCAATGCGGTTTGGTACTACGAGCTAGACGTATGGGACATTCAGTTTCGGGAATCATTGAAGAATTCAATATTCAGAAATCCGCAGTGTCAAGAGTGTGCCAAGATTACCACATTTTAGGCATTACGTCTCCCGACGGACGATGCAGTGACCGGCGGCCTTCACTTATCGACCGAGGGCAGCGGCGTTTGCGCAGCGATGTCAGATAAGCAACACTGCGTTAAGTAACAGCCGAAATCAATGTACGACGAACGTATCCGTTAAGGACGATGCGGGAAATTTTGCGTTAATAGGCTATAGCAGCAGACAGCCGACGTGAGTGCCTTTGCTAACAGCACGTCATCGCCTGCAGTCGTAGAACAACCGGTGATATGTATATCGAAATTTCAGCATATTAAACTCGATTCATAACTAAGCTGGTGCCTTATTTAGGACTGTGAAAATGTGAGTTTGTAATCTTACGGAACACATCAAATATGGAGCCAAGATTGGGAGACTGCATACAACACTGCATTCATAAAATAACACACGAAGAACGTTGAAATATATGCAAGAGGAAATTAACCACAACCAACCGATTCAATTTTCACCCAAAGAAGTTACGTTCGTAGCGCAATCCTGTCCGTCATGTAATTACCACACACTGGTATACTAAATTCATACTAGCTCTCTGTTAAGTCTTCCCGAAAAGAATAGCTGAGGGCTACTTTGATGATTACACCACATGCTTCACGTGGTCAACTTGGTTTACACAAAGCGTGTAACTCCACAATAATTTTGATAATTAAAATAAATTAGATCGAAAAGCAATTTACAAAAGAAAAACCTCGAACTGGTTACTATCGTCTTACTATTAACCTGATGGGTCAAACAATTGTACAAGCACATGGTACTTGTCTCACAAAGTACACCCCACGTGACTTGAACATAAAGAAAAGTTGCTATATTGAAAAATATTGTCAAGACGAGACGATATAATCTCACGCACATTCGCATTGAAGATTGATGATGCTAGTTAGAGTTACTGATCAACACGTGGTTCCACTTTACTCACAAAGTAGTGACAAAGCAACTACCGGAATATATTCTGAACTGTACACTCGAATCACAGTGCGTTGCAATTTAAGATAACATTAGATATTTTAGAGATGAACCTGAAGTAAAGGTGATTAAATTTTCAGTTAGGCTGAACTTAAGAAATCCATTGTCCTACGGACTCAGCAGACACGCGCTTAGCCGGAGATCTTACCACTTCAGACGCTCACCACGGACAGACTGCCCTGGTCCCTTCCTGAGGGTGGCTCACAAATACAAACGGAAGTGGCCAGAGGGGCAGCTTCCTATACCAACATGACAAGGGATGGATAGGACCATACTAAGGATAGAAACCTCTTTGCTTTTAGAAAGCGTAGCTACCTGTTCCGACGTTGGTTCTACTGCTCTCTAGCAGACAGGCTTGTCTGCTACCCTCAAGCATGCAACTAGAAATACATTTGCTCATTCATCCTCTCACACAGAAGGGAAGGGGGATGACAGTATCTTATCATATACAGTATATAAAAGAAAGCGGATGTAGGTTCCGTATGAGACTGTGTGACATGAATTACATATAAACTGTGTTTTAAAGTGTAGTAGTGTGACAGATCGTTCTTGTTTATGTGTAAAAGTAACACGTTTCACTGCTCAGTCTCCTCCCAGATAGTCAGAAACACCACAGTAAATTTAGAAGAGGAATTTATGCCGTAAATGACAACAGATTTAAGAAATTAACATGAAAGGAATCCAACAGAGACCTTTCAACATCTATGCCCCAGGGTCAGGTAAGAGGATAGGAGAACGAAGACTCTACAACAGTTCGACAAATTAGTAATAAAGTCATACAAAGGAGTTCAAAAGGTTTACTTATCTTTGTGTATTGTCGAATAATGAAGTCTGCAACATCGCTTGTAATATAACACAAAGAGGCCCTCAATGGTTAAGTGAAAATAATCGTAGATAAACTTCACAGTAATAGCAAATGCAATTTACAACAACTTGAAAGGTCTCTGTTGGATTCCTTTCATGTTAATTTCTTAAATCTGTTGTCATTTACGGCATAAATTCCTCTTCTAAATTTACTGTGGCGTTTCTGACTATTGAAAGGTCTCTGACAACGTTACAAAGTGTCTGCTCACTTCTAAGAGTTCACTAAACGACGTTCCCTGTCTAAATCAGCACTGCACTATTATCTATATCTAAGTGGGCGAGTAGGCTTTTGTCCGTTGTCGTCTGGTCATTGATGGATTGTTCTCGGGCGGCAGTTGGCCGAGGTGTAGTCGAAATCTTCATCCTCAACGCCGGCCGTGGCGCTGGCGAAAATCGCGCAAGTGGAGAGTCTCCATGGCACTAGCACCAGCTCGCATCTTTCGCCTGTGGTGTTTTTGCACCTGGCTGTGTCTTGTCCGGGCGACACGGTAAGTTGGGCTCGACAGATGAGTCCCGTTTTTAAGGCGTGATGGTAGGGTTCGAGTGTGGCGGAGACTCCAAGAAGCCATGGACCCAGTTTTCAATAAGGCACTGTGCACACTGGTGGTGGTCCCATAACGATTTGGCCACCTAGATCATTATGGCACATAATCGAGAGGTCAGTTCGTGCACAAAATCCTGCACCGGCAACAGTTCCGCAGTTCTGATCTGCTATGGAGGCAGCATGGCTCAGTATTTCTGCAGGGGTCTTCCAAGTACTTGTTGAGTCCATGACACGTTGAGTTGCTGTACTACGCTGGGCAAAAGGAGGTCCGACACGATATTAGGAGGTATCCCACGACTTCTGTCACCTCAGTGTGTATGCGCAGTCAGTAATACTTTCTTGCTTACCATTTTTCCTGGTGTTGCTATTTCTACGGCCAGCAGTGCACACAGTGTTCTCGCCATCTGGGCACAGACTCGCGGCCCTTTCTCCACGTAACGAGCCTGGTCCCTGGCCTACGCCTGCCGATGTCTGGCGGCGACGCCCGCAGGTCGCCTTGGCTGCTGCTGCTGCTGCTGCCGCTGGCCCACCGCGCTCATTATGCGGCTCGCGCTATGAATTATTCAGCGGCTCACAGCCAGCAGAGGGCGCTCATCCATCTCGGCTTCTCGCCGCAGGTAGGCTCCTACCATTTTCGTTGACACCCAGCTATCAATTCCGTCAGCGTGTTGTGGCTCGAGGCATCGCCTGTCCGAGGAATTGATTCACACCTGGGCGAAATTAAGCTCAGCCGCACCACCGTCTGGAAACCGAAAGCTACGTATAAACAGAATCGATTTGGCTATCTAGTCATGAATCGAAACATCTGTTATGCAGACTAATAATACTGTAAGGGAAAAGGAAGATCTTTTTGTCGCTACTGACAGTCAGGAACGGCATTGATTGTGGTGGAAAATGAAATGACTGCACGGCGTTATTGGGCAGCACAACTCGTCTGGGGTTGGTCAATCGCCTGCTGCAAGTCTTTTTATTGGACGTCACTTCGACGGATTGCGCGCCGACGGAGATGAGTTGAAATGATTAGGACAAAACAAACATATAGTCCCTGAGTGAAGAAAATTCCCGATCAGTGCGGCCGCCGAACCCGGGACTCCGCAGCCTAGAAACAACCGAGTAACCACTAGTCCACGACTTGCGGATGATAGTAGTAATACAATGCGCTATGTGATCGAAAGTATCCGGGCACCTGGCTGAAAATGACTTACAAGTTCGTGGCGCCCTCCATCGGTAATGCTGGAATTCAATATGGTGTTGGCCCGCCCTTAGCCTTGATGACAGCTTCCACTCTCGCAGGCATACATTCAGTCAGGTGCTGGAAGGTTTCTTGGGGTATGGCAGCCCATTCTTCACGGAGTGCTGCACTGAAGAGAGGTATCGAAGTCGGGTGGGTGACGCCTGGGACGAAGTCGGCGTTCCAAGACGACCCAAATGTGTTCTGCAGAATTCAGGTCAGGACTCTGTGCAGGCCATTCCATTACAGGGATGTCACTGTCGTGTAATCACTTCGCCATAGGCCGTGCGTTATGAATAGGTGCTCGATCATGTTGAAAGAGGCAGTCGCTATCCCCGAATTGCTCTTCAACAGTGCGAAGCAAGAAGGTGCTTAAAACGTCAATGTAGGCCTGTGCTGTGACAGTACCACACAAAACAACAGGGGGCGCAAGCCCCGTCCATGAAAAACACAACCACACCATAACACCACCGCCTACGAATTTTACTGTTGGCACTAATAACGCTGGTAGATGACGTTCACGGAGCATTCGCCATACTCACACCCTGCTATCGGATCGCCACATTGTGAACCGTGATTCGTCACTCCACACAACGTTTTTCCAATCGTCCAATGTTTACGCTCCTTACACCAAGCGAGGCGTCGTTTGCATTTTCCGGCGTGATGTGTGACTTATGTGCAGCCGCTCGACCATGAAATCCAAGTTTTCTCACCTCCCGCATAACTATCATAGCACTTGCTGTGGATCCTGATGCAGTTTGGTATTTCTGTGTGATGGTCTGGATAGGTGTTGGCCTATTACACATTACGACCCTCTTTAACTGTTGGCGGTCTCTGTCAGTCAACACGCATTTGTGTTATACGTGTCCCTTCAAGTTTCCACTTCACTATCACATCAGAAACAGTGGACCTAGAGATGTTTAGGAGTGTGGAAATGTCGCACACAGGAGTATGAGACAACAGACACCCAATCATCTGACCACGTTCGAAGTCCTGAGTTCCGTGGAGCGTCCCATTCTGCTCTCTCTAAGGACTACTGAGGTCGCTGATATGGAGTACCTGGCAGTACGTGGCAGTGAAATGCGCCTAATATGAAAAACGTATGTTTTTGGGTGTGTCCGGATACTTTTGATCACGTAGTGTATGTTAATGAGGGTCAGTATTCTTAAAACTTTCATTATTTCCAAAGTTATATCACTAACGTATATACCATCAATCATAATCGACATCGTTCCCTCAGTGCTCAAGATCGTGATCAGCAAGTAAATATCATTGCATTGTCCTTAACACGGGATGTGCGGTCACAATGCTTACGCGGGCACTTACTGCTGTTTCCCTGTTAACGCCAGAGGTCGTGCTCTTTCTTAAAGTGATTGCTGAACTTTCGGTTACGCTATCAGAATATCTGTCAACATATATCGGAGCTACGGCGTTGGCAAGCCACAGAAAGAATTTTGTGTTATATATTTTAAAATATATTTTTTAATTTTTATTATTTTTTAATGTAAAGCATAGAATATATTTCTCTTTCTGAACACTCCGTGTTAAGAAGTTAGCTGTTAGATTCTTCGTTGTAGGAATCCTGTAACGATATTCCAACTAACCAATATTTAGCCCATTGATTTTCCTTTTTCTTCTGCGATATTACTGTTCTCTCTAAATTTTATCGCTTCTAGCGTCATCGCTGTGTTTCTGAGCGCAGAGTGGCAAACAAAACGACAAGAAGCGACGAACTGCCACTTTCAGATAAAATAATAATGACATAAAATCACACCGGCTGCGGTGGTCTCGCGGTTCGAGGCGCTCAGTCCGAAACCGCGCGACTGCTACGGTCGCAGGTTCGAATCCTGCCTTGGGCATGGATGTGTGTGATGTCCTTAGGTTAGTTAGGTTTAAGTAGTTCTAAGTTCTAGGGGACTGATGACCACAGATGTTAAGTCCCATAGTGCTCAGAGCCATTTGAACCATATAAAATCACGAAGGCATACATCCGCGTATTCTCCAAGTAACGATCCCTTATTCTGCAACCAATCGGGCTGAATGCTACCGCCATTCCCATTTCGCACTCCCGGACAAGCTTGTGCAGCCTATTATTCTCCAAACCTATTCTAACCAGATTTCACTCTAACTCCTGACAGATACCCTTTCCCAACCATCCGCCCCCTCTAACTTGAGCTGCATATCTACATTGCACTTGCACTTTGCTTCTCACGGTATCATGATACTATTCCATCTATTTGTTGACTGTATCTCGTGTTCTATGGTTATCGTTTCCACCTCCAGATCAAGAACTCTCGCGTTCCTGACTGGGTGCTGTCTAATCATTTCATCTCCAGCGAGGCGCAGGGACCTCAAATAGAAAGACTTGCAACATGCAACGGCAACGGCCTTGCCGCAGTGGATACACCGGTTCCCGTCAGATCACCGAAGTTAAGCGCTGTCGGGCGTGGCCGGCACTTGGATGGGTGACCATCCAGGCCGCTATGAGCTGTTGGAATTATTCGGGGTGCACTCAGCCTCGTGATGCCAACTGAGGAGCTACTCGACCGAATAGTAGCGGCTCCCGTCAAAGAAAACCATCGTAACCACCGGGAGAGCGGTGTGCTGACCACACGCCCCTCCCATCTGCATCCTCAACTGCGGATGACACGGCGGTCGGATTGTCCCGATGGTTCACTTGAGGCCTGACGACGGAGTGTGCACCATGCAACCGAAATACCCACATGGGATCTACCTGCCAATAGTCTCATACGATCATTTCATATACTTCTTCACTTGCAGCTGATTAAATATGTCTGATTGTCGCCTTCCAGCGGACCTGCAGAACAGAAGCATCAATATCACAACCAACAGTCAAAAGAAACAACATCTAAAGTTCACCTTGCAAATCATCTATTTTAATATAAAAATTTACTAATATATTTAATAATATCTATGTTTTTCGTCTTTAATGTTAGAACAACACTGAGTTTTCAAAAATTTAGCGGATGGAGAGTATTCTCTTATAGAGCAAGCTACTGACCTTTATAAGCGAACTACAATGATATTACGGACACTGATTAGCCCCCCGATGGCAATAAAATGTCTTGTAAGAATTTGCCGCCATTCTAGGCGACAAGAGACAAGATATACACAAATCTACCTCTACATCTACATACATATTCGTACTCCGCAAGTCACCGTAAGGTCAGTGGTGGAGTGCACCCTGTACACTGCTAGTCGTTTCCGTTCCTGTTCCACGTGGAGAGAGAGCGAGGGAAAAACGACAATCTATATACCTCCTTATGACCGCTAATTCCTCGTACCTTATCTCCGTGGTCCTTAGGCGAGATGTACACTAAAGCGTCAAAGAAACTGGTGTAGGCATGCGCATTTAAATATAGAGATATGCAAACAGGCAGAATACGGCGCTGCGGTCGGCAACGCCTACATAAGACAACATGTGTCTGGCGCAGTTGTTACATCGGTTACTGCTGTTACAATAGCAGCTTATCAGGATTTAAGTGAGGCTGAACGTGATGTTATAGTCGGCGCACGAACAATGGGAAACAGCATCTCCGAAGTAGCGATGAAGTGGGGATTTTCCCGTACGACCATTCCAGGAGTGCACCGTGAATCAGGAATCCGGTAAAACATTAAATCTCCGACATCGATGCAGCTGGAAAAAGATCCTGCAATGGATTCGTCCAACGATGAATGAAGAGAATCGTTCAGCGAAGTGCAACCCTTCCGCAAATTGCTGCAGATTTCAATGCTGAACCATCAATAAGTGTCAGCGTGCGAACCATTCAGTGTGAGCTTCCGAAGCCGAAGACCCTCTGGTGTACTCTTGATGACTGCACGACACAAAGATTTAAGCCTCGTCTGGTCCCGCCGGCACCGACATTGGACTGTTGATGACTGGAAACATATTGCCTGGTCGGACGAGTCTCGTTTCAGATTGTATCGAGTGGATGGTCGTGTACGGGTATGGAGACAGCCTCATTAATCCATGGACCCTGCGCTGGCCTGTGTGGCCGTGCGGTTCTAGGCGCTTCAGTCTGGAACCGCGTGATCGCTACGGTCGCAGGTTCGAATCCTGCCTCGGGCATGGATGTGTGTGATGCCCTTAGGTTAGTTAGGTTTAAGTAGTTCTAAGTTCTAGGGGACTGATGATCTTAGATGTTAAGTCCCATAGTGCTCAGAGCCATGGACCCTGCATGTCAGCATGAGACTGTTCAAGGTGGTGGAGGTTCTGTAATGGTGTGGGTCGTGTGCAGTTTGATTGATATGGGACCCCTAATACGTCTAGATACGACTCTGACACATGAAACGTACGTAAGCATCCTGTCTTATCACCTGGAGCCATTCACGTCTATTGCGTATTCCGACGGACTTGGGCGATTCTAGCAGGACAATGCTACACCCCGCACGTCCAGAATTGCTACGGAATGGCTCAGGACACTCTTCTGAGTTTAAACACTTCCGCTGGCCACCAAACTCTCCAGACACGTTCATTATTGAGCAAATCTGGGATGCCTTGCAATGTTTAGAGGGGATCTCCACCCCCTCGTACTCTCACGAATTTGTGGAGAACCCTGCAGGATTAATGGTGTCAGTTCCCTCCAGCACTACTTCAGACATTAATCGAGTCCATTGCGGGACTTCCGTGTCATCGCGGTTGCCCTACACGATATTAGGCAAGTGCCATCGTCCTGTACGCTATCACCTTTACAGATGAACAACATTTTCTTAAAATTTTCCCAATAAACCGAAATCGACCATTCACCTTTCCTACCAGGATCGTCACACGCTCGGTCAATTTCATATCGCTTCGCAACAGAATCCTCACATGCCGATTCCATTTCATACCGCTTTGCAAAGTTATGCCGAGATATTTAAACGACTTGACTGTGTCAAGCACGACACTACTAATGCTGTAACCGAATATTATGGGTTCGTTTATTCTAATAATCCGCAGAAATTTACAGTTATCTACATTCAGAGCAAGCTGTAATTCGTAACACAAACTAGAAATTTTGTCTAATTAATCTTGCATCATCCTACGGTCACTCATGTTCGACACCGCAGCATCATCAGCAAACAACCGAAGATTGCTGCTCACCCCTTCCACTTGATTATTCATGTCCTCCCGTATACACAAGAGTAAAAATGCGCATTGGGAGAGAACTTGCAGATCAATAACTGTTCAAAAAAAGAAGCTACTTGTAAACTTGCACTAATTACGTTACACGATGTAACACAGTAACTACAACCAACTAATCTAAGATCTATATCACATCTACACTGCCTGACAAAAAAAGTTAAACACCCAATAGGAGAGGAGGGAACTAAATGAAACTTTAGGGGGTATGTGATGTTATTTCAGTGAATACGAAACAATATTGAATTTACAAAGAACTTGGCAGTATCAGCCTACTTTGCAGAATGACGTTGCATTCCTTTTTGCCTAGATTTGCATTCATTCGATTGAGAAGATTGTCATAAATGCGCTGTATTCTCTCTTGAGGAAAGCTGACTCGCAGCTGTTCTACCTGGTCCTCGACATCCTCGATGCACTGACACGTTGTTGACCTCCGAGCTGATTCCACGTGTATTCTAAAGGGGCAGATCTGAAGAGATTTCTGGTCACAACAGCGCCTTAAAATCGCACAAACAGTTTACAGAGACGCCTTCTATGGGTCGATGTGCATTGTCATGTTGAAACATGGCACCATGGTACTGTCGCGTGAGAGGTAACACATGAGGACGCAAAATTTCCGTGTCGTACCACTACCAACCATAACCTTACACGATGGCTCATCACGCAATGACGCCAGGAAGAACACCGCAGTGCCTATGTAAAACATCCCCAGCGGTCGCCGGCATATTCGCCGGCGATGGTCATCCGGGATAGTGCAGAACTGCGACTCATCGTTGAACACAACGCAATACCGTTCAGCAGCTGTCCATACTTCCTGGTCATGTGCAACATTCCAAACGCAGTAGTTTGTGTTGTGGTGTTAATGGCAGCCTACGTATGCGACGGTAAATCCCTAGTCCGGTAGCTGCCAGTCTCCAATCAAAGGAGCGGGATGTCAGGGACAGATGTGAAGGGGTGCGATGTGCCTGGAACGGAATACGGCGATCTTCCCATGTGGTGGTCACACGCGTTTGATCGGAACATTACAACCCATTCCCATACAGTCGAGCATCGGACCACTGTCACATCCGAATGCTGCACTAATCTGGAGATTGCAGGTTTCGAATAACTGGCCGCATAGAGAACCACAATGAAACTCTTTTCTAATTCTGTCAGTTGCTGATAACATTTTCTCATAAGAGTACGCAGCATATCCGTATCCTTGATAGTGATCAGTGAGCGTCTGACATTGTTCACAGTCCTTGCATCCGTACCAAGCATGGTAACAACACGAAACACAAAGAACACTAATGTCCTGTCGTGGCAATTCTACCTGTCAGTGAAATGTAACAGCTATTATTTACATACCTGCCGATGGTGTCTATGTGTACGAAGTTATTTTGACATCCTAATATGCCTTCTGGGTGCTTCCTTTTTTTTCAGGCAATGTATATTCTTAGTACATTTTTCACTTATGAATACATATTAATTTGTCTAACTTTGTAGTGTGTCTTACGTTTTCTTTCCTTCTTTTTCACTCTGTCATTTTTTAACTTACCTAACTCCACTAAGTGATCTCATATGTCTAATACTAAACCTTCGTTCTAACTCTTGCTATCTCTCCAATTACCTATTAAGTTCCATTAGACTAATTGAAACCACTAGACAAACCTGCTAAGAAATTTTAGGAATTAAGTGATCTTTCTTTCTTTCTCGGGGCCTTTGTCCCACTTTCAACGCAGGGTCGGCCATGTTACTATTGATTTGGCAGTGTTAGTTGCAGAGGGTGGCTGGATGCCCTTCTTGCCGCTACCCCGAACCCCCTAGGATTGAATTTGTGTACCCCAGATGTCTGCGTCTAGTGTAAGCCATGGAAGAGTGTGAATGTTTTCAAATATCTGAAAATCGTGTAACTGAGGCGGAACGTGGGGACCATCCCGGTATTCATCTATTGGGATGTGGAGAACCGCCTAAAAACCACATCCAGGCTGGCCAGCATACCGGTCCTCATTAATCCACCGGTCGGATTCGAGCCGGGGCCGGCGCGCCTACCCGAGTCCAGGAAGCAGCGCATTAGCGCTCTCGGCTACCCTGGCGCGGTTTAGGAATTTAGTGATGAGGATCAGAAATTGCATGTAGCTGGTTGTACAGTAGAGACGTAAAGGCAAGTATAGAAAATAGAAAGAACGGGAGTACTCCTCAAATAAAGAAAATGAAAAGAACAGCAGTAGTCCTTTCTTTGTTCTTTCATGTCCTGCCCTATTGGACGGACTGCCTGAAGTAAAGCAAGTAGACTTCATACTCCTACAAGTGACTTGCGTGTTTTATAGTAAACACAGTTCGATGGCATCTTTCTTAGCCTTTGTGCAACGTGTTTCGTCCATTAAATGCAACGGCAGGTAACTGTGGCAACAGAAAGCTATCTACTCTTTGCGTGAATTGAATGTGTATATGTTCATTAATTTTGGATACAGAACACAATGAAATTAGCCAGACAGATACGTATTGACAAGAAACGTAATTCATCTTGTCAGGCGACACGTGTACATTCATCCACGGCCCAATTTCAATGACACCATGCCCACTGGGATTATAATTGAGAATGTCATTGGGTCCAAATGGGAATGGCGTGCTTCAGAACACTTGTTCCTGCACCACCATTGTTCTCTGCCGTCAGATCGCAGCTTATTCCGTTTTACAAAGCGGGTAAGTTTCCAACCTGCACGTCCTGGGATGAGGCGTCGACGTCCAGCACCTTGTCGTCTGCCAGTAGACTACTGCGCGAACAGTCGATCTGCTTCAGCGTTTCCAAGTTGTTCATTCCTAGGCTCCAAGGCCTAACACATGCCTCTGAGCACTATGGGACTTGACTTCTGAGGTCATAAGTCCCCTAGAACTTAGAACTACTTAAACCTAACTAAACTAAGGACATCACACGCATCCATGCCCGAGGCAGGATTCGAACCTGCGACCGTAGTGGTCGCGCAGCTCTAGACTGTAGCGCAAGGCCTAACAATCAGCTTTTTATCAAAATTGCTGAGGTGGCCAAAGTCACAGGCACCTCTTACTGTCGTGTCGGACCTCCTTCCATTGGCGTAGTGCAGCAATTTGAGGTGGCGTGGTGTCTGTAAAGAGTTGGAGATCCCCTGCAGAAACATTGAGACTTACTGGTTCTACACCCATCCATAATTGGGAACGTATTGCCAATACAGAATTTTATACAGGTACTGACTTCTCTATTATGTCCCATGTTGGGCGATCTGGGCGGCCGAATCATTCATTCGAATTACCCAGAATGTTTTTCAAACCGGTCGCGAAGATTTGTGGCAGGTGACATAGCGCATTGTCATCCATAAAAATTGGATTGTTGTTTTGGAACATGAAGTCCATGAGTGAATGGTCTAGAAGTGGCCGAACATAACCATTTCCAGTCAATGATCGTTTCAATTCGACCAGAGGAGCCAGTCCATTCCATATAAACATTGCTCACACCGTTATGGAGCCACCACCAGCGTTCACAGTGCATTGTTGACAGCTTGGGTCCATGGCTTCGTGACGTCTGTCCCACACTCGAACCGTACCATCAGTTCTTACCAACTGAAATCGGGACTTATCTGACCAGGACACTGTGTTTCAGTAGTGTCCAACCGATATGCGCTGCACTGTCCTAACGGATTTCTGCAGTTATTTAAAGCATTGTTCCTTGTCTGTTACCTCTGACACAGCTCGACGCAAACGACGCTGCTCTCGATCGTTATGTGAAGACTGTCGGCCACTGCGTTGTCCGTTTTAAGAGGTAATTCCTGAAATTTGGTATTCCGAGGCTGTCGATTCCCGTCGTGTGGCCATAATCACGCCGGGCAGCTTTTCACAAGAATCACCTGAGGACAAATGACAGCTCCGCCAACGCCCTAGCTTTTATATCTAGTTTACTACGCCATCTGTAAATGTACATATCACTACCCCATGACTTTTGTCACCTCATTGTATGTCAACGTATCCTCCCGTTTGCGGCAAGTATCAGAACGATTTCCCACTCGTCTTTGTCCCGCTTGTGTATCTTATTTACGTCTCATGTGTACACCACCAGGCGGCATTCAGTCTCGCAATGGGTAGTGGTTTTGGTCCGTCAGTATATATTCGTATTACATTTATGACGTATGTAAACCTATGCATTTTCTACCTTTATAGATTTTTTCTCTTTCTCGCGAGGTCTTCTTTCTTGAAATTCCCTAAATTCGTCCCACATAGCTTCTCATTCTAAACCTTTATTCTAAACCGCTGTATGACTCCGTCTACGTAGTTATCCAAAAGAAGTTCTATTGACCAACTAAAGCCAATTAATTTGCCTGTAAAGAAATTTTATGAATTGTATGTAGCATGTACCGGGTGACAATTATTGAATTATATGGAAAAAACGTAAATTAGTCATAAACTACGGTGTGCGCACTTTATTCAATATGTAAAAGTCACTACAGATATTCGGATTTAGGTCATGACATGTTCGATATGCCTGCCGTCACTGGCGATGATGTAGCGCAGACGAATAGCGAAATTCTGGATGACCCGCTGAAGTGTCGGACCATCGACGCTGTCGATTACCTCCTAAATGGCTGTTTTTGCCTCAGCAATGGTTTTCGGGTTATTGCTGTACACCGTGTCTTTAATTTAGCCACGCAAGAAGTAGTCGCACGTGTTCAGATCTGGAGAATATGGCGGCTAATTGAGGCCCATGCCAGTGGCCTCTGGATATCCCAGAGCCAGAATCGATCCCCAAAGTGCTCCTCCAGGACATCAAACACACTCCTACCTCGATGGTGTCGAGCTCCGTCTTGCATGAACCACATCTTGTCGAAATCAGGGATACTTTGTACAAAGGGGCTGAAATCATCTTCAAAAACGTTCACATGCCGTTCGGTAGTCACCGTGCCATCAAGGAATATCGCACCGATTATTCCATGACTGGACACTGCACACTGCACAGTCATCCACTGAGGGTGAAGAGACTTCTCGATCACGAAATGCGGATACTCAGTCCCTGAAACGCGCCAGTTTTGCTTTCTGATGAATCCATCCAAATGAAAAAGCACTTTGTCGCTAAATCAAACCATACAGCGCATATAATTCTCATCATGACCCGCGACCAATCGTGCAGTTTGAACGTCCTAACGCAAACCATTCAGAAGTTATAGCGATTTTGTTTCATATAGTTCAATAATATTGTCACCCTGTAGATGGTTACAAGGGTAGAGACATAAAGGCCAACAAAGACATAGAAAAGTTCAGCTACGCACATTTTGGCCCACGAAAATGTTATCATATTCTTCGAACGACTTGTTATTTTAACAATATGGAAAAGCGAATTCGAAGAGTCTTGTCTATTTGTAAACTTTGTCAAAAGGCGAAACCAGCTACATTCACTATGATGAGGAATACTGTTATCCTCAAACATAATTTGCATTAATAATATGTTATTTACTTTGTAAAGATGTTTAGACATTATTTATTCTGTTCTGTTTTAATGCTCATGTGTGAAGTTGAAGTTTCAATAATTATTCTGATCTTTTATATATTTACTTCTGTCATAATTCCTGTAACACTGATGTATATGTCTATTTCTATTCTTTTGTAAAGCTTGTACTACAAATGTTATCTGTATCATTATGTTTTAATAATGTATTTTGTACCTTTGTTATTGTATTTTTTATGTTATAAAATTGTAATTGACACCAGTTCATCATATTATTGACTTGTAAGTTCCATTTCACTGCACACGTTTCTGTTGGTCATAGTATATGGACAATATGTGAGAAGCAGAGACTGTTAGTGTTTGCACGTGTGTTGATAATTCAGCAAGGGACTGGATAACAGCATTGCTGGTTCTAAGGACAATTCCAAAAACTTCGTGAGTGTACAAGTGGTGGTTTATGGACTTGCTATATTGTCTGCAAGACTTCTAAGGACAATTCCAAAAACTTTGTGCGTGCATAAGTGGTGGTTTATGGACTTGCTATATTATCTCCAAGACTCTTCAATGGTGATTGTGCACCCGCACATGGCTGCTGGCCATCTCTACAAGGACTACAGTGGGTCTGCATCTTTGATGACCCACCAATACCATTATTTCTACAAGGACTGCAGTGGGTCTGCACCTCTGGTGGCCCACCAATACCGTAACCTCTACCAGGACTACAGTGGGTCTACTCTGTGATGACCTACCTACCAATATTCTTCAAAACGTCGAATGACTCTGCTGTGGGTTTGCTCTGTTGTGGCCCATTACCTGTCAGCATGTCAAGAGTCAGCACTGTTTTTCCGTTGGAAGGACAACACTACTTCTTCAAGACTCCATGGAAATCCACTACATCCGTGTGCATTTTCTTTTACTGCTCAGACATTGAGAAAAACACTGCAATTTTACAGTGATGAACAATCTGGACTGTCTCTATGGACTGTGAGAAAATTTTAGCGTTTGGCCAACATTGTATCAATAAGTGTGTGCATTTGATTTCTTTGTTATACTTATACTTATCGCGAATGGACCCAAAAGGATCACGCAAAGCTTTCTGACGTCGTTTCTTCCATACTTCTTTCATTCGTTCTCCATGTTTTCTTTTTCTTTCTTCTGTCCATTTTGTTCCTGGTCTCTTTAGTGCTTCCTTCTCCGACAATACAATCCACTTTTCCACCTTATTTCTAAAAGTTTTTCTATCTTTGACATCTTTAAGTTCAATATTTGCTTTTTGTAAATCTAATTTTACTTGGCTAATCCATGGTGTTGTTGATTTGACTTTTTCTATGTAAGTGAGAATTCTGTTGTTGAGTCGTGTGGGGGGAAGTCTAGTGACATGTCCATAAAATTTTAATCTTCGCCTTCTTATGTCTGCTGCCAGGTTTAATAAAGTTTCTGTGGTTCTTCTTGATTGTATCCGGTATCCTTCTTCTGTTAATTTTGGACCTAAAATCTTTCTCATAATTTTGCGTTCTTCTTTTAGTATTTTTTCTAAGTCACATTTTGTGTGGAGTGTGAGCGTTACACTAGCATATAGTGCTGCTGGCTTAATTACTGCGCAGTAGTGTCTGATTTTTGTGTTCGAGGAGATGCATTTTTTATTTGTTCTTTGTTATTGTAATTATGAAAAATTTTATCAAATCATTATTGGCCACTGCCCAAAGCAATTTGTAAAATTTTTTGTGGGGATCATGGGGGCTATGTAAGTAGGCTGTTTATGTTTTCTTATCGGCAACGTTACGTAGCGCTCGGTATGAAAATCACTGGCTGTGCTGTGTGCAGTCTGTAGCTAGTTTGCATTGTTGTCTGCCATTGTAGTGTTGGGCAGCGGCAGCTGGATGTGAACAGCGCGTAGCGTTGCGCAGTTGGAGGTGAGCCGCCAGCAGTGGTGGATGTGGGGAGAGAGATGGCGGAGTTGTGAAATTTGTAAGACTGGTTGGCATGAACTGCTATATATATTATGATCATTAAGGTAAATACATTGTTTGTTCTCTATTAAAATCTTTCATTTGCTAACTATGCCCATCAGTAGCTAGTGCCTTCAGTAGTTTGAATCTTTTATTTAGCTGGCAGTAGTGGCGCTCGCTGTATTGCAGTAGTTCGAGTAACGAAGATTTTTGGTGAGGTAAGTGATTTGTGAAACGTATAGGTTAATGTTAGTCAGGGGCATTCCTTTGTAGGGATTTCTGAAAGTCAGATTGCGTTGCGCTAAAAAATATTGTGTGTCAGTTTAAGCACAGTCTTGTATAATTTTTCAAAGGGGACGTTTCAAAGTAAAAGGAAGAAATACATCGCGCACTAAGACGAAAACATTTGACAACATTCAGTGGAATCTCAGTCGTTAAACGGTTTCACCGTTCATACAATAATCTTCAAGAGACTACAAGAAACAACAGAATGACGTGAAGAAGTAGCTGCTTTCCCATTACAAAAACCTATCCTGAATATATCTCGCATGGCAAAATGTACATAAATGTCGTGTGACAAGGGCCTCCAGTCGGGTAGACCGTTCGCCGGGTGTAAGTCTTTCGGGTTCACGCCACTTCGGCGACTTGAGCGTCGATGGCGATGAAATGACTATGACTAGGACAACTTAACCCCCAGTCCCTGAGCGGAGAAAATCTCCGACCCAGCCGGGAATCGATCCCGGGCCCTTAGGACTGACATTCTGCCGCGCTGAATACTTTTTTTTTTAATTTTGTTCGGTAACGTTCGTCGCGTTTGGTCTGGGCGGGCGTCATAGGACATCCGTGCAAGTTGATCGTTGATTCCTTAGTATTTTTTTTGTTTTTTTTTTAATACAAAAAAGTACTCATTACACTACTCAGGAATCTACCTGCTTTTATCGTTGTTTTAATTCGATGTTGGTTTGTAAACCAAACTCCCTGAGTTCCATAATAGTAAACGAAAATTCTGATTATCACAACGTGAATTGTGCTTTCTCCTGGCCGAACTCCATCTTTCTATCTTATGGATCCTGAGTTTTTCCACATTCCTAAGGTTTATTAAATACATACGAAAATTTACGAGATATGTTTCACAGTAGGAACTTATTGTGCTGCAGAAAATGCTAAAATAGTGAAAACTGCTAAATTACTGGGTCTCGTACAGGTTTCTGATTTCTTACACATATACGCAAAAGCATAATGCTAAATGCTAAAATAGTGAAAACTGCTAAATTACTGGGTCTCGTACAGGTTTCTGAATTCTTACACAATACGCAAAAGCATAATACGAGCCTACCAATACAGATTCAGCTGGTTATCGGAGACACTTTTCAAGGGCGTAGTAACTGTAAAATGAAGCATTAAATCAGTCTATTCATATTCTCTGTGGGAAATGCCGATAGCCAGTAAACAGATGGAAGTACCGCTGCGCCAAAATTTGAGGATTTGCACGAAGCTCACTGACACCACGGGACAAAAGAGGAAGAATACCCTGTACAGCTATATGACCACTCCTATTTAGCAGCCGGTGGCAGACGTCCATGTCATAAGAGTGCGATGTTGACTGAGGTTGCGTCAGAACGACTTAGTGGACGCCTGGTAATCTGGCCGGCTAATGCACAGAAGCTGCCGTTCGTCCAAAGACCAGCGTGACTCAGTTTTAATATGTCCATTATAATTATCCGGGCTGTTATGCCGTGGTCGGTTGATGAATTCTTTGTCGATTCCCAACGTTTCGTTTCCGACTGCGGGAGACATCTTCAAGCAGGTCCGTAGCTCAATGGAAGGTCCAACACACCCACTGGCTCGCAGTCAGTAGCAGGTAGTCAGTAGTCCAACACACCAACTGGCTCGCTACTGACTGCGAGCCAGTGGGTGTGTTGGACCTTCCATTGAGCTACGGACCCCCTTGAAGATGTCTCCCGCAGTCGGAAACGAAACGTTCGGAATCGACAAAGAATTCATCAACCGACCACGGCATAACAGCCCGGATAATTGTAATGGACATGATATTTCCGGCCGTGAAAGTCTACATTTTAGTATCAGTCTTAATAACTTTATTATATTCACGAAGAAATCACTAGAATTACCTCTTGTTACCCTAATTTAGTTATTAGTTCAAGCATTCGAAAGCTAGACCAAAGTTCGATCATTCAGAAATTCTTAAACAAGCTAAATAGGTCTTTCGCCGGCATTAACAGCCAGACTCTGAATGGATGATTAATCCGAAAATATTTTCAATCGCTTTATGGTTACTGATTTTTAATATAGTGTTTTGTGAATTGCAATTTGACAGTAAGGCACTGAAAATTTAAAGCATGTTGTGGGTTTATTCAATAATGCGACAAGATGGTAGCCTTGTTGAAAACTATGTCCAAATTATCAGTTACAACTAATCTAAACGCAATGACCTGCGAATATGAATTATAGAATTGGAACTTTCAAGCCATAATATTACACAAGGTGCTATTAGCAAATTAGAAGTAACATTAGTGAAGGTCCATGTGATTGAATTAGCTGTTTATCGTAGTCCATTCAAAGGCCCACCATCGGTTTCGCAACATAAAGGTACATCATCAGGTGTATTTAAGTAATCACTTGTGCGTGATGGGAATTACAATGTTCCAAGGTGCAGCTACAAACGAAAGTGACTAGCCAAACTAAAAGGCTCTGAAAAACCGATGGTGGGATTCCTAAATAAAATCCGCAAGCTGCGAAAATGTGGCTTTGGATGGTTCAATAAGCGGGAGAAGCGCTCATTGGAATTCGCACAGCAACTCATATGGTTAGTTGGACAGAAATGCCTATACAAAATTCGATAATGACCATCGTCACCTGGACCAGATCGGATACTCGGTTGGCCTGCTTGATCCATCTGACGATGAATGTAATCGAATTTTGTACACACATTTCTGTCCAACTGACCATACGCGTTGCTGTGCGAATTCCAATGAGCGCTTCTCCCGCTTATTGGACGCCCTCCATTTGTGTTCAATAGCCTTTCTGTTTGATGTAAACCGTTGAGGGACCACTCACTTCCGTTTATAGCTGCACACCTTGGAATATACTAAAAAGCATGAAGTGATTACTGAAATGAGCCTGAGGATTTACCTTTAAGGTTTGTCTTTGAATGGACTACAATAAACATCCTACTGACCCAGAAGGAGGCCACTGTAAACGTGGTCCAAAATTGGTTTTTTCAGCATAGTGTTTCACTTTATGACGCGGTGCAATACAAAGAAAACTTTCATGTCAGCACAAAAAAATTCTTTAACTTGTCTGTCATATCATCAAATTAGATTTTGTTTTCCTGCCAAACACTGGCTACATTCAACCCTTTCAAACACTAATTCAAATGGCTCTGAGCACTATAGGACTTAATTTTTGAGGTCATCAGTCCCCTATAACTTAGAACTACTTAAACCTAACTAACCTAAGGACATAACACACATCCATGTCCGAGGCAGGATTCGAACCTGCGACCGTAGCGGTCGCGCGGTTCGAGACTGTAGCGCCTAGAACCTCTTGGGCACTCTGGCCGGTTCAAACAACTCTGCTTACAATTGTGTACATGAAGTTTTACTGTGTCTTAGCTCCAACAGCAGTATTTTTTCTAATGGGAACTTGAGGTACATATTTGTGAATGTTCAACCTTTTCACCATGCGCAAGTGCTGCCGTCTGTTGGGCATTCCGCTATATAACTGAATATTGTTATTTCGCGTGGTAATTACTGAGTGATAATTTTACTATTTATTCCAATACAGAATATTTCGTAATTAGTTATTTAAGTCCATAAAATTAAACCAAGTGTGCCAGTGTGTTCTGAAAGTGGGTACATATTTTTGTATAAATCTAGTATACAGAATTATTTAAAAAATCAGCTAAGAGCATTATGACACAAATAAAAGTTTTACGTCCCCCCAGAAAAAATTCTAGTTTGAAAGGGTTAAATCTGCTATGAATCTCTCTATGTTTTCCTGGTAGCCTTCTAACATGGCTGTCGCACCACGACCGGTTTTCCCATCCTTCACAACTTTACTCGGCACGTACCTTTGTAAAACGCATTGTGTAAAATTCTAGAAATTCTTCAATTTGTAATCCACCATTTAACGCCTCAAACCACCCAACCCCTTTTCTTTAATAAACCGAAGTTCACTGAATAAAACAGCTAGTTTTTCACATATCTCATTGCTTATGACGTCATATCTCACGAACTATATGTCACGCAATGATACAATTTTGGAGATGGATTCTATGGTCCATGTGGATACTGTCTACAGAACATGTTGCGAACAGAGTTAGTAGTGAAGAAGTAATAAACTAAAATGTATACATGAAGTTGAATTTTGAGAGCTCACGATTACACACAGCTGTATGACTCCAAAATCAATTATAAAACACGTCGTTAACAGACCATCTTTTGGTATCTGCACACAATAGGAAACAAAAGTAAGGCACAATGCATCATCACATAAGAAGGAGGGTTTAAGCACAGCTATTTTTATTGATTACTGAGAACAGGCCCGACGTTACTCTGTATTTACTTCATTTGCAGACTAATAATTATTGCAATTGGGAATGGTATGTTTTAGGTTGGTTAATACCTCCAAGTACATGTGGCACGTGTGAGCTATTAATGCCAATTTTCCCCTGGGCAGCAGATCAGGTGTTGAAGTGTGGACATGTGGACGCAAAATGGTTAGTCTATACTGACAGGCGTAGTCTGCTTAGTGGTGCAGTTACGACCGTGCAGAAGACATCAGATAGTAAATTATGTGACGCGTTTGTAGGAGGATTGTTAGACGAAGAGAAGAAACAACTAACGCACTGATGTGAGTACATTTTAAGACTCTGCATATCAGCTTTCGTTTGTCAGTTAGGTTTTGATATTTTTTGAAGTTTTCTTTGTTTATGTAGCAATTTTTTAACCAGCCTATTAAACCATGGTGGGTTTTTCTCATCTCTAAAGACCTTGCTAGCAACATACTTGTCTAAGTCTTACTGAACGATGCTTTTTGAATTTTTGCCTTTTTGCCCCAAGCACTAGATATCTGTGGTAACCACTCAGATACTGTGCTATTTATAACCTGTCACTCTTGTTAAGCAAGAATATTTCCGTGCGTTTCTTTATGCTCCTTATAATATATGTAGTCAAAGCCTGTTGATCACTGATACCTTCTTCTTATACCTCTGTAACTGATTAAAGAAGTTCAGGTCTGTTTGTTGTTAAGAACCCTAAGACATTACCTTCACTCATGGAAAAATTCCAGTAGTAGTTGGTGTAAGAGCTGCACATTTTTGGACTGATGTCAGCTGATAAGTATACCTGCTTAAAGGAAGTCCCTCTAAATAAGAGCTCACCTTCAAAGGATGTCACGTTTCCAAGTAGAGAAGGAATTGGCATATTTCATCAAAATATAAGATGAATTAAAGATAAAGTTAGTGAACTGCTTATAGATGTTGATTTTGAAATTATTAGTATATCGGAGCACCGCTTAAATAATTTTACAATTTACTTTGCCAAGATACAGATTAGCTGGCTGTTTTTCAAGAAGTTCCATTTGAGTCCATAGACTTATCATGGCACTGCACTGTTGTGCAGGGGCAGTTGAATTTAGTGAAACTAAACTTCTAATTGTTGTTGTTTATAGGTTCCCTAACTCTGACTTCAGAGCATTTATGCTCAAGCTAGAGAGGGTTCTTGATTCACTTTATAGGAAGTACCAAAAATTAGTTTATACGGGGTGACTTCAATATTAATCTTGTATTTGATGGTCCAAGAAAAAGGATGTTGGTAGATCTCATAAATCCATATGATCTGATGCAGACCGTGCTTTTTCCATCTAGAGTGCAGGCGAACAGTAGCATGGCCATAGAAAATATATTTATTCATTCTTCATTACTAGATGGGCATTCTGTTAGTAAAAGGGTGAATGGCCTTCCAGACCATGATGCACAAATTTTAACGCTAAAGGCTTTTGTACTCAAACAAATGTCACATATAATTAAAAACAATGTAGGAAAGTTAATCCAACAGCAATAGAGAGTTTTTTAAACCCCGTCAAGGAACAAGAGTGGAAAAATGTTTATAGCGCCGATAACATAGATGACAAATATAATGCTTTCCTTTACACATTTCTCATGCTCTTTGAGAGTTGCTTTACATTAGAACGCTCTAAACGGGGTACTAGTAGTAAAAGGTAGCCGGTATGGTTTGTAACACCATAGCTCTAATGCTGTACTGACTTATTTTGCTTTTGTTTCATTTAATGTTACATTGCTGTGCTTCTGTAAATGTGTTTGTCTGAATCGATAACATAAAATTGTATACTCCTTTCTTTGTACAAACTTTGATGTCATGGTTTGGTTCTATGCAAAGTAGTGTATCTGTCAATTAAGTTCTTTGTCCCATTTGGAGGGAAGGAAACTTACTGTAAGTAATTGTAATTTCTGTGTGAATAATTTTTTTAGAAATGTCAATATGTGCAAATGTTCTGTTTTATTTAATGTATTTGGTTACTGTTATGTAAACTGCTGATCCTCACTTAGGGTTCTTAGTTAGTTTGTATGTAAATGGTGTAGTGGTTCCCCTCGGGAACGGAACTGTGTAGCGCGCGCAAATTGTGGTTGGCCTACGTAGAAAAGGTGGAACTGATTGTCAGTCGGGGACAAGCTACGAGTCGGGGACAAGCAACGAATTGGGGACGAGCTACGAAGAAATGACAGAGTCCAGCAATTCTACCTGCAATTCCACCTACTAACATGCAGTTGCCACCACATTGCGCAATCATTGCATCGGAATACTACAATGATGTACAGTGAAGGATCAGCTTAATGGATGTTTTTGTGTGCACAAATATAAGGTAACTTATAACTGAATTTATGTACCTACCATGATTTTTTCCTCATCATAACACCTCTCAGGTTCCTCTCCGTTTGAACTATAGTGATTACCGAGTGTCCCTACTGAAAGAACATTAATGACCAGTGTTTTTGCTAATTAATGCCTCTTGAACATAGTAAAAGAGAAAGTTAAAGTCAATGTGGCAGGAGAGTGAGTTAAAGTTATGGTGCTTGCTGAAAATAATTTTCCTAGTAAAACTGCTTGTTAATGTGTTTTTGCCAACTTCAAATTAAAAGTTCTTAAGACTGAGGCTTATAAAGTTTTGCTTAGTAAATGATCACATTACTGCCTGTTGTAAATCGTAGAAGGTGAGTCAGTATCTTACATATACGTTAATTTTGTCTCTCAATGTAGTAACAGTAGAAAACTGCAGTTGTGAAACGTTATATACCCATGTTTACTAAGTGTTTGTCTCTCATGTGTATTGGAAGTGCATATTAATAATATAACAGGATCCACAGTTTGTCTATTGTGTTGATGCTAGGTAACAAGTAATGAGAAGACCACTAATTATGAAAACCATAATTTCTTAATTCAAATGATAGTGAGAAGCAACCTGTTAGTGGATTCCAATTAACTTTCATTTTTAAATAGTAAAGTATTTAACTGAGAGAGACTTAACCTATGTCGAATTTATGATCCTGCAGTGAATGTTAATAGTAATATTATAAAGACCGTTCAGTTTGAACAAGCCCTAAAGGTAGTAGTGTGTTTAGGTATCTGTTACATTTTTGCAAATAGTTTGTGCTGCCTCAGTTGTTAACTTCAATCTTAACGTAAACATATGTATGTGTCAGAGTTCATTGCACTCGCATGGGGCCAAGTATAGGTTGTGTTTACCCATTAAAGTTACTAATAACTATTTTCTTGAACGAGAATGTTAATCATTCTCTTGCCTAGTTAGGCTGGCGACCGTTTTCTTTATCAGTTAAACAGTGCAGATACGCAAAATTTTGTTTGTTACTGTTCAAATATTTACGTAATTCTGACTTTCATTTCCGATAAGCCATTTCCGTTAGGTACATCACGGTCAACCCAGCAAAATTCCTCTCAGAGGGTAACACTGTTCTGTTGCTTTATACCATTGTTACTCTAACAAAATAATTCTGTTTGCAAACTGCCTCCAGTTTCGAGGTTATGGTGTAGCGGTAGCAGACAGGAGTGTTATAGGTTGACTAGTGGGATAAGGATATCGTGTAGAACAAAGCGGAAAATATACACTACTAACCATTAAAATTGCTACACCACGAACATAACGTGCTACAGGCGCGAAATTTAACCGACGGGAAGAAGATGCTGTGATATGCAAATGATTAGCTTTTCAGAGCATTCACACAAGGCTGGCGCCGGTGGCGACACCTACAACGTGCTGACATGAGGAAAGTTCCCAGCCGATTTCTCATACACAAACAGCAGTTGACCGGCGTTGTCTGGAGAAACGTTGTTGTGATGCCTCGTGTAAGGAGGAGAAATGCGTATCATCACGTTTCCGACTTTGATAAAGGTCGGATTGTAACCTACCGTGATATTGCTGCTCGCGTTGGTCGAGATCCAATGACTGTTAGCAGAATATGGAATCGGTGGGTTCAGGAGGGTAATACAAAACGCCGTGCTGGATTCCAAAGGCCTCTTATCACTAGCAGTCGAGATCACAGGCGTCTTATCCGCATGGCTGTAACGGGTCGTGCAGCAACGTCTCTATCCCTGAGTCAACAGATGGGGATGTTTGCAAAACAACAACCATCTGCACGAACAGTTCGACGACGTTTGCAGCTGCATGGACGATCAGCTCTGAGACCATGCCTGCGGTTACCCTTGACGCTGCATCACAGACATGAGCGCCTGCGATGGTGTACTCAACGACGAACCTGGGTGCACGAATGGCAAAACGTCATTTTTTCGAATGAATCCAGGTTCTGTTTACAGCATTATGAAGGTCGCATCCGTGTTTGGCGACATCACGCTGAACGCACATTGGAAGCGTGTATTCGTCATCGCCATACTGGCGTATCAACCGGCGTGATGGTATGGGGTGCCTTTGGTCACACGTCTCGGTCACCTCTTGTTCGCATTGACGGCACTTTGAACAGTGGACGCTACATTTCAGATGTGTTACGACCCGTGGCTCTACCCTTCATTCGATCCCTGCGAAACCCTACATTTCAGCAGAATAATGCACGACCGCATGTTGCAGGTCGTGTACTGGCCTTTCTGGATACAGAAAATGTTCGACTGCTGCCATGGCCAGCACATTCTCCACATCTGTCACCAATTGAAAACGTCTGGTCAATGGTAGCCGAGAAACTGGCTCGTCACAATACGCCAGTCACTACTCTTGATGAACTGTGGTATCGTGTTTAAGCTGCATGGGCAGCTGTACCTGTACACGTCACCCAAGCCCTGTTTGACTCAATGCCCAGGCATATCAAGGCCGTTATTACGGCCAGAGGTGGTTGTTCAGGATACTGATTTCTCAGGATCTATGCACCCAAATTGTGTGAAAATGTAATCACATGTCAGTTCTAGTATAATATATTTGTCCAATGAATACCCGTTTATCATCTGCATTTCTTCCTGGTGTAGCAATTTCAATGGCCAGTAGTGTATCTATGTTAGAAGTAGTCACAATCAAGCTATAGTAATCCATTACAAGCAGTACTGTAAGATGATTAAAATGTTATTAGGAAGGCAAAGAGTATTTAGTACGAAAATAGAATATCTAATTCACAGAATAAAATTAAAACCATATGGTCAGCTGTGAAGGAAGTGTATGGTCATCAGGTTGAAGCCGACGATATAACGTCAGTTCGTAATAAAAATATTTCTGTTAAATCTGATAAATCAGATATTTGTACAGCATTTAACAATCATTTTCTGAGCATTGCTGGTGAATTAAATAGAAATTTAGTTTCTTCAGGGAATCTTATAACCCTCATGGCAAATGCCTCTCCGAGATTGTCTGAAATACTCCTTTGTGATACAGACAAGGGTAGGCTGAGTCAATAATTAAATCACTGAAGACTAAGGACTCTGATGGATATGATGGAGTGCCAAGCAGAATATTAAAGTACTGTGTTGCACACGTTGGCCCTGTATTTAATCATATTTGTAATTTTTCCTTTAGGAATGGTTAGTTTCCTGAACGATTAAAGTTCTCAGTAGTAAAGCCGTATTATAAAAAGGGATGGAGGGATAATGTAGACAATTTTAGACCTGAAACTTCTTGGCAGATTAAAACTGTGTGCCCGGCCGAGACTCGAACTCGGGACCTCTACCATCTGAGCTACCGAAGCACGACTCACGCCCGGTCCTCACAGCTTTACTTCTGCCTGTATCTCGTCTCCTACCTTCCAAACTTTACAGAAGCTCTCCTGCGAACCTTGCAGAACTAGCACTCCTGAAAGAAAGGATACCGCGGAGACATGGCTTAGCCACAGCCTGGGGGATGTTTCCAGAATGAGATTTTCACTCCGCTGCAGAGTGAAAATCTCATTTTGGAATTTTAGACCTATTTCTATGCCATCAGAGTTTGCACAGTAATTGAATAGGCTGTGTATGTAATGATAGTTGATCGTTTTATATCACACGATTTGCTAGCAACGTTGGACCATTATGGGATACGGGGAATAGCTCACAATTGGTTCACCTCTTACTTTAGCAACAGACAGGAAAAGGTAATTATTCACAGAGTTGAGAATGGCTGTGATGTGGCGTCTGAGTGGGGTTCGGGCGAATAGGGGGTGCCGCAGGGATCAGTGTTGGGGCCACTCCTGTTCCTTATTTATCTAAATGATATACCCTCTAGTATTGCTCTAGTATTACGGGTACCTCTAAAATATTTCTGTTTTCTGTCGACACTAGCTTGCTAGTAAAGGATGTTGTGTGCAGCATTGGCTTGGTTTCAAATAGTGCAGTTCACGACGTAAGTTCATGGCTTGTAGAAAATAAATTAACGCTAAATCACAGTAAGACTCAGTTTTTACAGTTTCGAATACACAATTCAACAAAACTTGACGTTTTAATTTCAGAGAATGGGCATATGATAAGTTAAACTGAACAGTTCACATTTCTATGTGTTCAGATAGATAGTAAACTGTCATGGAAAGCCCAAGTTCAGGATCTTGTTCAAAGACTTAGTGCTGTCATTTTTACTATTCGAACGGTATCTGATGTACGTGATCGTTCGACACGATAATTAGTCTACTGTGCTTATTTTCATTCTCTTATTTCGTTTAATATTATATTTTGGGTTGCTCTTCCGATTCTAAACGGATATTTTTGCCTGAGAGACGGGCGGTTCTGGCAGTAAGTGGTGTAAGTTAACGAACCTCTTGTCGACCCGTTTTCACTAGTCTTTGTATTTTGACATTGGCCTCTCAATGTATATGTTCCTTACTGTCACTTCTTGTTCACAATATTAACTTATTCCCAAAAATAAGCAGCTTTCGCTCAGTTAATACTCGGCAGAAATCAAACCTGCATTGAATCGGACTTCGTTAACTCTTGTGCAGAAGGGCGTGCGGTATACTACTGCATCCATTTCCAATAAGCTACCACAATTATTCAAAAATCTTAGCAGTAATCCACGCGCTTTCAAATCGAAACTGAGGACATTCCTCATGGGTCACTCTTTCTATTCTGTCGTGTACTGCCTTGGAAAATTTAGCTGATTCGTGTTGAATTGTTGATTGCGTTTACTTAAACTTATTGCATGACTTTTTCGGGTTCATGAACATTTTATTTTTATCTATTATTGCTTTTATGTTGTAACCTCATGTACTGACACGTTCCATGACCCTGGAGATTTGCTCCTCAATTTGGTCCTACTGTAATATTATTGGATTTCAGATACTTTGCATATGAGATATTTGTCATAAAAGAAAAGAACAGGCAACGAGCTGTAGTTCGTAAAAATGCTAAGCATCACAGCGCGAGAGTAAAGAGACGAAATATTTTTTTAATGTGCGCCTATATCAAGAAGCGCGTCCAGCGTTTAAATTCTCTAAACACTATGACCCGCTGGGGGCAGATATTTAAAATCATTTTCTCAGCGCTTGATAGCAAGAAGCTGCGAAACAGAAGAATGAACAATCTACCTTTTGTTAAGAAATATTCTGCAGACTTCATTATCCCTTGTACTTTTGGTCGCCGACATGTTAAGACGTACTACATAGCATTGCT
This sequence comes from Schistocerca cancellata, assembly GCF_023864275.1. Classification (NCBI taxonomy): domain Eukaryota; kingdom Metazoa; phylum Arthropoda; class Insecta; order Orthoptera; family Acrididae; genus Schistocerca; species Schistocerca cancellata. The sequence goes on along the minus strand of NC_064628.1, from coordinate 642,316,199 downwards.
ACAAGTTGTATTTTTATTTTGTGTAAAAACTATGTGAAACGACGAACAAACATTTCGGTAACTCGGGTGAGGATACAGTGTACTTACGCACACGCAAGGACATTTAATTTTAAGAAGGAACGGACTGACAAAACAGCGATTACTGGACTGCGCCATGTACAAAAGAAATATCACTTGTAAGTCATGCATTTATTGTTTACTTGGCAATGTCTAGAAGTTTAAAGCCAATTAGTTCAAAATACATTAATATTTTACGATGCAGTAATTTTCTTTTTATTCTTTTCATTCACTAACCAAAAATGATGTTCAAGTTGTATATGAGCTTTGTAACAGGTTCGCTCTTTAACGAGGTGTCTCGATTGTATTTGGGAGACCACTAATGTGTTCAACTTCCGACCTGTTAATCTTTCTCTTACGAAATTCCACTAATTTGTTTTCATTTCCATTTTTATATTCAAATAGGTCTCTTAGGTATTTTCATCGAAGATTCTGATTGCGTGAAGGCAATCCGGGTCAAAAGGTCAATTAAGAAAACCCCTTCGCGTAATCAATCCGTACGTCTCCTGAACACAATCGAGAACCGACGCATCGGTGATCAATTAACCATCTCGCTCTCTTTTTAAGTTACGAAAAAACGGCCACACAGGACAGCCGTAAGCACGCAATCAGTGTTAGGTTACATTTTGTCAGTAAATATTACCAACAAACAGTTACAGCATCACTATTATTATTTACTACTATTTCTTATACAGAATAAGCAAGTTCCTAACGCCAGATGTGGCGCCCGAACAGGGACCTGACTAAAAACTAATCTGTTCTTTTTATTTTTCATGACCATCTGGAGGAAATTTGGAAGCGGTGGTATCAGCGAGAAAAGATTTTTAAAATGTTCGAAACCATGTGTATATTTTGTTATAGAAGTCGATATCTGCTCTTATTCTCAAATACTATATGACGATACTGATTAGTCACTTGTCGTTGTGCGACCTTTAATAATTGCATTATGTGTTGCACTGACCGGGAGTTTCTGGGAGGACGACAGGGACAGGTGTGAGCGAAATTCAGTGTCCGCTAAAATTCCCCGCTGGTGGGACGAGAGGCGTGCGGCCACCCACTTTCTTGAGGTTCCCTGTGGTTGAATAGCGGCGTCTCGAGATGTTACCAGAATTTTTCATGTGGGCGCATGAAGCCGGTGAGACAGCTAGCCGAGAGTGCTACTCTCTGGCCAGCGGTACTGTTAGCCGCCTTTCTGTTGCATACTGTGCTGTTCTTCAGCTTTCACCTGAAGACAATCAGAAACGCAGCTGCGCGTTTTCTGGAAACATAGCACAGGCGAAGCCACAACCATGTTTTCGCATACAGCATGGGAAACGAGTGACTTTTCCCACAATACACGTGTAGCCAACAGGGAAAGAAAGAAGCGCCTATTGCCAACTTCTGGTTAGTCTGCTGCAGTACAACAGGCACTAAATGGGAAACTTAGGCAAGCCTTCCCTGTAAAGTGGCGTGGAAAAAAAAACACGCATTTATTAGTGTTAAACCCGGAGATTGGCACCCTCTGTGTGTGAGACCAGAGTGAAGTGAGTTGGAGAGGAGTCAGGATGCAGAGAAGTTGCTGGACGGTGCTATCTGGCACCGCAGAGCGATGTCTTTTCCGCATGGGTTACGAGTGGTGACCGGTCCAAACCGGCGCTTCTTATACCTGTTACGAGTAAGTGCCGCGCATGGCGTTTGTGATACTTGTAGGCTGCGCAGCTCTTAACTTGTGACTGCTTGCCGCAAGTTGTGACGCGTCGCTGTTCCAGAGTTAAACAGGTACCACCACCTGGAACGTTATGATTAACTAGGGAAACGTAATTGCTTCATTTCCGGTTTATATAAATATTTTAATTAATTTTTCTTAGTGATAAACTGAAGTTCACCTGCTTTTACACGTGCAGAGAGGTGTTTCTGCTTTTTCAGTATCACTTCTGTGGTGTGATAATTTCCAAAGTACCTATTTGCAGGTGGAATTAATAGCGTTCCAAGTTGGTGAGTGTGTGTGGCTTGCAGATTTTCCTGGCCTCTGCTGAAACCACGAGCGACGGCCAACGCAACAAAAAAAAAAGGTCAAGAAAGTAAGTGGGAATTTTGGAACTGGATGAGTGTAGTCTGGGTAATTTGCGCGCCGTGAGGTAAGCTGCCTGTACACATATACACTGTTTCTACCTTATTTGTCTTGTTGTGTTAAAAATTACATGTTCATGACACTGACGGTGGCAGAGCAACGAGTACAATAGAAAAACAGTGTACGTTTTAGTCCATGAGTCAAATATTTGGCACACGTCTGCGTACCGTGGGATGGCCTGAGGATGGTACCGTGTACCGAAACCAGTAGCCAGGAGGCAAAATAAATAAATTGCGACAATAGACTAAAACTTATAATTTTTCATTATTGTGTTAAACCTTTAAAGTAAGATTACACTCTTTGAGAGTAGATTGTAACAGCACTTTACGTTTCTTAATTCGATTGAAAATTATATGAAATGGAGAAAATTAAGTTTTTATTGTTCCTGAAAGCCGTTAGATAGGCAACCTGCAATTATGCACCTGCGTGGCCGTTTAGCCGTTTAGTATTATAGATATTATTTAGTACCGGTATCAGAGATTAATGCTTGAGGTAATCCGAAGCCCATTTCCTGTCTCAGCTAGTAAACATTACCAGTAGTACTGTAATTGTCTAGTAATGGCTATAATCATCATGTAGCTTACGGTAGTTCTACGACGAAATTACCTCAAAAAAGTGATTGATCAAGATAGTCGTATTTACGTCGGGATGAACCGTTTGTCGAAGCAGCAGGGTATCATTCCGAGCGTTAGACATGTCCTGCATCGCCAGCCGGTCGTGAAATATGCTCTTCGCTTGAGGGATGGGCGCGGCAGCGCACCCTGCTATAGTGCGTATGCCGGGCACGCACTGCTCCTGCGTGACCGATGCTCCGAAATTTCGGCGCGTAACGCGGAAGGCCGCGGGCCGCGGACGTGGACGCGAACGTGTCCCGCCAGCCTTCCGCGTGCCGTGACTCACGCCAGCACACGCGTGACGGAGCGCAGCTGCGACCGCCGCTACGCAACGCCCAAACTTATGGCGGCGCGGCCCCGCGCGCTGTTTCGCCACCTGAGATATATGGCCGAGCGCACAGCCGCTTCTTCTGCGGGAACGGGCAATGTCTGGGAAACCAGTTCCTTCTAGCGTCCGAGGATGCGCACCGCTACGCTGCAGAATTCTAGTTGGCGTACCATAAGCACACCGGGCAAAAAATTTACCCTCCCTCCCACCTCCCTCTCCCCTCCCCCCAAGGAACACCACCCTAACACCTTGCAACACTGTCTCCAAAGTCGAGAAAGCAAAGCAATCCCTACATTTCCTTACGTTTGCAATATCGAATGAATTCACTCAATGATGAATGTATCCCGTCGAGCTACAAACACTAAGCGCATGTTGATCTTGTAGTGAAAAAGTCATTCTGAAGTCCAGATATCGTCATGGGGAGACAGACGACGCTCCGTTTCACGTGGCCCCTCCAACCTCCTGCAGTATCAGACGAATGTTCGTAGATACTATTTCTTTTTCCTTCTCTCTCTCTCTCTCTCTCTCTCTCTCTCTCTCTCACACACACACATAGAGACACGCACACACACACTCACACCCTCCCTCTCCGTCCTTTGTCTTTATTTGTTCTTTTTATGGTCTTCTTTCCCAAGATTCGTTCATGCCGCCTTCCACAGTAGTCTGTACAGTACAACCCTCTCCAACATGCACCCACTTCAGCCTGTGTACTGTGGTCAATCTGGGAAACGGGACTGATCACATCATACTCCATATGGATATGTCCAGAATAGGGGAGGATTTGAGCATTTGGTCAGCGACATAGTTGAAATAAACATTATGATTTATTTAAGGACAACAGCCATAATGTACTTTGCGAATAAATTGCCATCATTTTCTTATTATTCATTTATTTCACACTACCGCGACTTCAGCTTTATAGTCATTATCAAGTACGCCGGTGAAACAGTCATTAAATATCCGACCTGTCAGGATGACATGTTGTCTTCGGGATATAATAACACAGATCTGGTTATATACACCAATCGTAGCACTCAGTCCTCGCGCTCAGATCTTATAATGTGACAACTGGTGTATACGGCGCGTCTCGGGAGCAATGGGCGATATTCTGCGATGTGACAAGAACGGTCATTCGAAGCAAAAAGGTCCGGTGAACATGGGCTCCCAAATGCATCTACATCTACATCTACATCCATACTCCGCAAGCCACCTGACGGTGTGTGGCGGAGGGTACCTTGAGTATCTCTATCGGTTCTCCCTTCTATTCCAGTCTCGTATTGTTCGTGGAAAGAAGGATTGTCGGTATGCCTCTGTGTGGGCTCTAATCTCTCTGATTTTATCCTCATGGTCTCTTCGCGAGATATACGTAGGAGGGAGCAATATACTGCTTGACTCTTCGGTGAAGGTATGTTCTCGAAACTTTGACAAAAGCCCGTACCGAGCTACTGAGCGTCTCTCCTGCAGAGTCTTCCACTGGAGTTTATCTATCATCTCCGTAACGCTTTCGCGATTACTAAATGATCCTGTAACGAAGCGCGCTGCTCTCCGTTGGATCTTCTCTATATCTTCTATCAACCCTATCTGGTACGGATCCCACACTGCTGAGCAGTATTCAAGCAGTGGGCGAACAAGCGTACTGTAACCTACTTCCTTTGTTTTCGGATTGCATTTCCTTAGGATTCTTCCAATGAATCTCAGTCTGGCATCTGCTTTAACGACGATCAACATTATATGATCATTCCATTTTAAATCACTCCTAATGCGTACTCCCAGATAATTTATGGTATTAAATGCTTCCAGTTGCTGACCTTCTATTTTGTTGCTAAATGATAAAGGATCTATCTTTCTGTGTATTCGCAGCACATTACACTTGTCTACATTGAGATTCAACTGCCATTCCCTGCACTATGCGTCAATTCGCTGCAGATCCTCCTGCATTTCAGTACAATTTTCCATTGTTACAACCTCTCGATACACCACAGCATCATCTGAAAAGAGCCTCAGTGAACTTCCGATGTCATCCACCAGGTCATTTATGTATATTGTGAATAGCAACGGTCCTATGACACTCCCCTGCGGCACACCTGAAGTCACTCTTACTTCGGAAGACTTCTCTCCATTGAGAATGACATGCTGCGTCCTGTTATCCAGGAACGTAAAGAGCTATGAGCACTTCTTCATTTTTGATGCTGTGAAACAAACCTCTTCTACTGCAACCTTTTTCCTGTCTATAATTTGAGAGGTGATATTGTGAATCAAAACGAGAAAGAAATGTCCAGTAAACACAGGCTCTGATGTGTATACTTTAGGAGCCATGAACAACGGCCGATCCTCGCTACTGCGAAACACATCTCTTCTACTGAACAATTGCAGGTACCTCTGAAGGTAAGTATCTTACAGCCCATGCTTACTAGACAATTCTTTCTTGTTTTGCTCTGTACTACCTCCACCCAAAATATGGAAAGCAGATAGCTTACAATAGACATTTGTTTCACAGTTCAAAGATGAAATGCTCATAGCTATACGCACTTTAGAGTCCATGTTTAATGGATCTTTTTTTCTTGTTTTTGTCCATACTACCACCTATGAAAGATTCTCACCATAAAATATTAGCAACAACAGTTCTGATGCATTTATTCCACTGTCACAGGTATCAGAACGGTTTTAGTTTGTAACTTCCGACTCGGTCGTTTCCAGACCAGGGTCCCTTATGTCAAATTGATACATTTACACTTCGCATCATCCCTCAAACTTTTTAAGATCATAATGGAATGACCCTGTATATAACCACATATTTGTTGTAATATTCAGACGACGATACGCCATCCAGACATACTTGATATTTAATGACAGTTACACCTTTACACTTAACAATAGAAATAAAGCCAAGAACGAGATACAGCGAAGAAAAAACCATAAGAGAAATATTACAGTAGAGTGGTGACAGTTTCATTAATGAAAAATCCTGATTGATGTTTACGGTAACCTGAATAAGTGTACCAAAGTCATGGTAAGAAAAACACCCTGAAACATCACGGACCGATCTACGATCTGATCTTTTCCTCCATTTTCTCATCAGTCTTCTGACGGGTTAAATGCGGGCCGACTCGCTACGAATTACCCTCCCGTGCCATCCTCTTCATCTCATAGTAGCTTTTGCAACTTACGTCCTCATTTATTTGCTGGATGTATTCCAATTTCTCTCTTCCTCTTCAGTTTCTATCCTCTACAGCTCCGTCTGGTACGATGGAAGTTTTACCCTCATGTCTTAACAGAGATCGTATCATCCAGTCCCTTCTTCTTGTGTGTTTCACATCTATTCCTTTTTCTCCGATTCTGAAGAGGACCTCCTCATTCCTTAGCTTATCAGCCCACATAGAGGACCTCCTCATTCCTTAGCTTATCAGCCCACATAATTTTCAACATTCATCCGTGGCACCACATCTCCAATGCTTCGATTCTCTTCTGTTCCAGTTTTCCCACAGCCCATGTTTCACTACCATAGAATGCTGTGCTCCACACAATGCAAGATAAACGCCTCATTTAACCGTCGGTGCACTAGGTGCTTCACATTATTTGAAAAAGGTAAAATCGCATCGCGTCGTACCACATCATACGGTTCCACTCAGCTACGTTCAAATTTCTAACATCCACTGCATGCACTACCCTTCACAAAGCTCGCTCGAAATGTGGTTGAGATATACCCGCATTCATCGACAGGAGCATTTCCTGTCGGCTTTCAGTTCGACTGTGAAATCAAGGAGTAATACTCGTTGTAGATAACAGTCGGTTGGTCATAAACTTTTTTAATACTGGCCTTACTCTGTGTTAAGTGACCGCGTGTAAGACACCATTCCTTGTAAAGAAATCGGCCATCTTCATTCACGATGCGATGACAGGCACGTCCATACACGGCATATAAGTCCTTTCACGTATCCACATCGATCAGACTATCTGCATCGATTCCATACTTAGGACTGGCACATACACGCCACTTCAGTCCACTGACTTAAGTCTGTGATGGAGGACCACGTGACCCCCTGGTACCAATTCCACACCCACTACAGTGATCCAAGGTGACCAGTCTGCTATTTCAAAGGGATGACTAATATATTATCCGTTGAACTTATCGTCTAATTATTCTGTGCTCTTCTTTCCCCATTTCATCAAAAAGCCTTTTATTAGCAACAGCGATCAAGATGGTTTTAGGATGTATCCACACTTTTGGGGTGTGCCGAATCCTTGTTCAGTAAGTTATTCCATTTTAAGCTAATTACCTCAGTGGGCATATTATGACTATGTACCCCGCAGAAAAATAGTTATCCTAGTGATTTGCCTGAAAAAGAATTATTAACGCATCAAGTAGGTCATTTCATTTGCACTGTTACAGGCAGAGAACTGTATGTCGTTCGTAATGTTTTGTTCAGAAACCTGAAAATATCTATCTAATTTGCATACTATGTGAAAGTTAAGTTGCTATATTATTGCGGCCAGGCAATGTAATACACTCCTGGAAATGGAAAAAAGAACACATTGACACCGGTGTGTCAGACCCACCATACTTGCTCCGGACACTGCGAGAGGGCTGTACAAGCGATGATCACACGCACGGCACAGCGGACACACCAGGAACCGCGGTGTTGGCCGTCGAATGGCGCTAGCTGCGCAGCATTTGTGCACCGCCGCCGTCAGTGTCAGCCAGTTTGCCGTGGCATACGGAGCTCCATCGCAGTCTTTAACACTGGTAGCATGCCGCGACAGCGTGGACGTGAACCGTATGTGCAGTTGACGGACTTTGAGCGAGGGCGTATAGTGGGCATGCGGGAGGCCGGGTGGACGTACCGCCGAATTGCTCAACACGTGGGGCGTGAGGTCTCCACAGTACATCGATGTTGTCGCCAGTGGTCGGCGGAAGGTGCACGTGCCCGTCGACCTGGGACCGGACCGCAGCGACGCACGGATGCACGCCAAGACCGTAGGATCCTACGCAGTGCCGTAGGGGACCGCACCGCCACTTCCCAGCAAATTAGGGACACTGTTGCTCCTGGGGTATCGGCGAGGACCATTCGCAACCGTCTCCATGAAGCTGGGCTACGGTCCCGCACACCGTTAGGCCGTCTTCCGCTCACGCCCCAACATCGTGCAGCCCACCTCCAGTGGTGTCGCGACAGGCGTGAATGGAGGGACGAATGGAGACATGTCGTCTTCAGCGATGAGAGTCGCTTCTGCCTTGGTGCCAATGATGGTCGTATGCGTGTTTGGCGCCGTGCAGGTGAGCGCCACAATCAGGACTGCATACGACCGAGGCACACAGGGCCAACACCCGGCATCATGGTGTGGGGAGCGATCTCCTACACTGGCCGTACACCACTGGTGATCGTCGAGGGGACACTGAATAGTGCACGGTACATCCAAACCGTCATCGAACCCATCGTTCTACCATTCCTAGACCGGCAAGGGAACTTGCTGTTCCAACAGGACAATGCACGTCCGCATGTATCCCGTGCCACCCAACGTGCTCTAGAAGGTGTAAGTCAACTACCCTGGCCAGCAAGATCTCCGGATCTGTCCCCCATTGAGCATGTTTGGGACTGGATGAAGCGTCGTCTCACGCGGTCTGCACGTCCAGCACGAACGCTGGTCCAACTGAGGCGCCAGGTGGAAATGGCACGGCAAGCCGTTCCACAGGACTACGTCCAGCATCTCTACGATCGTCTCCATGGGAGAATAGCAGCCTGCATTGCTGCGAAAGGTGGATATACACTGTACTAGTGCCGACAATGTGCATGCTCTGTTGCCTGTGTCTATGTGCCTGTGGTTCTGTCAGTGTGATCATGTGATGTATCTGACCCCAGGAATGTGTCAATAAAGTTTCCCCTTCCTGGGACAATGAATTCACGGTGTTCTTATTTCAATTTCCAGGAGTGTAGATTGATTACTTATCAGCTGGATCAGAACACCATGATCCTCCTTTGCGAACTCACAGTATTGATTGATACTGCAAAGAAATGTTCAAAAATTCTGAAAAATAATCTTACAAAAGTTTAAAAAATTTTTCGAAAATGAATGAAACTTTTTCAAAGCCGCGTTAGCTATATACAGGTTCCTTTATTAGGCAACATAACAGATTTCACACCATTACAAATGTTACGGGATATCGATATGCACATATAGTGGTAAGCCAAAACATTATGATCACTGCCCACCGTGAAGTTGAATGCAACCTGGTGGTATCGCGAGCACGTAACGCGGTGACAAAAGTATGTAAGCGGAGCAGACACGGACGGGGGAACCCTAGCGAAGTTATGGGCTTCTAATGGGGAAAATCCATTGAAATAATCAACTTTGATAAAGAACAGATTATTACTATGCAGAGCCTGTGAACGAGTATCTCGAAAGTAGCGAAGCTGATCGAATTTTCATGTGTTACTCTCGTGAGCATCTACGGAAAGACGGTGAAACTACCACTAGGCGCTAAAAGGTTGGACGTCCATGACTCTTCACAGAACGTGTGTGCTGGAGGCTTGTCTGCACTATAAAGTAGGACAGATGGTGATCTGTGACCTCTCTGCCGAAAGAGTACAATGCTGGTGCACGCAGAAGTGTTTCGGAGCCCACCGTTCATCGTACGCAAATCAGGGTTCCGTTATTTATGCGAATTACATGACCTCGGAGTAGACATCTCATGCCACATACCTCCACAAAACTACCAACAAACTGTCGGATCCCTGATACACAGAATCAGCGATGTATTTCGTTCCAAAGACGGACTACATGTTATTAAGCTAGTGGTCACAATGATTTGACTCACCAGTGTATGTTACGTATGAAGGTAGTTCCTCATACACGAGGTATAAAATAGCAGTGCATTGCAGAAGCTGTCTTTGTACGCAGGTGATTCGTGTGAAAAGGATTCCGACGTGTTTACTGCCGCACGACGCGTATTAATAGACTCTGAACGCGGAGTGGTAGTTAGCGCTAGATGCAGGACACATTACGTTATGGAAATCGTTAGGGAATTCAATGTTTCCAGATCGACAGTGTCAGGAGTGGGCCGAGAATACCAAATTTCGGGCGTTACCTCTCACCACGGGCAACGCAGCGGTGTTTGCGTAGGTCTGACAGTGCTAACAGACAAGCAACACTGAGTGAAACAACCACAGAAATCAATGTGAAATGTACCAAGAAGGTATCCGTTACAACAGTGCAGCGAAATTTGGCGTTAATGGTCTATGGCAGCAGACGACCGATGCGAGTGCGTTTGCTGACAGCACGACATCGCCTGTAGCGCCTCTCCTGGGCTCTTGACCATATCGGTTGGACCCTGGACGACTGGAAACTTTAGCCTGGTCGGATGAGTCCCGATTTCAGTTGGTAAGAACTGATGGTAGGGTCCGAGTGCGGCGCAGACTCCACGAAGCCATGCACCCAAGTTATCAACAACGTATTGTGTAACCTGGTGGTGGCTCCATAACGGTGTGGGCTGTGTTTACGTGGAATGGACTTTGTCCTCTGGTCCAACTGAACTGATCATTGATTGGAAATGGTGTTCGGCTACCTGGGGACCATTTGCTGCATTCATGGACTTCATGTTTCCAAACGACGAAGGTATTTTCAAGCATGACAGTGCGCCATGTCAGACCATTCTCGACAATTCGAGCGAATGATTTGCCCATCCAGATCCCTCGACATGAATCCCATAGAACATTAATAGGATGTAATAAAGCGGTCAGTTTGCGCAAAATATCCTGCACCGGCAGCACTTTTGCAATTATGGACAGCTGTAGAGGCAACATGGCTTAATATTTCTGCAGGGGGCTTCTAATGACTTGTTGAGTCAATGCCACGTCGATTTGCTGCACGACACGATATTACGTACTGTCTCATGACTTTAGTCGCCTCAGTGTACAGGTGCACCTTCAGATGATAACTTCCATTTCATAAGGCTAGAGAGAATGTACGATATGCCATCGTTCAATTTGTAATTCGACTAATTGCGTAACCTCTTAAAAGGTTGAAATCATGGAATAGTTGTCCTAGCACAGTTTTAATGGTGATCTACATGAACCTGCAGAGATCTTGCGCTCCTCTTTTCGTGCGGACTGCATTTTACGACTACGTTTAATGACACAAATTTAATTGATTTTGTGTGTATTATAATTTGGCTTGGTATTTTACTGGAGTTTCAGTGTATGAATTCAAAGTTCAGCTATTCGATTATCAACCTTTCAAGAGGTTACGCAAGTAATGGGATTACAACTTGAACGATGGGACATCGTACATTTTCTCAGCCTTATAAACTGAAAAGTTATTATCCCTGAAGATGCCCTTTTAATGGTGTGAAACCGGCTTTCTGTTGCATAATAAAGAAAGCTGTATACGGTTAATGATATCTTTAGGAAATTTTATTCATTTTCGGAAACTTTTAAAGTTTTATTCAACACTATATTGGAGAATTTTTGGAAATTTCTTTACAGTAACCATGCGTAATCTAATCTGTGGTCACCTTAACTATACAGTCTTCGCTTTGTCCGTGGTCTGTTAGACGTGAATCTGCTTGCAGCCGCAGGTACTGCTCGCCACATTCTCGAAGATGTGTCATCCGCTAAACAGACTCATCGCTAAACAGGCGCTCCGCTATGCATACAAAAAGTGGTTGAGCTTTTTGAATAAGTAGTTAGTGCGCTTTCAGCCTACTCACGTGTCCTGTAGCTATTTGTATTCAGATGAAAGAGTAGATTTGAAAATTTGAATGTTACAGAGATCAAATCGATGCACCATTCCGTGTAATGACCGTACATACTGATTTCAAAGGGCCGCTGACGGAAAATTTCGGTCCTTGAAGTAAAGAACACAATGGACGCACGCAAATCTAATTTCAGAGATGCAAAACAACAGCAATTAGTCGCCGTAATGTAGATTCTTCATGTTCTTCACACTTGAAAATATTAATTTGACGTTAAGTTTCAGCCACAGTTCGCGTAATTCCTTTGGATTGCAAGGAGATGATTTGACAACAATAATGGCCAGGAAAGCAACTGGGATGCTTGGACAGTTTAGCATGATTTGACAGCAATGATGGCCAGGGAAGCAACTGGGATGCAACATTTTGTTGCTCTGACCTTGCGGCTTGGACAGTTAAGCTTCCGGAAAAAAGTTATTTTTGACTAGAAAACATCAATCAAAAAATGAATAGAGTAATATTCATGTAATCTTCAATCCCTATCCGCCACAGATACACACACAGTTTGGCTGGAGTCCAAACAGCGAGCAACGAATTCTCCACTCTACGCAAGAGATAGAGAGTCAGGAAAGTTTTCGAAAGATTGGTTAAATATGAAGTATATGTCAGCTGAAAACCCAAACTAGTGCTTATATAGTCCACACAGGATATTTGTGACAGAGATGGATTCCAAGCAAGGGTAAGTGAATGTACACTGTGGCTAATTTTTGCACCACTGACCAGTATACGCTTCATCGCACTGCTCCCATGCACTTGCTATCCTAGCAGATGGCGTTTCCTGAAATGACAGTATATATGCTGTAAAATTCAGCTACCCTTCTACGTTGGTTTAAGTCCATTAATAATGACCCTGTGTCTTCTTCTGCGACTGACGATGTACACTGCGTGACAAAAAATAAGTGAAGCATCCAGAAGAAGAAGAAGAAGAAGAAGAAGAATAAATGAAATGTCATGGGTTGAGAGGACAGGTGAGGCTGTTCCAGTGAGCCAAACTTACAGAGAACTTGGCAACATGCGCCCATTTATCTGTTTGACAGTATATCCTCTCTGGTCCAGATGCGGGGTGTGATTGCTTTGGAAAAGATGCCATAAAATCACTATATCCTCTCCTGAGACAAACTGGCCCACAATTGTTGTAAGTGGTTCTTCATATCCTGGATACTGGTTACGGGACATTATTGTACGAGCTGGTCCCACACAGGTTCTATCGGGGGACACATCTGGATCCCTGCTGATCACGTGTTTCAAGATCACATAGATAGTTCACAGCCACGCTAACCGCGTTCGAACGAGCATTATCATGCTGAAAAATGGTACCGTGGTGCTACAGCATGAGACGTAGCACATGTGGGGTACCGTTGTGCCGTCAGAGCTTCCTCAGTCACTAACAGGCTTGACCTGAAATCATACCCGATTGCTCTCCACAACAGAACTCCAGGAGTAACACCGCTCCAAACATTGAAAGTATGGGATCTCCCACCAGGTCGCAGCCATAGACGCCAACGATGGTCACTTGGATCAGCACAGAAGCACGATCATCGCTAAATACACAGTGGAAATTCATTCATCAGCAGTCCAAGATTTCTGATCGTAGCACCGCACGGAAAACAGCCGTTTGTCTTGTGGAGTTAACAGGAGCCCACACTGGGCTGCTGCTGGTCTCCGAGCAATGGTGCGGGATGATACAGAATGTTGCAGGAAGTTCAAGAGTCCATTACCTGTTTTCGGATGACAGGCGCAGATGTGAAGGGGTTGCCACGTGCATGGTGCACAATACAGCTGCCGAGAATTCTTCTGGGTTGTATGGTCGTGGTCCATGGAACTCTTCTATCCCTGACGTTGCGTCCAAATCTACGTTGGACATCTTCGGAGGTGCTCCTAGTTGTGCTGAGTCTTGCCGACTGACGAGTCGGACGTCGAAGAACGGTCTAAATATCGCGGAAAGTGGGCGTGGTCTGGATTTTACGTGATGGCAGAGATAAACCTTGTCAAGGATAAAATACAACTATCGATCATAGTACGTCAAAGATATAAACTTCTCATCGATTCTGTAGCCCCACTGTCCATATATCGCTGAAATTCATAGCTTCTTCTTTTCTGTTAAAATTATCCCCATGTTTATATATGTCGATGGTTTCTCTATAAAGCCATAGATAATAGTTCGTCTAATACATAAAACTTCGCCGGCCGAAGTGGCCGAGCGGTTAAAGGCGCTACAGTCTGGAACCGCACGACCGCTACGGTCGCAGGTTCGAATCCTGCCTCGGACATGGATGTGTGTGATGTCCTTAGGTTAGTTAGGTTTAAGTAGTTCTAAGTTCTAGGGGACTTATGACCACAGCAGTTGAGTCCCATAGTGCTCAGAGCCATTTGAACCATAAAACTTCAGTTTCCAAGAATTTCACTACGTGATCACCTGACAGAAGAGCATGTTCCGCCACGACGATCCTCCCTTGTGGTAGTCAGGCGTGGTCGACCAGAACCTTGACACGGGGAATATGCCTGGCCTCCTCTCTCCCCCTCCCTCCCCCCCTCCAGTCCGCAGCTCGTGGTCTAAGGGCTAGCGTTGCTGCCTCTGGATCACGGGTTCCTGGGTTCGATCCCCGGCAGGTTTGGGGATTTTCTCTGCTGGGGACTGGGTGTTTGTGTTGCCCGCATCATTTCATCATCATCATTTGTGAGAGTGACTAGACTGGACTGTGAAAAGAAGATGGACTGTGTAAAAACTGGGTCTTTGTACGGTCGCTGATGACCGCGCAGTTGAGCACCCCATAAACCAAACATCATCATCATCATCATCATCATCTCCCTTCCCCATGCCGTTCAATGTCGGGCCACTGGCCGATCTGAATGCACCACAGATCTCATTACCGCACGATTCTACCAGCCGGCCAAATGGAGACCCACTATGAGACGCTTTTCAAACTCCGCCATCTGTTGATAACGCTGTCACACACGGGTACGTGGCATCTCACTCGACATCAAACACTGTGAGAGGGGAGGGGGGGGGGGAGGAGGGGAAGAGGGTGTTCGATTGAAAGGTGTTTGGCTGATGGACTAACATTTGCTGGTAGATCACGAAGAGACGTCGAGAAAGGCTATTTGCATTTGCGTAGAGTTACGTACAAAGTGCAAGTTCAAAACTTAAGGAAATTCAGATACTCAGTTACTGAACACTTCATCTGCTATGTACTCTACGTCTCCACCAACCTATCTCTATATGTGACGGTGAAAGACTTCTGAAAAAATGGGACTTAACATCTATGGTCATCAGTCCCCAATCTTCTGACAGCAAAGAAGAAAATTCTATATAGAGCATTAAATGTATAGCGTACAAAAACACGCATGTACTTTTGAACTATAACCTCACTGTTACATTTTTACAATACTTTCTTTAATCTATAGTTCTCACTACAAAGAACGTACCGCCCAAATTTTATGTCTCTAGTATCAACGGTAAAGGCTGCACGTCACTTCAATAGGCGTTGCTCTTTCAAAAAAATCCTTCGTTACACAAACAATGTTTCCACCAAATTTCAAGCTTTTCTCCAGTGGTTTAGGCTGCGCGTCATTAGGTTAATCAGTTTCCCCACAAAAGTGGCTGAAAGGCACTGGATGGTCCCATTTATTTAAAGATAAGTCGTGTACGACACCAGACTCTTTGCAGCAAGATGTGCCACGGCTGTAGACGCGATAGCCGAGCAGTCTGACAGAGACAAATGTGCAGTGAAGAAGGCAGCACTTAATGAGTCAACCGGCTTTGAACGTAGTATGACAATTGGTTCAAGACGCTTCTGCCATAGCATTTCGGAAATTACACAGGAATTTTTGTTTCCCAGGTCTACAGTGTCCAGCATGATTCTTTAATATCTCGGAGACCATGTTTCCACTCGCGTAATCCGTGGCACAGGTCCACCGCAAACGTCATGACTCCTTCTGTGGAGCCATACCAAGCGTTTGACGGTCAGCTAAGAATCAAACCACCAGCGACTTGAACGTCGGGTGCCAGGCAGCCATTCCTGCCAGGACTGTACGGAGAGAAACGCAATGCTCAGGATTCAACTGCCGCTGTGCAAGCCACCGACCGACATCATATTCAGTGCCTTCCCATGATTTTTGTCCACTCATTGTGTATAAAACACGTTAAAAAGTTTTGCATCATCCTTTTATTTCTATATACATGGCACACACAAAATTATTTCAGAGGTACGCGTTCGTTCTCATTTGCAGTATGTCCAGAACAAAAATAAAATTCACTAAAGACAAAATCATCTGTTTCCCGGAGGCATTTTTAACAGCACTACTGAGTACTGTTAACACATGGTCGTACGTCACATTGTTCAGAAACAGGCTTCAATCCGTCGTGGCATGCCATCGATAAGATCATCAACCCAGCCGGGTCGAAACTGTCCCACTATTCAATGGCGATTCTGCCTAAGTCGCGCGCACTACATGGTTGTTGTCGACGTCCCAAAACAGCGCGTTTCAGTCGATCCCATACATGTTCGATTGGTTTCACGTCCGGGGCACAGGCAAGTCACTCTGTTCTTGTGATCCAAGCATGCTGAAAGAACGTGTTCACGAGAACAGCATGATGGACACGTGAATCATTATCTATCAAAACGAAATATTCACCGATACAGTCCTCCTATTGGTTGCAGAATCTCGTCCATGTAACATAGAACACTGAGATTGCCTTCAGTAACCACGACAGGCGTACGGTAGCTCCATGTAATGCCATACCAGACGATCACACCACCAAAACATTGTTGCACATGTGGGACACAGTGTTGGAGGCGTTCGATGTTACCGAGTTATCTGCGGTTACCAGAACACAACACCTGACACCGATGTAACTGAGTCAATTGTGTTGTGGTGCACGATGTTCTGCTTGCCACGGTCGTTGGGAATGAAGATTGGCATCATGCAATCGTCTCGTAACAGTTTGATGCAATACATGACACCCCGCATCCACTTCTAATGCCGAATTTAGTTCTGGAGTACTCATCCCGCAGTTCCTTTGGCTCATAAGACGAAGATATCGATCATTCTGTGCACTGTACGCAGCACATCACTCTGATTCCGGTGCACACCACACGTCGAGCGGATTCCCTGGTTGACAAGCCTTCTACAAGTAATGTGATGATGCGGACCCGGTCATTCGTGGCGATTTTCCTTCTTGGCATAATGGATGGTCACTCTACTATTCCACAGAAGTCTCTAACGCGTCCCAACTCCCAACTGGCGCTAGTGTTTCAACTGAAATGCTACAGTTCATTCGAGCTCAAGCCGTAGGTAACGCTCATGGTAATTGTATGTTTACAAACAACGTCTGGGACGACCTTCCGATCGGTGCAGGTAATCACAATACCAACACACCTGCGCGACGTATCGGGCTGATGCAGAATTTTTACCGATGTATGCGGATAACAACGACCTACAAAGCCTACTCCCCCAAATACTTTTCGTCACTTACACTTCAAATCTTACCAAGAATCTACATTCTATAAACAAACAATATTCTGACACAGATTTAATGCTGTATTTTTGGTCATCTAAGAATCACGAGTTTCATCGATGGAGAAAGGCACTCCTTCCCTTCTCGGAATGCATATTTCTGGTTGCTGGCATTGTGCTTAACTTTTAGACGTTAGTGTACCTCCCAGTACTGATTTGCTACAAGGTGCAGGCAGTAGGATTCAGTGAGCTGAAAACACTTGTACTCGTTCCACAGATAGAAAGGTTTTGTTTCTCTGACCTTGATTATGCCCGAACCATTAAACCAATTATTTCAGATGTTCCATTCGCTCAGGTAACGCTTCTGGTGAATGCTACAGGCAGCGCAAAGTGTTATCCGTTTGGCACGGCAAAGTATCAATTTGCCGGCCGGACTGCTACAAACGCAGGTTGGCGCTGCAGATTACAGCCTCCGCCTTGAGGTAGGGCGACCCTGGGTGCGTCCGCTCGCGGCCGACCTTCGCAGCCCGTGTGGGCTGACTGCGGTCTAATTATCGAATTACAGTGGCAGCTTACAAAACGGGTATTACGTTCTTCCATGGCCGCCGCACGGCTGAGTTTTGACCAGCGAACTCTTTTGTCGTTTCTGTCTTGCAGAAACAAAGGACACGCCAAAATGAGATTTTCACTCTGAAACGGAGTGTGCGCTGATATGAAACTTCCTGTCAGATTAAAACTGTGTGCCAGACCGATACTCGAACTCGGGACCTTTGTCTTTCGCGGGCAAGTGCTCTACCAATTGAGCTACCAAAGCGCGACTCACGCCCCGTCCTCACAGCTTTACTTCTGCCAGTACCTCGTCTCCTACCTTCCAAACTTTACAGAAGCTCTCCTACAAAGGTTTGGAAGGTAGGAGACGAGGTACTGGCAGAAGTAAAGCTGTGAGGACGGGGTGTGAGTCGTGCTTGGGTAGCTCAGTGGAGAGAGAGATGCCAGAGTTTTGAGAGGCTACTATAAGCGGACGATCTGGATATGTGTCCGCCAGAAAAAAGAAATTTGTAAAGATGGATGTCATATATATGATGACTTTTGAACACTATTAAGGTAAATACATTGTTTGTTCTCTATCAAAATATTTCATTTGCTAACTATGCCTATCAGTAGTTAGTGCCTTCAGCAGTTAGAATCTTTCATTTAGCTGGCAGAATTGACGCTCGCTGTATTGCAGTAGTTCGAGTAACGAAGATTTTTGTGAGGTAAGTGATTCATGAAAGGTATAGGTTATTATTAGTAAGGGCCATTCTTTTGTAGGGATTATTGAAAGTCAGACTGCGTT
Organism: Schistocerca cancellata; assembly: GCF_023864275.1. Taxonomy (NCBI): domain Eukaryota; kingdom Metazoa; phylum Arthropoda; class Insecta; order Orthoptera; family Acrididae; genus Schistocerca; species Schistocerca cancellata. The sequence continues at coordinate 642,297,554 of NC_064628.1, read as the reverse complement.
GCGCTAAAAAATATTGTGTATCAATTTAGTGATTATCAGAATAATTAAAAAGCTGTCTGAGTACATTCAGTTTTACACAGCTGTCTTTTTTACTAGCACAGTCATTCATAATTTTTCTAAGGGGACGTTTCAACATCAAGTACACTGACGGAAAGAAAACCCAAACACCAAGAACGAGTTGTGCGACATAAACGACAGTTGGTAGGCACGTTTCTACAACTGAAAGATGATGTATATTCAAATTTCGCGCCAGTAGCATAAGAGTGGCACTAGTAGCGTCACTACGACGATGCGCTTCAAATGCAGACTGTAACGGCCTTGAGATTTAGTTCCTTTTGAGACTTTACAGAACATACATGGCTCGAACATCAATTGACTTGGGAAGCATCGAAATGCTTGTATATTTTGGCGCAACTGTTGCACTAAACTTAACATGTTCACAGAAAACTACACAAGAACACATCGAAATGTTTGCGTGAATTGTCGCAACTGCTGCACTAATCCTCACACATTAACACAAAAGTTTTACAGAAGAACATACACTTAGGGGCCAAAGAAACTGGTACATATGGCTAATATCGTGTAGGGCCTCCGCGAGAACGCAGAAGTGCCGCAACACGATGTGGCACGGACTCGACTAATGTCTAACGTAGTGCTGGAGAGAACTGACACCATGAATCCTGCAGGCTGTCCATAAATCCGTACGAGTACGAGGGGGTGGAGATACCTTCTGAACAGCAAGTTGCAAGATAGCCCACATGTGCTCAATTATGCTCTTGTCTTGGGCCTTTTCGGGCCGACAGAAGTGTCTAAACTCAGAAGACTGTTCCTGGAGCCACTGTGTAGCAATTTTGGACGTGCTAGGTGTCGCATTGTTTTGCTGGAATTGTCCAAGTCCAAAAAGTGGTTCAAATGGCTCTAAGCACTATGTGACCTAACTGCCCAAGTCCGTAGGAATGCACAATCGACATGAATGGATGCAGGTGATCAGACAGGATGCTTAAGTAAGTTTCACCTGTCAAAGTCGTGTCTAGGCGTATCAGGGGTCCCATATCATTCCAACTGCCCCCGATCCACACCATTACAGAGCCTCCACCACCTTGAACAGTCCTCTGCTGGCATGCAGGGTCCATGGATTCATCAAGTTGTCTCCACATCCGTACACGTCCATCCGCTCGATACAATTTTAAATGAAACTCGTCCGACCAGGCATCATATTTCCAGTCATCAACAGTCCAGGCGTAAGGCTTTGTGTCGTGCAGTCATCAAGGGTACACGAGTGGGCCTTTGACTCAGAAAGCCCATATCGATGATGTTTTGTTGAATGGTTCGCACGCTGACACTTGGTGGCCCAACACTGAAATCTGCAGCAACTTGCGGAAGGGTTGCATTTCCGTCGCGTTGAACGATTCTGTTCAGTCGTCGTTGGTCCCGTTATTGCATGATCTTTTCCCGGCCTCAGCGATGTCGGAGATTTGACGTTTTACCGAATTTCTGATATCACGGTACACTCGTGAAATGGTCGTAAGGGAAAGTCCCTACTTCATCGCTACCTCGGAGATGCTGTATCCCATCGCTCGTGGTTCAAATGGTTCAAATGGCTCTGAGCACTATGGGACTTAACATCTATGGTCATCAGTCTCCTAGAACTTAGAACTACTTAAACCTAACTAACCTAAGGATAGCACACAACACCCAGCCATCACGAGGCAGAGAAAATCCCTGACCCCGCCGGGAATCGAACCCGGGAACCCGGGCGTGGGAAGCGAGAACGCTACCGCTCGACCACGAGATGCGCCATCGCTCGTGCGCCGACTATAACATCTCGTACAAACTCACATAAATCTTGGTAACCTGCCATTGTGGCAGTTGTAACCAATCTGAAAATTGCGCCAGACACTTGTTTTATATAGGCGTTGCCGACAGCAGCGCCGTATTCTGGCTGTGTACATATCTCTGCACTTGAATACGCATGCCTATACCACTTTCTTTGGCTCTGAATTGTACATGACAAGTACACCAGCTAACTTGAGACACACGTACATCATTAATACTCGAAAAGAGCGTGATAGTATTTTGCAGCACTTAAACATATGATTACAGCCATAAATACACGACAAATGAACCTAACACTAATTTCAACAAAGAGGAGCGAAAGAGAATAAACTTGACATGTCATAACAAATCCCCTGGATTGTAAGAGAGAGCACCGAACCGATATAAACATCACTTGCGGTAGGGAACTCAACGCAATTCCGGGAACACCACGAACATGAGACAGAAGTCAGCTAAAACCTCCGAAACAAATACAACGCCGTACGGTGCATAATTACTCACAGAACAACGTCGCTCACTCATGACCGGCCTGCAGCAGCCTCAGCTGGGCACCATTTGAACATCCTCAAAGCGCCATCCTCCAGACACACAGCGGCAAGAAAATGGCCAGCCGACAGCTTACACCAGCTGCTGGTGAATCCACAGCGCCCATCTGGGTTCGGTATTCGGTACACAGTATTGACCTAACGACGGGCGACAGCCTGATACTGATGCCTGTTGCTCCACAACAGCCCTACAGATGGCGTCCTCCGTGCGTGACACGGAAAAGAGGCAGACAGACACACAGCCTGCACTCGGTGCGCACAGCTCAGGAATGACCTCCGTGCTCAAAGGTCGCGGCCACAACTTCAATATACGGGCCGTCCCAAGGCACTGCAGCGAACCACGTGTTCTCCTGCTTGTTCGTAGGCAGACTAGCGACTGAGCACGCGCCTAGCCAACGCTGCCCGACTTCCTCCTCGGAAGCGCCACAACGTACTCGCGACGGACCTCTCTGACTTCGACTGCCACAGGCATGCTGTCATGGGTGAAACCCAAAAAGTCTCTAGACGCATTGTAAGTACTGCTGCTACGCTACTTCTGGTTTTTACTACACTTTCAAGCCAGCTCACACAATACAGATGCAGTGAAAGGTAAGGAATAACTTAGTATAACTTGGTATATACAGGTATAGACTCAGACACAGTTCACTTCTTCACAGAGATAAGTGAGAGCAAAAAATTAAGAAAATCTTGTATATAAACATACACTGCTGTTGCTCCCGAACGCAGCCATGGTCTCCGCGCTGATAGTCCGTGCTGCTGCAAACGTCGCCGAACTGTTCGTGCAGATGGTTGTTGTCTTGCAAACGTCCCCATCTGTTGACTCAGGGATCGAGACGTGGCTGCACAATCCGTTACAGCCATGCGGATAAGATGCCTGTCATCTCGTCTGATAGTGATACGAGGCCGTTGGGATCCAGCACGGCGTTCCGTATTACCCTCCTGAACCCACCGATTCCATAATCCATATTGGATCTCGACCAACGCGAGCAGCAATCTCGCGATACGATAAACCGCAATCGCGACAGGCTACAATCCGACCTTTATCCTAGTCGGAAACGTGATGGAACGCATTTCTCCTCCTTACACGAGACATCACAACAACGTTTCACCAGACAACGCCGGTCAACTGCTGTTTGTGTTTGAGAAATCGGTTGGAAACTTTTCTCATGTCAGCACGTTGTAGGTGTCACCACCGGCGTCAACCTTGTGTGAATGCTCTGAAAAGCTAATAATTTGCATATCACAGCATCTTCTTCCTGTCGGTTAAATTTCGCGTCTGTAGCACGTCATCTTCGTGGTGTAGCAATTTTAATGGCCAGTAGCGTATTTGTACTTCGCATGCCGCAATACGTTTCATGTTTCCTTTCGAAGTAGCAGTTTCGCCTAATAACTTGAGAATCGCAGCCAATACTTAGGTGAATATCCAAAGAAACGTGAGAATTGGCCAATGAATGGCAAGCACGCACTCAATAACAGAGAAACATTAAGCGAAAGGATTGCAGGCATTGACCTACAGAAAACAAAAAGTACAACACAGGAGCGATACTGACAAAATACGTGTTCATTTAATGGGATGCAATGTTAAAAGTACAGCCGTGGTTTCTTGCAGAAAAAGAAAATTCTGTTGCGTTTCTTGTGCAAGAATATCGTCGATTTATTCCGAGCTTTGCACTTTGAGCTTGAACACTTCACATTCCACGTGCATTATCGCAAAGTATCAACACGAATCGCTGGCAGACTGCTTGGCCGCGCGAGCGTCAGCGGCTGTGAGAGCGGATCGAATGCGACCTTCGGACTTGCTGCTTTATCACGGAAAAGTACTTAGCATTGTGAAAAACCTCCAGCCGCACTCTGCAAGATATGCCTTCAAGTGATTTCGTAAGTCAAAAACATGTGCTCTGTTTCGCTTGCACTTTAACCTACATCTGTCCGATAGCGCTAATAAAAACGCAGAAGACAGAGCCCTTTTGTGTAGATGATTTGGCAGCATCTCCTACAACACTCCGATTTCCCTTTTCCCTATCTGAATACTTATGTATGTTTGTTTCAGCTGGTTGCATTTTATTCTCCACTTGTTTCTGTCATGAACCAACTTCCCCATTTCTTCATAATTCCCACATCCAGTGTCCTCGATACGTTTCGATTTGTAATCCGACCTTGTCTAGCTATACTTTTTCTTTCGTAAGTCCGTCCCCTGCCAAATTAATACACCTTAAAGCCTTGTACAAATAAGCCGCTGAGAACCGAAGTGGCCTAAGTCGAAAAATTTATTTTTTGAATTACACTCCTGGAAATGGAAAAAAGAACACATTGACACCGGTGTGTCAGACCCACTATACTTGCTCCGGGCACTGCGAGAGGGCTGTACAAGCAATGATCACACGCACGGCACAGCGGACACACCAGGAACCGCGATGTTGGCAGTCGAATGGCGCTAGCTGCGCAGCATTTGTGCACCGCCGCCGTCAGTGTCAGCCAGTTTGCCGTGGCATACGGAGCTCCATCGCAGTCTTTAACACTGGTAGCATGCCGCGACAGCGTGGACGTGAACCGTATGTGCAGTTGACGGACTTTGAGCGAGGGCGTATAGTGGCCATGCGGGAGGCCGGGTGGACGTACCGCCGAATTGCTCAACACGTGGGGCGTGAGGTCTCCACAGTACATCGATGTTGTCGCCAGTGGTCGGCGGAAGGTGCACGTGCCCGTCGACCTGGGACCGGACCGCAGCGACGCACGGACGCACGCCAAGACCGTAGGATCCTACGCAGTGCCGTAGGGGACCGCACCGCTACTTCCCAGCAAATTAGGGACACTGTTGCTCCTGGGGTATCGGCGAGGACCATTCGCAACCGTCTCCATGAAGCTGGGCTACGGTCCCGCACACCGTTAGGCCGTCTTCCGCTCACGCCCCAACATCGTGCAGCCCGCCTCCAGTGGTGTCGCGACAGGCGTGAATGGAGGGACGAATGGAGACGTGTCGTCTTCAGCGATGAGAGTCGCTTCTGCCTTAGTGCCAATGATGGTCGTATGCGTGTTTGGCGCCGTGCAGGTGAGCGCCACAATCAGGACTGCATACGACCGAGGCACACAGGGCCAACACCCGGCATCATGGTGTGGGGAGCGATCTCCTACACTGGCCGTACACCACTGGTGATCGTCGAGGGGACACTGAATAGTGCACGGTACATCCAAACCGTCATCGAACACATCGTTCTACCATTCCTAGACCGGCAAGGGAACTTGCTGTTCCAACAGGACAATGCACATCCGCATGTATCCCGTGCCACCCAATGTGCTAGAAGGTGTAAGTCAACTACCCTGGCCAGCAAGATCTCCGGATCTGTCCCCCATTGAGCATGTTTGGGACTGGATGAAGCGTCGTCTCACACGGTCTGCACGTCCAGCACGAACGCTGGTCCAACTGAGGCGCCAAGTGGAAATGGCATGGCAAGCCGTTCCACAGGACTACATCCAGCATCTCTACGATCGTCTCCATGGGAGAATAGCAGCCTGCATTGCTGCGAAAGGTGGATATACACTGTACTAGTGCCGACATTGTGCATGCTCTGTTGCCTGTGTCTATGTGCCTGTGGTTCTGTCAGTGTGATCATGTGATGTATCTGACCCCAGGAATGTGTCAATAAGGTTTCCCCTTCCTGGGACAATGAATTCACGGTGTTCTTATTTCAATTTCCAGGAGTGTATACCATTCAGTTTCCTCACACTGCATGGAAATTTATTGTTGAGAAGTGATATAATGGTTACTCCCACCGGAGCCACTTGAGAGCTCCAAATGCATTCTTCCTCTCACGCCAGAGCGAAGTGCGTTCGCAGGAAAAGTAATTTAAGTCAATCGGCAATGCGACGTCGTCTTGTTGTTCTGTGTTGTTTTGCGTCTTTATTTACGCTCCAAAATCAAAAAGGGTTTGCAACAGTAAGTATTAGCACTGTTTCATTTGTCTAGGTTTATAATGTCCACGTGTTATTAAAGTCGCTTCCCGCGCCCGGGTTCCCGAGTTCGATTCCCGGCGGGGTCAGGGATTTTCTCTGCCTCGTGATGACTGGGTGTTGTATGATGTCCTTAGATTAGTTAGGTTTAAGTAGTTCTAAGTTCTAGGGCGCTGATGACCATAGCTGTTAAGTCCCATAGTGCTCAGAGCCATTTGAACCATTTTTTTTTTTTGTTATTAAAGCAAAATTGTATTTGTAAGGGAAGTTTGCACTGCATCTTGAAGTCTAGGTTACAGCCTACACGAATCAAGCTTTGATGTCTCACATGAAACACACAAACCATAAAACTCATCCCTGTCAACAATACTATGCGACCTGCCACCGAGGCAAAAACGAAAGATATGATGACACTACTCCCATAAATCCTTCCGGTGCACCACGCTCTCCTCAACAACTGGCAACTGCAAGTGCGGTTCAGGTATGTAGACCTGGACATGTTGACACTTTGGCAGAGGAAGATGATGTGGACGGTGAAATTGAATAAATAGACATACTCCATTATAAAGCCTCTTGAAATATCAGCGGGGCTTGAATTACGGTTTAAGAAATTTCTACATTTAGAAACAACAATTTTTTTAATCCGTAGATGATCGCGCTGCTGAACTATTGGACCGACTCAGTAGGTAGCATTCTAGTAATTAACAACAATAATGCAATTATTTAAACTCAATTTGTGAGAGAAAAGTGCATAATGTGAGCAATAATTGCAAACTCACATTTACTGTATCACATTATGTTCATGTTTCAGAAATAAAAGACAACGTATTTCCGCTCAGGAATTCAGCTTCACCAAACCGTTTATAAGAAGATGGTGCAACTCTTGATTTATACCACTTTACCTGTCGCTATAACTAAATTTCTGAGAGGAAAAGTGGTACTCCAGCTTTTAGAGACTTTAAGAAGGAATTTAAAGTACAAATAACTTAAATGTCTGTAGTAAACATAATTATAATATTTCATTTGTGCATGACATCAAATGAATCACGAATTACTGTAAACCATGAACTTAACATTAAACGAAACGCAAAATCGTTCATTTCTCAGAAGTGGGAAAAATTTAATTACACCACTTTGTCTCTAGGCGGCTCATATCATACTTCTAATCAATAGTAAATTTATCTGCAGCTCATATTTTGTACCACTGATACTATTACACTTGCATAACAAAATGTAAAAGTTGTGCTGAACATCATATGTTGTTGTTACATTTTAACTATTTTCATACATCTTGCCCTATTTCATATGCATCTTACTCGTTCGATCGATATTGTTGCCTTTCACGTACAACTGACCAGTATGATATATCGATATTTCCTTCCATTACGGAGAATTTCCGTAATTCTGTACCAACATCTTATTTTTTCTCCAAAGTGAAAACATCTGACATTTCTAGGATATCACACTGCATATGGCTTCTGGTCCGTATATTATATTTTTAAAGTGCACACTCCATTTCTTATACACTGAAGAGTCAAAGAAACTGGCGCACCTGCCTAATATCGTGTAGGGACCCCGCGAGCACACAGAGCTGACGCAACCCGACGTGGCATGGATTCGACTAATGTCTGAAGTTGTATTGGAGGGAACTGATACCATTAACCGTGAAGGATTGTCCATAAATCCGTATGAGTACGACGGGCTGGTAATCTCTTCTGAACAGCGCGTTGCAATGCATCCCAGACATTCTCAATAAAGTTCATCCATGGGGAGTTTGGTGGCCACCGGAAGTTTTTAAACTCAGAAGAATGTTCCTGGAGCCACTCTGTAGCAATTATGGAAGTATGGGGTGCCGCATTGTCCTGCTGGAATTGCCCAAGCCCGTCGGAATGCACAATGGTCACGAATGGATGCAGTGATCAGACAGGATGCTTACGTAAGTGTTACCTGTCAGATTCGTATCTAGACGTATCAGAGGTCCGATATCACTCGAACTGCACACCCCCTCCCCTCTCCCCCCCCCCCCCCGTCACACACACACACACACACATACACACACCATTAGAGCCTCCACCAGCTTTAACAGTCCCCTACTGACAATCAGGGTAGGGAGCGTCTATCCATACACATTTTTTACTTCACGAGTAATATTCACAAATTGTAGCGCTAGATAAGCTTCTTAACTTTTCATTATTTATTTTCATTCCGTTTTTTTGGTGTTTTTCCATCTTTCTTTTTTTCACGCATACAAAAGACGCCAGCAATTGGCATAAAAAAATCACGGATCCGCAACATTCTGAAGCAGCGTGTTCCGTTAATTACAAGATACGCAGAACTGCAGTACAGATACACTGCAGGAATAACGATCTCCCTCATTAGTGGCACAGAAACAGTTCCGGAACACTGCATTATCTGCTTATATTTTTTATGCTTCCGGTGCTATCTTTCGGCCTCTCGCCTATTTCAAATAAAATGACTCGTTCAGTTTTTTGCACGAAATGTGATATCTGCGAAACCCTCCAGCATGAGTGCGCTAACTACACAATGAGAGATGGTGGGCGGGAAGCAGAAAGTAGTTAGTACCAGTGTTCATGGCTGTGACAGGTTAATGTTTATGTCGCTCTCGGTTAGCAGTAAGGACTGCGAGCAAAATCGTCAGTTAAATGTTGCGGTCGAGGGAGAAGCGGCACATGCGGCTTGCAGTGCGAACGGTGCTACATCAGTAGGCTACAACGATGGGCGTATCTGTTTTCCAGAAGGTCTCATTCTACACTACTGGCCATTAAAATTGCTACACCACGAAGTTAACGTGTTACAGACGCGAAATTTAACCGACAGGAAGAAGATGCTGTGATATGCAAATGATTAGCTTTTCAGAGCATTCACACAAGGTTGGCGCCGGTGGCGACACCTACAACGTGCTGATATGAGGAAAGTTTCCAACCGACTTCTCATATACAAACAGCAGTTGACCGGCGTTGCCTGGTAAAACGTTGTTATGATGCCTCGTGTAAGGAGGAGAAATGCGTACCATCACGTTTCCGACTTTGATAAAGATCGGATTGTAGCCTATCGCGATTGCGGTTTATCGTATCGCGACATTGCTGCTCGCGGTGGCCGTGATCCAATGACTGTTACCAGAATATAGATTTGGTGGGTTGAGCAGGGTAATACGGAATGCCGTGCAGGATCCCAACGGCCTCGTATCACTAGCAGTCGAGGTGACAGGCATCTTATCCGCATGGCGTTAACGGATCGTGCAGCCACGTCTCGATCCCTGAGTCAAGAGGGACACAACCATCTGCACGGACAGTTCGACGACGTTTGCAACAGCATGGTCTATCATCTTGGAGACCATGGCTGCGTTTACCCTTGACGCTGCATCACAGACAGGAGCGCCTGCGATGGTGTACTCAGCGACGAACCTGGGTGCACGAATGGCAAAACGTTATTATTTCGGATGAATCCATGTTCTGTTTACAGCATCATGATGGTCGCATCCGTGTTTGGCGACAACGCGGTGATCACACATTGGAAGCGAGTATTCGTCATCGCCATACTGGCGTATCACCCGGCGTGATGGTATGGGGCGTCATTGGTTACACGTCTCGGTCTCCTCTTGTTCGCAATAACGGCACTTTGAACAGTGGACGTTACATTTCAGATGCGTTACGACCCGTGGCTCTACCCTTCATTCGATCCCTGCGAAACCCTACATTTCAGCAGGATAATGCACGACCGCATGTTGCAGGTCCTGTACGGGCCTTTCTGGATACAGAAAATGTTCGATTGCTGCCCTGGCCAGCACATTCTCCAGATCTCACACCAACTGAAAACGTCTGGTCAATAGTGGCCGACCAACTGGCTCGTCACAATACGCCAGTCACTACTCTTGATGAACTGTGGTATCGTGTTGAAGCTGCATCGGCAGCTGTACCTGTACACGCCATCCAAGCTCTGTTTGACTCAATGCCCAGGCGTATCAAGGCCGTTATTACGGCCAGAGGTGGTTGTTCAGGGTACTGATTGGTCAGGATGTATGTACCAAGTTGCGTGAAAATGTAATTACATGTCAGTTCTAGTATAATATATTTGTCCAATGAATACCCGTTTATCATCTGCATTTCTTCTTGTTGTAGCAATTTTAATGGCCAGTAGTGTACAAGCAGAAACAGCTGACGAAGGTGGCACGTTCCCTTGCTGCCGGCGAAAGTTAGTAGTCCCTCCAAAATAACGACTTTAAAATCTGTCCAGATATCAGAGACGTAGTAGATATGTGATGCATCGTATGTAGGATCAACATAAAAAGTCAAACCACAAATGCGTCTCCGTAAACGTTTCTAAAGGTCCATGACTAACCTTCTACAAATTCCAAAACGTTATGCTTGTAATATTACATCTCGCCGTGGGTCTCAAGAGCAGCAGCACGTCCTGATTAAAATAACTGAAGTTCACGTCTTACTCTTTATCTTTCACTGTCTCTTCATAGAAGCAGTTTTTGAACTTTGATTATGCTCACAGCCAGCTACAGGGCACACGTGTTTTGTTGAGGCTTCTATCATTCTTCTTCAGTGCCTCATTATTTATCAATCTGTGGTCAGGTATTGTATGAGATTGACAAATAATATGCTATATTTAGCCACCCCGTATGGGTGGTACTCATGTGTTATTCACTTCACAAGCCCTGCCACGTCGTTGGAAACTGGGCCACTTGTCCCCCGAGCGAATCTGCCTTCTTCTTGAAAATATACCATTCCACTTCCGTGTTAAAGTATTTGAGCACCGGAAAAGCAGGTAGCCTCTGCATTGAACTAGAAGCTTTCATTTTATGTAGTTGTTGTATACAACCCAAACAATAACTGAAAACGAGTTGGTTTGTGTGGTCTTAACTGCCAGTCTCATTGCACAATTGCACAACAAATGACAAGGATGTTAGGGGAGTGTGAGCCGTTCTAATGGATGCGTTGAGAGTGGTTCGGTTCAAATGGCTCTGAGCACTATGGGACTTAACATCTGAGGTCATCAGTCCCATAGAACTTAGAACTACTTAAACCTAACTAACCTAAGGACATCGCACACATCCATGCCCGAGGCAGGAATCGAACCTGCGACCGTAGCGGTCACGCGGTTCCAGACTGAAGCGCCTAGAACCGCTCGGCCACCCCGGCCGGCCGAGTGGTTTGAACGGTTGCTATAATCTTAAGCTGTTACTATATGGTGCATGTTGTTTATGTCTGTAAAAGACTAAATATTAATTCTCGAACGTTAGCTCCTTCGTTACTCAGATTACAATCCGGTTTCACTACTCGGAAAACTACTTTCTGCAGTGAAACTTACTGGCAGATTAATACTGTGTGCCGGATCCAGACTCGAACTTAGAGCAAGTGCTCTACCGACTGAGCTGCTAGGAAATTTCACATTAGCACAAACTCCACTGCAGAGTGAAAATTTCATTCTCTACTTTCTGTCATGTTAGGAAACTAAGTGTTGTAAACAGAAGTTTTGGGGAAAGTGTTTGAGACTGCGCACAAGAAGATTCCTATATTACTGAAATTATAAATTATCGATAGCTTTTCTTTTAACCTGCCACATCGATATCGAAACCAGATATACCGTAATTAAATAATATCGTAAGAAATAGACCATCGACATCGAGGTTTTAGCATGAAACTAACGTCAGTGATTAGGTTTCTTTTGTTTTTTCGGTATATGTCTCTACCGTTTGCATTATTATTGAAATTTAATTTCGAGGTTGTTCTTTTAAGTTTAGCATACTTCCCACAACTCATTCTAAAAAATCTGAGGAACCGAAACTAATGAGCACTCTTTAATAGCGTGTTGGTCCACGTTTGGAACGTAATACAGCAGCGATTCTGCGTAGTATGGATCCGACAAGTTCCTGGCACCTTTCTAGGTGTATGTGGCAGCAGGTGTCTACGCACAGGTAACTCCTTTCCCGTAAATTACGGGTCAGTGGTTTGTGTGATAGCACCACATATGGGTTCCATGGGATTCATGTCAGGAAAAATAGGACCACAAGACGTCAACATCAGTTTACTATCATATTCCTCAAACCACTGTAGCATCATTCTGGCCTTGTGACACGCGGAAGACATCAACCATCAAGGGATGCAGGTGGTCTGGAATAATATTCACGTAGTCCAAATGTGTCATGATGCCTTCGATTCTTATCATAGGTCTCTCATTGGAGCCCAGATGAATACACCCGTATCAGGGATCAGTGCTGGGGCCACTCCTGTTCCTTATTTATATAAATGATATGCCCTCTAGCATTACAGGTAATCCTAAAATATCTCTTTTTGCTGATGACACTAGCTTCGTAGTAAAGGATGTTGCGTGCAACATTGGCTCGATTTCAAATAGTGCAGTTTATGAAGTAAGTTCATGGCTTGTATAAAATAAACTAACGTTAAAACACAGTAAGACTCAGTTTTTACAGTTTCTAACACACAATTTAACAAAGGCCGAAATTTTAATTTCACAGAATTGGCATATGATTAGTGAAACTGAACAGTTCAAATTTCTAGGTGTTCAGATAGATAGTAAATTGTCGTGAAAGCTCGCGTTCAGGAGCTTGTTCAGAGACTTAATGCTGCCATTTTCACTATTCGAACGGTATCTGAACAGAATGATAGTTCGATACGAAAAGTAGTCTACTTTGCTTATTTTCATTCGCTTATGACATATGGTAGTACCTTTTGTTGTAATTCTTCCGTCCGCAATCGACATTTCAGTATCAGAAACGGGCGGTTCGGGCAATAAGTGGCGTAAGTTCGCGAACCTCTCGTCGACCCCTGTTCAGTAGTCTGGGTATTCTGACGTTGGCCTCTGAATATATATACTCTTTACTGTCGTTTCTTGTTAACAATATCAGCTTACTCACAAGAATTTGTAGCTTCCACTCAGTTAAAACTAGGCGGAAATACAATCTTCATTTGGATCGCACTTCCTTGACTCTCGTGCAAAAAGGTGTACAGTATACTGCTGCATCCATTTTCAATAAACTACAACAAGCACTCAAAAATATTAGCAGTAATCCACGCACTTTCAAATCAAAACTGGAGATCTCCCTCATGGGTCACTCCTTCTATTCTGTCGAGGAGTTCCTTGAAAAATTAAGCTGATACCTGTTTCACTTACACTACTGGCCATTAAAACTGCTACACCAAGAAGAAATGCAGATGATAAACGGGTATTCATTCGACAAATATATTATACTAGAACCAACATGTGATTACATTTTCCCGCAACTTGGTACATACATCCTGAGAAATCAGTACCCAGAACGACCACCTCTGGCCGTGATAACGGCCTTGATACGCCTGGGCATTGAGTCAAACAGAGCTTGGATGGCGTGTACAGGTACAGCTGCCCATGCAACTTCAACACGATACCACAGTTCATCAAGAGCAGTGACGCGTATTGTGACGAGCCAGTTGGTCGGCCACCATAGACCAGACGTTTTCAATTGGTGAGATATCTGGAGAATGTCCTGGCCAGGGCAGCAGTCGAACATTTTCTGTATCCAGAAAGGCCCGTACAGGACCTGCAACATGCGGTCGTGCATTATCCTGCTGAAACGTACGGTTTCACGGGGATCGAATGAAGGGTAGAGCCACGTGTCGTAACACATCTAAAATGTAATGTATACATTTCAAAGTGCCGTCAATGCGAACAAGAGGTGACCGAGACGCGTAACCAATGGCACCCTATATAATCACGCCAGGTGATACGCCAATATGGCGATGACGAATACACGCTTCCAATGTGCGTTCACCGCGATGTCGCCAAACACGGATGCGACCATCAGGATGCTATAAACAAAATCTGGATTCATCCGAAAAAATGACGATTTGCCATTCGTGCACCCAGGTTCGTCGTTGAGTACACCATCGCAGGCGCTCCTGTCCGTGATGCAGCGTCAAGGGTAAACGCAGCCATGGTCTCCGATCTGATAGTCCATGCTGCTGAAACCGTCGTCGAACTGTTCGTGCAGATGGTTGTTGTCTTGCAAACGTCCCCATCTGTTGACTCAGAGATCGAGACGTGGCTGCACGATCCGTTACACCCATGCGGATAAGATGCCTGTCATCGCGACTGCTAGTGATACGAGGCCGTTGGGATCCAACACGGCGTTCCGTATTACCCTCCTGAACCCACCGATTCCATACTCTGCTAACAGTCATTGGATCTCGACCAACTCGAGCAGCAATGTCGCGATACGACAAACCGCAATCGCGATAGGCTGCAATCCGACCTTTATCAAAGTCGGAAACGTGATGGAACGCATTTCTCCTCCTTACACGATGCATCACAACAACGTTTCATCAGGCAACGCCGGTCAATTGCTGTTTGTGTATGAGAAATCGGGTGGAAACTTTCCCCATGTCAGCACGTTGTAGGTGTCGCCACCGGTGCCAAGCTTGTGTGAATGTTCTGAAAAGCTAGTCATTTGCATATCACAGCATCTTCTTCCTGTCGGATATATTTCGCGTCTGTAGCACGTCATCTTCGTGGTGTAGCAATTTTAATGGCCAGTAGTGTAGATGCCTGCTTTGACATAAACTTCTGGCTTGTCGTTGTTTAGGTTCATAAACATTTTATTTTATGTATTATTACTTTTATGTCGTAATTTCATGTACTGACACATTCCATGACCTTGGAGATTTGCTTCCCAATTTGTACCTACGGACATAGACGTGTAAAATAAAATTAAAATAAAAAATCGTAATACTGCCCCCACGGCCGTGCGTCCGTGATGTTGTGCGAGTTTCGAGCAGCAGCTGTCCTGGACACGTCCATCGACCTGATGTAATAAGAAACGTTTCTTCTGGTCGGACGAATCGCGCGTTTATACATCAACCGTCCGATCTCCATGGTCACGATCTCACTGCAATCGTGATGTTGTATCAAGATGGGGACACGAAGGCGTTGTCAGTTGTGAAGCCCCATGATCAACAATGAGCGCTGGACAGCGTGCTCTGAATCACTTGCGCCTGCGCCAGCATTGTACCGTGTCGTCAGGTCTGGCGCAGGTAGCCTCGTATCTCGCTTTACAGAGTGTGCAAGCCTCCTATCTCTACGTTCTGTGGTGAGAGTGGATGGCGGACACCGCCCCTAATCGTAGTTTCACTGTCCTTCAACCAGTTTCCACAGATGTTGACGGCAGGAGCAAGCGAGCAGGTAACCAGCTGCATCGTCTCCGAAATGCTCGTTTTCAGTCTTCAGGCCATAACAACCCACCCTTCGTCACAGGTACTTGTGTACGTGAATTTGCGTACTCGTCGCCCGTATCATTGTTAGAAAGATTTTCCATTCGTCTCTGCTTCGATTGTACACCATCTGACCAAATTAACTCCTGGAAATGGAAAAAAGAACACATTCACACCGGTGTGTCAGACCCAACATACTTGCTCCGGACACTGCGAGAGGGATGTACAAGCAATGATCACACGCACGGCACAGCGGACACACCAGGAACCGCGGTGTTGGCCGTCGAATGGCGCTAGCTGCGCAGCATTTGTGCACCGCCGCCGTCAGTGTCAGCCAGTTTGCCGTGGCATACGGAGCTCCATCGCAGTCTTTAACACTGGTAGCATGCCGCGATAGCGTGGACGTGAACCGTATGTGCAGTTGACGGACTTTGAGCGAGGGCGTATAGTGGGCATGCGGGAGGCCGGGTGGACGTACCGCCGAATTGCTCAACACGTGGGGCGTGAGGTCTCCACAGTACATCGATGTTGTCGCCAGTGGTCGGCGGAAGGTGCACGTGCCTGTCGACCTGGGACCGGACCGCAGCGACGCACGGATGCACGCCAAGACCGTAGGATCCTACGCAATGCCGTAGGGGACCGCACCGCCACTTCCCAGCAAATTAGGGACACTGTTGCTTCTGGGGTATCGGCGAGGACCATTCGCAACCGTCTCCATGAAGCTGGGCTACGGTCCCGCACACCGTTAGGCCGTCTTCCACTCACGCCCCAACATCGTGCAGCCCGCCGCCAGTGGTGTCGCGACAGGCGTGAATGGAGGGACGAATGGAGACGTGTCGTCTTCAGCGATGAGAGTCGCTTCTGCCTTGGTGCCAATGATGGTCGTATGCGTGTTTGGCGCCGTGCAGGTGAGCGCCACAATCAGGACTGCATACGACCGAGGCACACAGGGCCAACACCCGGCATCATGGTGTGGGGAGCGATCTCCTACACTGGCCGTACACCACTGGTGATCGTCGAGGGGACACTGAATAGTGCACGGTACATCCAAACCGTCATCGAACCCATCGTTCTACCATTCCTAGACCAGCAAGGGAACTTGCTGTTCCAACAGGACACTGCACGTCCGCATGACCCCAGGAACGTGTCAATAAAGTTTCCCCTTTCTGGGACAATGAATTCACGGTGTTCTTATTTCAATTTCCAGGAGTGTATATCTTAACTCCTATTAGTGGGCATTAATATGAGGTATGTCCACCTTTCGCCTTTATTACAGTCTGAACTCTTCTGGGGACACTTTTACTGAGGTGCCTGAATGTAGCAGCCCGTTGTTCCTCAAGAGCTGAAACCAGAAGATAGTGATGTAAGGACTGAACCGAAACTACATCCAGACTCAGCCTAAAACTTTCGCATTGGTGTCAGGTCAGGAGGCTTGCAGTCCAGTCCATTTCTTGAACGTTGCTGTCTACAAACCATTGACTTACAGACGATACTTCATCACACTGTACAATATAAGGCTGGTACAAACAGTTTCCGAACTCATCTACTGTGCGCCTTACAGAACAAGGAGACAGCACCGTAAGGACGAAAAGCTTTCCCATACCGTAACACTATCTCCTACATAGCTCACTGTTGTCCCTGCACAGGACATAACGTGATCCGTCACTCTTTCTTAGTCACCCACGTCCAGTGGTGTCGGTCTTTATGCCACCTGAAAGGCATTGACTACAGATATAGTTTGGACAAGAAGAGAATAGAAGCTTTCGAAATGTGGTGCTACAGAAGAATGCTGAAGATTAGATGGGTAGATCACATAACTAATGGGGAGGTATTGAATAGAACTGGAGAGAAGAAAAATTTGTGGCACAACTTGACTAGAAGAAGGGATCGGTTGGTAGGGCATATTCTGAGGCATCAAGGTATACCAATTTAGTATTGGAGGGCAGCGTGGAGGGTAAAAATCGTAGAGGGAGACCAAGAGATGAATACACTAAACAGACTCAGAAGGATGTAGGTTGCAGTAGGTACTGAGAGATGTAGACGCTTGCACAGGATAGAGTAGCATGGAGAGCTGCATCAAACCAGTCACTGGGCTGAAGACCACAACAACAACATACGTGACTTATGAGGATCTGCTCGATCAATGTACGCCACTCTTTCTAACTCCTGATGTACAGTCACTGTGCTACCGGACTGATGGTAGCACTTTGGAAATCGTGGGTGATTCCTTCCGTTAATTTCATTCGACTTTCTACAACCACCCTCCACAATGCTGGACGGTCTGTATTCGTCAGTTCATGATATATGCCTGATCTTGGTTTAGCTGTGATTGTTCTTTCGCGTTTCCACTTCAAAATCACATCACCAACAATCGACTTGGGCAGATTTAGAAGGGTTGAAGTGCGCTTGGCTGAATTTTTGACTTAGGTGACATCCAACGACTAATCCACGTTCGAGGTCACTGAGCTCTTCTGATCCATCTGTTCTCCAGTTATTGTTTCTCTTAATTCCAACAAAGTACTCCCCCCCCCCCCCCCCCCCCTGTAGAGGCATCTGATACTAAAATGTAGACTTTCACGGCCGGAAATGCCATGTCCATTATAATTATCCAGGCTGTTATGCCGAGGTCGGTTGATGAATTCTGTGTCAGTTCCCACCGTTTCGTCCCCGTCTGCGGAGGACATCTTCAAAGGGGTCTGTAGCTCGATTGAAAGCCCAACACACCACACAGGCTGACAGTCAGTAGCGAGTCAGTGGGTGTGTTGGACCTTCCATCGAGCTACAGACCCTCTTGAAGATGTCCTCCGCAGACGGGGACGAAACGTTGGGAATTGACACAGAATTCATCAACCGACCACGGCATAACAGCCCGGATAATTATAATGGACAAAGTACTCCCCGCCTCCTTTTATACTGGCGGTTCCTCCTCTAGTGACATCCAGGGGTCAATTCCTCATTACATATGGGCGTTCGGATACTTCGGATCAGAAAGTGTATACTTCCCTTACCAAGTCACCTGCCCTCAACGCTACCAGGTGACATTAAATCACGCCGCGGGCAGAGATCGTAGTGTTAGCAGTGCAAAAGAAAAGTTTCAAAATGCATAAAATCGGAATCATTTGTTTGCAGTGCTGTCAGTGCGTGTACTGTTGCTAAAATAATATTGAAGTATCGATTTAATTGTAGGTACCGGTATCGGTGGGAAACATCTCACCGAAAGCTGCTGGGACGCCACTACAGGCACAGCATCCAGAGAAACCGGCCACGTGCCGCTTTTCTCGAAACGCGGGAGACTGAGGAAGCAGCGTGGTGGTGGTGCGCCCTGGGCGCAGGAGGGGAGGCGAGAGCAGCTCGTCCCGGCCGTTCTGCTGCAGTATTCATGCGGCCAGCCGGCCATCGATCCCTGCCGCCCCGAGACTTGGCCCCTCGCACGGCGTCTGCCCTCCAGCCAGCAGCCAGCAGCCAGATACTTGTCGCAGCGAGCGAGGCCGCCAGCGGGGTCCGCTGCGGAATGCGCGTCCTCACAACACAGCATGCGGTCGTCCGAGACATACACTGAGGCGCCGAAGAAACTGGTACAGGCTTGCGTATTCAAATACAGAGATATGTAAACAGGCAGAAAACGGTGCTGCGGCCGGTAACGCCCATATAAGACTACCGAGTGAGGTGGCGCAGTGGTTAGCACACTGGACTCGCATTCGGGAAGACGACGGTTCAATCCCGCGTCCGGCCATCTTCATTCAGGTTTTCCGTGATTTCCATAAATCGCTCCAGGCAAATGCCGGGACAGTTCCTTTGAAAGGGCATGGCCGATTTCCTTCCCCGTACGTCCCTCATCCGATTAGACCGATGACGTCGCAGTTTGGTTTCTTCCACCAAACAACCCCCTATAGAACACAACAAGTGTCACGCGCAGTTATTAGATCTGTTACTACTGCTACAATGGAAGGTTATCAAAATTTGAGTGAGTTTGAACGTGGTGTTATAGTCGGCGCACGAGCAATGGGACACAGCGTTTCCGAAGTAGCGATGAAGTGGAGATTTTCCTGTAGGACCAATTCACGACTATACCGTATCAGGAATCTGGTAAAACATCAAATCTCCGACATTGCTGCCGCTGGAAAAAAATCCTGCAAGTGTCGGGGCACGAACCAATAAACGAGACATCGATTAGGGCTTTCGGAGCCGGAGACCCACTCGTATACCCTTGATGATTGCACGACACGAAGTTTTACGCCTCGCCACTTGGAAAAATGTTCGCTGGTCGGACGAGTCTCGTTTCAAATTTTATGGGGCGGATCGACGTGTACTGGTACGCAGACAAGCCCATGAATCCATGGACACTGCATGTCAGCAGAGGACTTCCAGCTGGAGCAGGCTTTGTAATGGCGCGGGGCGTGTGCAGTTGGAGTGATGTGGGAGCCCTGCAACTTCTAGATACGACTGTCACAGGCGTCACGAACGTAAGCATCCTGTCAGATCACCTGCGTCCATTCATGTCCATTGTGCATTTAGACAGTCTTATTTTGGTAAGAATGATAGCGTTACGGAGATGTTTAGCAAACTCAAGTGGCAGACTCTGCAAGAGAGCCGCTCTGCATCGCGGTGTAGCTTGCTGTCCAAGTTTCGGGAGGGTGCGCTTCTGGATGAGGTATCGAATATATTGCTTCCCCCTTCTTATACCTCCAGAGGAGATCACGAATGTAAAATTAGAGAGATTCGAGCACGCACGGAGGCTTTCCGGCAGTCGTTCTTCCCGCGAACAATACGCGACTGGAACAGGAAAGGGACGTAATGACAGTGGCAGGTAAAGTGCCCTCCGCCACACACCATTGGGTCGCTTGCGGAGTATAAGTGTAGATGCAGATGTAGATGTAGAAGTAGATGTAGACGCACGTGGGTAATTCCAGCAGGACAATGCGACACCTCACACGTCCATAATTGCTACAGAGTGGCTGCAGGTTCAGCCTTCTGAGTTTAAACACTTCCACTGGCCACCAACCTCCTCAGACATGAACGTTATTGAACGTATCTGGGGTGCCTTGCAACGTACAATTCAGAAGAGATCTCCTCCCCCGTCGTTCTCTTACGGATCTATGGACAGTCCTGAAGAATTCATGAATTTCATTTCCCTCCAGCACTACTTCAGACATTAGTCGAGTCCATGTCACGTCGTGTTGCGACATTTCTGCGTGCTCGCAGGGCCCTACTCGATATTAGGCGGGTATACCAGTTTCTTTGGATCTTTATTGTATCTTTCATAGGCATAACAACAAAACTAAACCTGTTAACTTGCTCAAACTTGAGTTGCCTAACATTTGACGAGTGTGCGTTTCAGAGTACCATATTGCAATGTCCGTACTGTGTGTTGTATCAGTCTGCTGTCCTTTTACTGATACAAGAGTCACGGCAGCGTTCCACAAGGCATCTGAATATCCCGGCAGCTGAGTCCAGTGATACCACCCATACATAGGATGATTGAGCTGTCCATAGCTATGGGAGTTTTGCAACCAGCAATGCCTTCAAATACCACGAGCAAGATTTTCATATTCTCTCCCTCGCAATGCACATACAGATAAAATAAAAAGCACATTTTTGTAGGATATTTGATGTAGCTTTTTTGTATAGACTCCACCGAGTCTATTGGGCCGAGGCGAGAAGGAACGAGGCGAGAAGGGACGAGACCGAAAAGGCGCCCAGCCACCGTGGTAGCAGGTGGGCAAGAGCACCGACCTTGCCGAATGTGGTGGGCCCCTACATCACAGGTGCGTCACTAGCTACTAGCGAGGAGATCTTCGACGTTATTTTCTTATGACATTATTGCTTAACGCGACCTCTAAATTGTTTAAGGGTATGCTACGAGAGGCGTTCAATAAGTACTGCAGCACTTTTTTTTCTGCTGTCGGACGTTGTAGAATATGCCCGAATATGCCCGCTTCGGCTCCTGTAGTTGCGGTAAATGGCGGCGCTGTACATAGCCTTCAAAATGGCGCTTTTAAAAAGGGTGCATTTCAAGCCGCGGGGGGTAGCCGCGCGATCTGAGGCGTCTTGCCATGGTTCGCGTGGCTCCTCACGTCGGAGGTTCGAGTCCTGCATCGGGCATGGGTGTGTGTGTTGTCCATAGTGTAAGCTAGTTTAAGTTAGATTAAGTAGTGTGTAAGCCTAGGGGCCTATCCGCCATTTTTGTTTCCCTATGACCGTGTATGGCATCGTGGTCTCCTTTTTAAACACCAAACCTACGCCCTGCCTATCAATTCTGTCCGTCTGGTCGCTTCCTTCCTCTCACGCCGTCCTTCCTCTGTCACCCTCAACAACACCAACTCCCGTATCTTTTATCCCACTGCTGGCGTGTTTGAACATTTATTTTCACCGTATTTTTCCTATGAATAACATTCATGGTGAAACTTCCTGGCGGGTTAAAATTGCGTGGTGCACAGGCACTCGAATCCAGGACCTTTGTCTTTCGTGAGGAAGTGCTCTACCAGCTGAGCTACCCAATCACGGCTCAACAGCCAGTACCTCATTTCCTACCTTCCAAACTTTACAGTTCTCCTGCAACACTTGCGGGGCTGACACTCCTGGAAGAAAGGATACTGAGAAGACATGATTTATCCACAGCACGGGAGAATGTTTCCAGGCTTCATTCTGTGAGTAAACCGTGTCTCGGCCATATCCCTTCTTTCAGTAGTTCTAGTGCAGCAAGTTTCGGAGGGGAACTGTGGAGTTTGGAAAGCAGGAAGTAGAGTTGTGAGGAGGGGCAGTCCGTCTTTCGCAGCCGTGCAGTGCGGAGGTATTGTTGTTTCCGCCTGCGGACCGCGCGCTCTCGCTGTTACTTTTCAGCTTACGTGTAGTAGAACCATGGCCAACCGTTTTAAAAAATCAACACTACGATTCAGCTTCTGAAACGACTACACACGAGCAAGGCCTTGGAAGTGGAACGTTTCCTACGCGACGTTGCTAAGATCCTAGTTTCCGACATCTTGGGCATCCAAGCAGTACGGTGAACGTCAAAGTCGTCAATGACGCGGTGTGCAAAAGAATATCTAACACGGACTACGCTTTTGTCACGCTGACTGAAATGTCGGTGCGGCCACTGTCGACCACGCAGGCTTGGGAATGCGCACCATACAAGCCCCCGACGAAAGAGGGTATCGCGACTTTCCGCCCTCATGGCACTGTACATGGTCACACTGCAGAACGCTGGGCGGTTTCCGAACTCACCCCGTTCTTAACGGTGTACGACAGATCACCATCGATCTCCATCGCCACAGGCCATCTTACCTCCAATCAGCGGGTGCCGCGCGGTCGTCATATACGACCGTCAACACGAGACCTGTTCCGGGTGCGGCAAAGAAGGGCACATCAGGTCTGAGTGTCTTCAGCGACGAATCACCCAATTGCCAGTCGCTACTGTGGCACCTCAGACTCCGCCGACGGTTTCACGGATCACCTACGCATCGGCGCTCTCTTCTCCTCCCACCTGCCGCCGTCCGTCGGACCATGTACCGGTGACCCTTCCTGCTACTACGGATACCGCCGAGGTCGACGCGTCGAGCTCACAGCCTGACGCTACTACGGCACCTCTACCAAAAGCGACGACTTCCGATCCTCACTCGGCCGATCATATGGGCGCCCCTTCACTTATCTTTCCCGCGACGGCCCTTCTCCCAGGGCGCCGCGACCCCTTCCGTCTTCCGACACAAATGGACAAGCACCTAAAAGGCGCAAGAGGAGGCGCCGTACGGTCTCGGAACGGGTCAGATCACCTCCCGCTGAGGCTCCAGAAGCCGTCCGGCCCGACGAGGCCTTGGAGAACGTGCACGGCGACACGAATGACGAGAGCATGACGCCGGCTGTGGCTGTGTCGACGCCTACTCTGCTGGCTCGCACAGGTGCACCTGAACCAATGAACTCCACCGTTGCGACTGCCGCCGAGACGTCCTCCGCTACTACGAACGAAGTAGAACTTAAGAACATCACAACGACAGCGCCTTCAGTGGCGTGGAGTGGCGACATCGACGAAGGCCCGAGCCTCACGCTGGGGTGGAGATACCCCAGACGGAAGCCTAGCTACGCCACCGATAATGCCGTCAGGTGGCGTACGGCACACTACCGACTATTTCTACGCCGTTCTCCACGTCCTGGATGCCCAGTCGCCCACCCCTGAAACCCAAAGGGAACGCAGCAGGATTAAGGCACAAATTATAACGTTCACACGCCGTAGACTGCAGGGGACGATGGTGCGGACCCGATGTCAAGATTCGGCGGAACAATAACATCCCACCACCATCATATCACCTCCGATAGGAAACACCGACGATATGGACTCATCACAGAAATCTACACCTGTCGCACCCAGCAAGTCATTTGCCAGGCCGAAATCGTCAATGCCTTTGTAGATCACTACCGCACAATGTACCAAGAGGAGAATACCAACAACCACGCTGAGTAGTTTGTGTTACCACTCGTAACTCGCACCCTCGCCAGCGACGAAGCGGACGAGCTGATGGAACCAGTTACGCGCGACGAAGCCCACGATGCAATCAACAGAGGTGCTCTGAATAAGCCACCTGGTGCCGACGGATTGCCGATAGAATTTTATCGCGCTTTCCTCGAGCTAATGTCATCACGGTGGACGACGATGTTTCATGAACTGATGATGGGAAACGCCGTACCGCCGTCCTTTGTCACGGGAATTATTATACCCATCCACAAACCGACACTGGGAGTGACAACAGCACATTGCCGTTCCCTGACTCTGCTTAACGCAGACTATAAAATTTTTACACGGCTCCTTGCGACGCGATGCCGCAAGAGGGCCTAGCATTCTATCCCCGGAACAGACAACTCCGGGTAGTCGAATTAATATACAAACGGCCACAGGAGAATGTCATGTTTTAATAGCACTGGCAGCGGCGTGCAGACTCAGCGCCGCGATGGTTGCCATTGATTTTGATAGCGCATTCGACAAGGTGCGCCATCGTTTTCTGTTCCCAGCCTTTATCGATGTCATCGCCTTTATCGATGTCATCTGGCGCCTGTATGGCACCGCCGAATCGCTGATTCAGGTCAATGGCCGTGTGGCGGGACCAGTGACGATCCGGCGTTCCATAAGGCAAGGTGGCTCACTTTCGACCCTACTTTATGCCATAAACCTGGAGCCACTCATCGGGAGTCTGACGAGCCACCTTTTAGGTCTCACTTTGCGACAGCACAGTTTTCAGTGTCGTCCGTACGCGGACGACCTCCTCCTCTTCGTCCGCTCACGGAATGAAACACAAACGGTGCTTGATTTGATATCAGCGTAAGGAACTGCAGCGGGCAGTAACATTAATGTGGCTAAATCCACGGAGATGTCCATTCGACGCGGCCTCTCACAAGACGACTTAGCACCTCTTTCGTGTATGCAGAAACTACGATACCTTGGTATAATTTTCACCTCCACCGTCCGCCGCTCCGCTGCCATCAGTTTTTGCGTACACTCTAAATTATCCGCACGGGGGTGTGACAAAATCTCCCCCACCTACTCAATTACTTACAACGTGTCCAATACCTCAATCAACATGTGGCGTCCAGAATGGTCCACATCGCACAGGTATTCCCGCTGCCATGTCCGCCATGCACAAGCAGTGGAACAGGGGCCCCTCTTCTACGCACAGCTTGCTGGAAATTCTTATGCCCGCGACCATAACGCCACCAGTACCAGTCGGACATATCAAGCACCATCTGACGCTCATTTCTGATTTCATCGTTGACTTCAGTTATGCTCACACACACAGACCACGCGTTCTCTTCGACCTAAAGATTTTTACACCCTACTGTTTCGTTACATATCCAGCAACAGCATCGAATTCAGACATCCATCGACGCGGTGGCCCACAGTTTGGTGGCATATCCACCAGCGTTTGATTTTATCCAACGTCCGGGCAACATGGTACCACGGCGCATGTGGCAAATTCGCCACAAGTCAACGTCTTCACGCCATCGGACTAACGGACTCTCCGCTTTGTTCAATTTGCCACCTCATGGATGACACTGTCCACCAACTGACTTGTGCTGCTACTAGTGACGTCTGGAAACTTGGTCGACAGTTCGTTGCCTGTTACCTCCGCGTTCCGCCGGATTCGATTGACTCAGGGACTTTTATGCATCCTGAAGATACTTATTTCCCCGGCACCAAAAATCATGCGACTGTATGGGTCAAGGGGTGGACGAACACCTACATGTATAGTGATGACGACAAATCACGCCTTGTCTTCTGGCAGTACTTACAAACTGCACACAGTGAAGTCGAGCACCGACCGTGCTAACGGGCCTTCCTCAATTCCCTACACGCGATCTTTACGTCACCCCCGCTCAGCTGGGTGGTCCTACACGCGGACGACACTCCTCCCCCCCCCCTCCCTGCCCCCTGCTGATATCTGAGACTCTCCGCGCTACTTTCTATGTCGTAACCCACAGTGGAGTCTTTTCTTTTATACACTATACCAGAGTACGCTGGACATTCCCCCAACTCTACTGTCCGTTCCTCTTTGGCTTATACCTACCTTTCGGACGCTCCTTCCCGGTGGTGGTGCCGGGGGACACTGTGGTCAGGCCTCACATGTTGAGTCCTGCCCACTCTGCCTCCACGCTCCATCTGCCGGGCAGTTGACTGCAAGTCATGTCATACCCTCGCACCTTCTTCCCTTTTTGTCTATTGCCTCACACCTCTTACATTACTTAAGTATCATTGTTATTATTACTTTTTTCCGACACCTTGTTAGTAAAGACTTTTGCTTGTCTTGTTCGACTGCAATATCTCGTGTTGATTCCGCCTGGAGGATGACATTTCTGTTGTATATTTTCTTGTACAAATAAAGATGTTTTGTTTACTTACCTTGCTCCCGCGGTAGAAAAAAAAAATAGAAAAAAGAAAAAAATTAGAGGGGAATGATTCGGGGATGGGAACGGGGAGGCATCGTGGCCAGGCCACGGGTTTCGACCCCTGCCCACCCTGTCTCCACCAGCGCAGAACTGACCACTCTACTCTCCACCATTTTTTTTATAATTACAGAAAAGAGTTCATTGAGGCAGAATGTACAAAAAAAAAGTTGTAGAGCAGTTGCTCGTGAAAGATAAAGGTCTCCGCTTCGAGTCCCTGTCAGGCACACAGTTTTAATTAGCCAGGAAGTTGCAGATCAGCGCAGACTCAGCTGCAGAGTGGACATTCATTCTTCGAACGGTCACATTCTTACTCATGTTTTCGTATACACTCACAGAGATCTTAGGAAATTTGTGTTGTTCAGCTAACGAGAGTAATACTGAAGACCACAAAAAACAATAGTCGAGACAACAATAAAACATCACCCAAGCGCAACGACTGCAAGGTAGCAATCAAAAGAGGAAGATATGAAGTTGTACACTTCACACGCTGAGAAAATGAAGCAACCGTATAGTACACAATTAATAGACCACAGCCGGTGTCAGTCACGTCACACAAGGAAAGGATGTCCAGCAGTATGAACTAGAAAGGGAGTAGATAATACAGATGACAGTCTTCATTATTAGTGGGCTGCCCCGAAAAGAGCGTGTTTATAAAACGAAAGTAGGTTTTAAAAGGAAATATTTTTTCATTAAAATGTACGCATTAATCCGTATATACGAGGGTTGTTTTTTTAAGTAAGGGCCGTTCGCGCGTATAGTCCCGTAGTTCGCGCGGACGCCGCAACAAGCCACCGCGCCAATTGCCGGCATCCTTCCCGTTCACACTGATGCAAGTTGGAGCTGTGTAGCTGACGTGTACGCATCGCTGTGCTGCTTTATAATGTTAACGATTATTGAATCGCCCGCCGCGTGTGAGATACGGTCAGTGATACGTTTTTTGACCGCGAGAAGCCTATCAGCTGCAGAAATGCATCGTCAGTTAACAGAAGTTTATGGCTTGAATGCAATGAGTGAAGGTAAAGTGCGTCAATGGGTTAGAGAGTTTAAAAATGGCCGTCAAAACATCCATGACGAAGAACGCTCAGGCCGGCCCTCTGTGATCACTGATGATTTGGTGGCTGCAGTCGAGACAAAGATTCGTGAGGACAGAAGATTCACAATTTCCACTCTTTCTTTGGAAACTCCACAAGTTTCAAGATCGGTTTTGTACAAAATTGTGTCTGAAAACCTAAACTTTAAGAAACTGTGTTCTCGGTGGGTACCCAGACTCCTCACAGAGGACCACAAAGGAAAGAGATTTGCCACTTCATTGGACTTTTTGATTCGTTACGAGGAAGAAGGAGATGACATGTTGAGTCAAATTGTCACTGGAGATGAAACATGGGTATCCCATATCACTCCCTAAGCAAGCGGCAATCGATGGAATGGCGACACACAACCTCACCCGTCAAGGTCAAAGCCAAACAGACGCTGTCAAAGCGCAAGATTATGGCAACTGTGTTCTGCGACCGGCGCGGTGTTTTGCTAGTGAACTTTATGCCACGAGGAACGACAATCAACTCAGATGCCTACTGTGCAACTCTAAAGAAGCTCCGCAGAGCAATTCAAAACAAAAGGCGCGGCATGCTGAGAAAAGGAGTTTTGCTCCTGCACGATAACGCTAGGCCTCACACCTCTCAAAAGACTCGGGATTTCATTGATTCTTTTGGCTGGGAAGTTTTGGACCATGCACCTAGCGATTTTCAACTTTTCCGGTACCTGAAACACCATCTTGGCGGGCAGCGCTTCAATGACGACGATGAAGTGAAACCGGCTGTGAACTCTTGGCTGTCGGAGCAGGCGGCCGAACTCTTTGAAGAGGGAATTAAAAACTTAGTTGTACGGTATGAGAAGTGCTTAAATAAACAAGGCAATTATGTAGAAAAATAGGTAAAAGTGTGTAGAATAAGAAAATAAAAGTTTTTTTACAAAAGTATTTGTATCTTCTTTTAAAAATAAAAACGGCCCTTACTTAAAAAACAACCCTCGTAGAATCATTTGTTCATTTTTCGATTTTATTGTGTACAATATCCCATATGTTGGTAATAAGTCTCGTAAAACTGTAGAACTCAATTTTGTGTTCGTTGTGATGGGTTGGCACAAATGAACTGGTTTCGAAACGGGTGATAAGTTACTTGTAAAAGATAAGAACTGCAATATATCTGGAAGGAACGAGGTACTGGCGGAAGTAAGCTGTGAGGACGGGCCGAGGGTCGCTCTTGGGTATCTTAGTCGTCAGTCGGCTCTCAGCCGTCTTGCGAAGCGGACGAGCGCGGAGCTCTGTGCGGCTATCCGCCAGCGGACCGTGCTTTACTGTATCGTAGTGTAGACATCTCACCTCGAACGACGATGGCGCTTTCGTACACAAAGGCCACGATAAAATTAACGTTCCACGCCCGGTACGCACGACCTAAGGCATACGAAGTAGAGCGTTTCCTGCCTAAAGTACTGTACCTCGATGCACCAGAACTCCTCAGTATACATCATTCGATAGTCTCCAGCACAGTTTACCTGGAATTTGTCGATGAAGCAGCGTGCGAAAAGCTTATTCGCCGTTCCATCGATGGATATCGTTTCTAACACTCTGACAGCAATGTGGGTGTGGTGACCGTCGACCATGCAAGTCTTAGAGTTCGGAAGATACGAATCTCCGAGCTGCCGTTTGAAGTTCCGGCCAATATTTTCGTGGACGAGCTGGGGCCTTACGGGGAAGTGCTAAGTCACGTGGCACACATTCGAGACGTAAACTGTTCTGAATAGAGTGCTTCAGATGCGAATCGAACTGCGCAAACTCATCCCGTCGTACGTGACCTTTGGTGGCTGTCGAGCGATCGTCACTTATAACGGTCAACCCCTAACTTGCTCGGGGTGTGGGCAGGAAGAGCATTTAAACTCTGAATGCCTGCAGAGACGCCTCGTCCAGATACCGCGTGCGGACACGACGCCTACATCGCGACCGAGGACGCTGCTTATTACATACGTTGAGGCGGCGAGGAACATGACGGACGTGGAGGCTGTTCTGTTCCATTTACCTACCCCGTGGGACCGGTTTCCGCGCCCACGACGACGCAGCCTCCATCGGAACCGTCGACGTGCTCGACAGCAGTGACCACGTCTGCACTCCAGCTGTGTGAGGAAGGAGACCACCAGAAAATCGATTCAAGCTCGGACTCGGAGATGCGGGAGGTCCCTAATGTTCGTCGTGATCGACAGGAAACGGGCATGCGTTCCCGCAAGCAGATGTCACCCAAAGGATGGAGGAAGAGAAGGCTGTCTGCAGTAAATGCTTCGCGAGGGAGGATGAGAACAATCCCTTTGCGACCTGAACTGTGGATCTCACTCCAACAGTTTGTGTTTCGCTGTTGGCAACATCCGAAGGACAAAGACAGTTTGACGATGCTCAGCACACTCACGAGCACCCTGGAGATTTTGCGGCTAAGACACCAGATGAACGTCATCCGTCGCGTATCGTACCACACCTCCAGCTGGTGACTGGGCGTCCGAGATGAAGATAGGAAGAGTGATGTCAGACTCGAGCGACCATCTGATGCCGGCGGCCGGTGGATTGTCGGACGGACGTCTTGTCTCAGCCGATAAGTAAGATACAAGGTGATTTTTTTCCACCGTGTACAAACTCTAGGGATTGATCGATGAGAGGACAAGGAACAAAAAAGGTCTAATGAACTTATGTCCGAAAATGCTGGACCACTTATTCAATCATAAAATGGTTCCAATGGCTCTGAGCACTATGGGACTCAACTGCTGTGGTCATAAGTCCCCTAGAACTTAGAACTACTTAAACCTAACTAACCTAAGGACATCACACACATCCATGCCCGAGGCAGGATTCGAACCTGCGACCGTATCCAATCATACTTTGTTACTGACAGTGCGATCTAATACGCGCTGTACCGTGCAGCCGCTGTTACAGTATGCAGGGTTTCCTCCTAGAGGGCGGTACTGTTACTCATACGTCACGCCCTAGCACCCTCTCTTGTCACAGTAATTGGTAACGTTGTGTCCGATTCACTTCTCTTGCTGACTCACGTTGTAGTGGATGAGCCGGCCGGTGTGGTTGAGCGGTTCTAGGCGCTTCAGTTTGGAACCGCTCGACCGCGACGGTCGCAGGTTCGAATCCTGCCTCGGGCAAGGGTGTGTGTGATGTCCTTAGGTTAGTTAGGTTTAAGTAGTTCTAAGTTCTAGGGGACTGATGACCATAGATGTTAAGTCCCATAGTGCTCAGAACCATTTGAACCATTTTTTGTAATGGATGTGATACTGCGTTGTACGCAAGCGTTCCGTATTCGAATAGAGAGCTTGCCAACGTCGTGTTTACTTACGGAAAGGCAAATAGCAACTGGCGGCCACCAGCAAGGTTGTATCAGGAGACCTATCCCTGCCGACAACAACCACAGCATTCAATGTTTGCAACATTTGAGAAGTGGCGCTCGTTACTGGCGCGCCACTCTCTTGGATGTCCATTATCGATCCTTTGATGTTTCTTATCTTTGCCTGCCTTGTTGTTTTCCGCATTCGCGGGGCGAGAGGCAGTTGACGTTTGGTCGGGCTACCTGCTGAGGAAGCAACAACGTATATGTGTACTCGGTTGTACGCGGTCTGTCGGTTCAAGATGGAGGATATGTGTTGGCTGCCTGCCTGTCTGCTCTCCTGATTTTTCTCGCCGTGCCTTGCCACCGCCTAGCTTGGGTTGCTGCCTGGTGTATCCTACACGAGAAATACCGGACGTCCAGCAGAAGTTAAACAGCCTTGTATTTCTTTTAAAGAAAAGGAGCAAATGTATAAGACTTTTTGTAACCAATTTTGGTCGCCTCTTAAGGGTTGCCCTAGCGTTTACACTGCCTTTGGGGAGAGCTAATTCTTTTAAATTTAAATAGTTGGGGTTCCCTGTCCTTTATAATCTTTTGGGGGTTTTATTTGAATTTTCTCTTTGAGGTTCCTTCCTTGTGCTTGGTTAAATGTTTACTTATATAGTGGGAAGTGACTCCTGGTTAAAAGTCGGAGAAGATGTTTGATGTTACTGCCGCCTCCGGCATTCGTCTTTTCAATTAAGTGTTGTAATCCCTTCGAGCGACCTGGTGTCACTCCTCGTTAATTAATGCCGGTTTATGTGTACTTAATTTTGAATTTGCCATTTGAATTAATATTTTGGAGCGCAGTATAGCACTAAGGCAACCTCATTGTATACCACCTTGTGCCCCGGTCTAGTACCTTAAATTTCAGTGGCACGAGTTAGCTCCACTACCGGTTTTACTGATGTGCTCCCTTCAAAATCTTGTCTTGTATAAGTTTGCCCCATGTGTGTCTGGGAACACAGAGCTTTATTGTGACTTCAGTGCTAGTCAGTTAATGCAATCTTCATTGTGGCTTGGCTTCCACTGAAGAGTTTGAGTGGAGCGTAGTGTGTTTGATTTGTTATTCATTTTATTACTGTAAGTTTGTTTATTTAATGGGGAGCAAGACATTTAAAGACTGTTGGTATTGACTCTCCTAGTTGCTGGGTGTTGCTAATTAATTCCAAGTGGCCTACTACTTATTCAATGGCAAGGCTGTCGATTAGTTGCTTACTGTGAGTACAAATTCACGCTATTTATTTGTTGCCGAAATTGTTAAAGTGTTTATATCGTGATTCAATCACTAGCTACGTGTCTGAGCTAAACTGATATAAACCTTACATTGCCTCCTTAAAATTTGTTGCCAGCAGAAACCCTTAAGAGAACTAAGTTTTGTCACTGCTTATGTTAACCTTTACTGGGAGCAATATTTCATGTGGTTAAATTTTGTCTTAAAATGTGTATTTGTCTGATGTATTAAACGAGTGATGAAAGAAAAAAGCAAAGGGGCCTGGTCCTTCCTATTGTGTCCGGTTTGTAACACGTATCAACATTGTTTCGCCGTTTGTCTGAGACAGGGTCATTTCAGAAAACAGGAAATCATTAAGGACGTACCCGACATGTTCGGACACGAGACTTGAAGGAAAATGTGATTGACGCTGAGGAAAACGCCCAACGTGTCAGTACCAGACAGTTGGCCCGCCAGTACAGGGTAAGCCAGACGACCGTGTGGAACATGCTCCACGACAATTGTTGCTAGCACCTTACAGCATGAGCAGGGCTCACTAACGACAGACTTTCCACACCGGGAGCAATTTTGTTACTGGTTTCTCCAACAGGCAACCACAAATTCCGGGATTTGTGTCATCCGTCCTATTCACAGATGAGGTCACCATTAGGCGGAGTGCTATCTTCAGCTTTCATAGCAGGCATCTGTGCGATAGTATGCACAGCCCCCATGGTATGGTGACAGCGAATCATCAGCATCGGTGCAGCCGGAATGTGTGGGCCGAGATAATTGGTTTTGGGACCATCTACCTTCCACGTCGCCTAGCAGGCCGAGACATAGCCGTTTCTTGCGGCTGACTTTACCTCCCCTGCTGGAAGAAGTGCCACTGACGATTCGAAGGGTTATGTGGCTGCTACGTGATGGTGCTCCAGCCCAGTTTGCCGTTAACGTCCAGACGCATCTCAGTCGTGTCTTCCTGGTCGATTGATCGGACGAGGGGGTCCAGTTGCATGACCTACTCGTTCACCGGATCTCAAGCCGTGCGATTTCTGGTTATTGGCCATCTCAAAAGTGTCGTGTATGCGGAGCCCATTCCAGATGTGGAGACACTGGAGCAGTGTATTCATGCTGCCATTGACACTGTTCGGATGTAGCGTGGCCAATGTGAATGTATGAGACAGAAACGTGCTATGGTGCGTACGCACATGCGTGGACGCACATGGAAACCACTTTCAACACATACTGTAACTGTGGCTGCGTCGTGCAGTGCGTATTAGACCTCAGTATCTGTAACAATGTATGACTGATTAAATGGTCTCTAGCTTGGAACCGTGCATTTCCGGACGTAAGTTCATTAGAACTTTTTTTCCCGTATCATCTGATCGATCAATCCCTTGAGGTTGTACACGATGGAAATAAAATCACCCTGTATTTGTTATGGATGACAGAGATGATCAGATGGGCGACGTGGCGCTTGCTGCTTAAAGGACTGCAAGTTACGTCAACGTACTAACCAGGAACCCACGTGTGTCGGATAGCTACAGTCAATGTCAATGGCGTTAGTTCCACGATCAAAACCCAGTTGTAACAGGACATGATTCGGGCTGCGGACATTGATATCGTGTTTCTTCAAGAGGTACAGCCTGATCTTCGCCTGGATGTTTATGGATACACGTCTCATGTCAAACCAACTACCGACGGTGGTGGTGGTGGTGTTACCATACTGCTACACGAGGCATAAAAACAACGGATATTGAGTATTTGCCATCAGCGTGAGGCGTTGCGGTCACCATTGGGCAGTCAGCCTTGTGAATCTGTGTGCCCCGTCGGATATTGCGAAGCGCCGAGACCGGAAGTTCTGTTACCCTACTGAGGCACCTCCATTGCCTTAAGGTGCTACAGAGCACTTCATGGTGGGCGGGGACTTCAACAGCATCTTACGCCCTGAGGATCAGATCCCCTACTATATTTCATGTTCTGCCCTTCAGGCTTTGGTAGGGACCTCGCTTTGCATGATACATGGACAATAATCCACAGGGACCGATTCGGATATACACACTTCACCACCCACTCCACCAGCACGTTTGAGAGGATTTACCTTTTCCGAGGTCTTCTGGCAGCGATTGTCAATGTCGAGCTATGGTCCACTACATTCACCGACCGTCAGTCCTTCATCTGCGCCCTGATCCTGCCACAACAACAAACGAGCCGTAGAAGAGAACCTTCAACATCGCAGCGCGTCAGCAATCGTTGGTTAATATATTAAAAAACTAAAAACCCGCCTCGATTGCGAAAAAAGCACCTAGTTTTAAGTGTTAACCAAGGTTTCGGCGTACATAACTACATCTTCATCAGAACAACAATAAAACCCAAAAGTGCCCAAGAAGACTTTTGTCAATGATTAAAAGAAAACCATAGTTATACATTTATAAACGAAAAAGAAAAGGAAAACACGAACAGCACATATGTACAAAGTCAAAACCACTACTTAACTTAATGGTATACGCTCCACCTCACACCGGCCTATGTTCGATGGGCCATGACCCGCCAAGTTTATCATTTTAATCATTTGTAATCATTGACAAAGGTTTTCTTAGGCACTTGCGGGTTTTATTGTTGTTCTGAAGAAGGTGTAGTTATATACGCCGAAACCTGGGTTAACACTTAACACTAGGTGCTTTTTTCGCAATCGAGGCGGGTTTTTAGTTTTTTAATATGTAGAAGAGAACCTTGGACTCTTAACGTCAGCATTCTCTGGGAAGAGGCTTGCCGTCTAGCCTTCACTGGTACCTGGCCCAACGGTGAGCGACAGCGTCGTACCTATGATTCCGCGATACGATGGCTGACACACTCTGCCAGATCAGCTATTCACCTCACGCTAATGACGTTTTTTTTGGTCATCAGTCTACTGACTGGTTTGATGCGGCCCGCCACGAATTCCTTTCCTGTGCTAACCTCTTCATCTCAGAGTAGCACTTGCAACCTACGTCCTCAATTATTTGCTTGACGTATTCCAATCTCTTTCTTCCTCTACAGTTTTTGCCCTCTACAGCTCCCTCTACTACCATGGAAGTCATTCCCTCATGTCTTAGCAGATGTCCTATCATCCTGTCCCTTCTCCTTATCAGTGCTTTCCACATGTTCCTTTCCTCTCCGATTCTGCGTAGAACCTCCTCATTCCTTAACTTATCAGTCCACCTAATTTTCAACATTCGTCTATAGCACCACATCTCAAATGCTTCGATTCTCTTCTGTTCCGGTTTTCCCACAGTCCATGTTTCACTACCATACAATGCTGTACTCCAGACGTACATCCTCAGAAATTTCTTCCTCAAATTAAGGCCGGTATTTGATATTAGTAGACTTCTCTTGGCCAGAAATGCCTTTTTTGCCATAGCGAGTCTGCTTTTGATGTCCTCCTTGCTCCGTCCGTCATTGGTTATTTTACTGCCTAGGTAGTAGAATTCCTTAACTTCATTGACTTCGTGACCATCAATCCTGATGTTAAGTTTCTCGTTGTTCTCATTTCTACTACTTCTCATTACCTTCGTCTTTCTCCGATTTACTCTCAAACCATACTGTGTACTCATTAGACTGTTCACTCCGTTCAGCAGATCATTTAATTCTTCTTCACTTTCACTCAGGATAGCAATGTCATCATCGAATCGTATCATTGATATCCTTTCACCTTGTATTTTAATTCCACTCCTGAACCTTTCTTTTATTTCCATCATTGCTTCCTTGATGTACAGATTGAAGAGTAGGGGCGAAAGGCTACAGCCTTGTCTTACACCCTTCTTAGTACGAGCACTTCGTTCTTGATCGTCCACTCATACACTCCTGGAAATGGAAAAAAGAACACATTGACACCGGTGTGTCAGACCCACCATACTTGCTCCGGACACTGCGAGAGGGCTGTACAAGCAATGATCACACGCACGGCACAGCGGACACACCAGGAACCGCGGTGTTGGCCGTCGAATGGCGCTAGCTGCGCAGCATTTGTGCACCGCCGCCGTCAGTGTCAGCCAGTTTTCCGTGGCATACGGAGCTCCATCGCAGTCTTTAACACTGGTAGCATGCCGCGACAGCGTGGACGTGAACCGTATGTGCAGTTGACGGACTTTGAGCGAGGGCGTATCGTGGGCATGCGGGAGGCCGGGTGGACGTACCGGCGAATTGCTCAACACGTGGGGCGTGAGGTCTCCACAGTACATCGATGTTGTCGCCAGTGGTCGGCGGAAGGTGTACGTGCCAAAGGTCCATTAGTGTACCCTTGATGACTGCACGACATACGCCTATACTGGACCCGTCAACATCGACGTTGGACTGTTGATAACTGGAAACATGTTGCTTGGTCGGACGAGTTTTCTTTCAAATTGTATCGAGCGGATGGACGTGTACAGGTATGGAGACAACCTCATGAATCTATGGACCCTGCTGGGGACTGTTCAAGCTGGTGGAGGCTTTGTAATGGTGTGGGGCGTATGCAGTTGGAGTGATATGGTACCCCTGATACGTCTAGATACGACTCTGACAGGTGACACGTTAGCATCCTGTCTGATCACCTGCATCCATTCACGTCCATTGTTCATTCCAACCGATTTGGGCAATTCCAGTAGGGCAATGTGACACTCCACACGTCCAGAATTGCTACGGAGTGGCTCCAGGAACACTTCTCTGAGTCTAAACACCAGACTCCCCAGACATGATCATTATTGAGCATATTTGGAATGCATTGCAACGTGCTGTTCAGGGGAGATCTCCGCCCCTCGTACTCTTACCGATTTATGGACAGCCCTGCAGGATTCATGG
The DNA here is from genome assembly GCF_023864275.1 of Schistocerca cancellata. Taxonomy (NCBI): domain Eukaryota; kingdom Metazoa; phylum Arthropoda; class Insecta; order Orthoptera; family Acrididae; genus Schistocerca; species Schistocerca cancellata. The sequence goes on along the minus strand of NC_064628.1, from coordinate 642,260,632 downwards.
TGTCAGTTCCCTCCACTACTTCAGACATTAGTCGAGTCCATGCCATGTCGTGTTGCGGCATTTTTGCGTGCTCGCGAGGGCCCCACGCGATATTAAGCGGGTGTACCAGTTTCTTTGGCTCTTAGGTGTAATTTTCTTGGCGAGGTCGGTAGAAGATATGTGTACGGCGATAGCGTGGCTTCAGCGCTCCGGCGAGGTAGGCGGGAGCCGTATAAACCTGCGGAAGTCATACTACATGAATGTGAACTGAGGACTGAATATCCGTACAGCAGTCTCTATTACCAAGGTCCCAGCGACGAAATATTTGGGAACGCCCTTCCGTGGTAACGTGCAGCACAGGAAGAGCTACGTATCGCAGACTACTTAATGTGATCCACACACAAGTTCGTCTCCATACCTTTCGAACATTTGATTTGATCATGTGGGAACATTTTGTCAATGTTTACCTCGCCCCGAAGGTTAATCATCACTCACTTTCTCCCAGTGCACGCTACGGCGGCTGCCAAGTTCCAGGCGCCTTTGGTCATTTCGTCAGCGGTGCTAAGGTGTTCAAGACCAGTTACGAGACACTGACGTTGCCCACGCCTGCAAGCGACACTGGAATGATAAACGTGCAAAATTGGGCACGCGCTCTGTTTCTACGGACGGTGCATCGCCTACCTACTTCGTACAAGGACACGCTCACTGGTACATTGATTGAGGAGGTGGCGCCTCAGTCCCTCCGACCGCCGATTCCTGTTGGACATAACGCGCCACCACTGTGTCACATTCGCACGAGTTGTCCGTTGGATGTTATACGGACCACGAGGGCTCCTAGAACCAAGGCCTTCTACCGCTTCTTTCAACTGACTCGTAATGTAATTGAACGCCGACATGGGCTGTCGGCTGGAAGCGAGTGTGGAGTAACATACACTAATCTTTCCTTCCCACCGCGGTGAGGGCGCTGTAACATGGGACAATGAAAAATTCTCCACCCGACAACGTTTATACAATATACATCTTGCCGAGGACCCTCTCTGCCCCAGATACGCCGATGTCGACACCGACATGCACCGTTTCGTTCGGCTGCCGACTGCGGCTCTTCACACGACGCATGTTGGAATTGCTCCTGCGACGGTCGCCTCACTCCATGGAAACCACCGAACTGATCCGTCTCCACGTCAGTTACTACCCTGCTACTCGTCATGACGCAACGGTGTGGGTTACGGGTGTAACAGTGTCACACTTTTTTAGTGAGGGCATTCCAGAGTTGTGAGATTTTTTGCACTACTTAGCCTGGCGTATGACTGACCTCGTGTCCGTGTGTCGGCCTGTTTCAGGACAGGGCGCCGAAGCTGGCGCAGAGAATATCTATGGACGTTTCTCGCTACTTCCATCTCATTGGTGTGGCCCGTGAAGCTCCACTAGCAAGGGTCACCTATGCAGTATCGATAGCAGGCACCAGCGCTGTCTGTGCCTATCGCCTACACCATAGCTTTACCTTTACACATATGTAAATTTAGTATTTTATACAACCTCAGCAACTGTAGTGTCTACAACGAAACGCGCTATCTTATTTGTTCCCAACACAAAAGTAAATGAAACAAACTTACCTTCTTCTCAAAAATTACAAAATAATTACAAAATCAAATCCAAACACTACCACGTGAACCCCTGTGATGACGTGAACAATGTAGTCTGTATTGAATTTCCATTCTGGTTCGCTTGTAAGTTACCCATTATTTTCAGATAAGAGTGCATTTTACTTTTCAATTGAACACATGAAGTCTGAAAATGAGTCCGTGATCACTTTATTTTACAGGTCCATCGTCATCACACACAATTTTACACTTCACTATTACCATCTTCAGATCATAAAATATTCTCATTTAGTATCAAACTAAACATGTAGGTATTTTATTTCCAGTTTTGCTGTTTCACATATATGAAGTTAATGTATCATCGCTGCAGTACGGAGTAAGGCACAAGCGATACCCCCACCCGCCCACAGGCTAGCAGAGATGGTTGGCCATCTGCCGCTTTCAGAGCCAGTGGACTGAGGCGGCTATGCAGAAATCGTTCGTACATCAGCAGTGACATGTTTATGGAAAGGACATTTATTCTGGCGTGAATCAAGCAATTGTTATTAATAAATATGTGCTAACAAAAGTTGCCTTTTACCGCTCAGACATTACGAGGAGTCTACAGGTCATAAATACTATCTTTCAGTAATTTTACAGTGCCCGGAAACGTTGATATTAATGAATAAATGAATACCTTTAGCATAACCGAAGATGTACAATCTTATACACACTCTAGCAATTGCACGCTGAAGTTACATACTGTGCTCCATAGTCGGCAGTCTTCGATAGAATGCCTTTCGATCAAGTCATGTGGTAGACCATGCTTTTGTGCCGTTAATAATTAGCTTATAATCAGTGTGAATAAGTTTATTTTACGAAATTTCTTCATCAGACGCACCATAACGACATCCTTTGAAAAATGATTGACATAAAAATCTTCTGGCCGCTCCATTATACACTCCTGGAAATGGAAAAAAGAACACATTGACACCGGTGTGTCAGACCCACCATACTTGCTCCGGACACTGCGAGAGGGCTGTACAAGCAATGATCACACGCACGGCACAGCGGACACACCAGGAACCGCGGTGTTGGCCGTCGAATGGCGCTAGCTGCGCAGCATTTGTGCACGCCGCCGTCAGTGTCAGCCAGTTTGCCGTGGCATACGGAGCTCCATCGCAGTCTTTAACACTGGTAGCATGCCGCGACAGCGTGGAAGTGAACCGTATGTGCAGTTGACGAACTTTGAGCGAGGGCGTATAGTGGGCATGCGGGAGGCCGGGTGGACGTACCGCCGAATTGCTCAACACGTGGGGCGTGAGGTCTCCACAGTACATCGATGTTGTCGCCAGTGGTCGGCGGAAGGTGCACGTGCCCGTCGACCTGGGACCGGACCGCAGCGACGCACGGATGCACGCCAAGACCGTAGGATCCTACGCAGTGCCGTAGGGGACCGCACCGCCACTTCCCAGCAAATTAGGGACACTGTTGCTCCTGGGGTACCGGCGAGGACCATTCGCAACCGTCTCCATGAAGCTGGGCTACGGTCCCGCACACCGTTAGGCCGTCTTCCGCTCACGCCCCAACATCGTGCAGCCCGCCTCCAGTGGTGTCGCGACAGGCGTGAATGGAGGGACGAATGGAGACGTGTCGTCTTCAGCGATGAGAGTCGCTTCTGCCTTGGTGCCAATGATGGTCGTATGCGTGTTTGGCGCCGTGCAGGTGAGCGCCACAATCAGGACTCCATACGACCGAGGCACACAGGGCCAACACCCGGCATCATGGTGTGGGGAGCGATCTCCTACACTGGCCGTACACCACTGGTGATCGTCGAGGGGACACTGAATAGTGCACGGTACATCCAAACCGTCATCGAACCCATCGTTCTACCATTCCTAGACCGGCAAGGGAACTTGCTGTTCCAACAGGACAATGCACGTCCGCATGTATCCCGTGCCACCCAACGTGCTCTAGAAGGTGTAAGTCAACTACCCTGGCCAGCAAAATCTCCGGATCTGTCCCCCATTGAGCATGTTTGGGACTGGATGGAGCGTCGTCTCACGCGGTCTGCACGTCCAGCACGAACGGTGGTCCAACTGAGGCGCCAGGTGGAAATGGCATGGCAAGCCGTTCCACAGGACTACATCCAGCATCTCTACGATCGTCTCCATGGGAGAATAGCAGCCTGCATTGCTGCGAAAGGTGGATATACACTGTACTAGTGCCGACATTGTGCATGCTCTGTTGCCTGTGTCTATGTGCCTGTGGTTCTGTCAGTGTGATCATGTGATGTATCTGACCCCAGGAATGTGTCAATAAAGTTTCCCCTTCCTGGGACAATGAATTCACGGTGTTCTTATTTCAATTTCCAGGAGTGTATAAAACATAGACTATGTGATCAAAAGTATCCGGACACCACCCAAAAACATACGTTTTTCATATTGTGCTGTCACCTACTGCCAGGTACTCCATATCAGCGACCTCAGTAGTCATTAGACATTGTGAGAGAGCAGTTGAGGCGCTCCGCGGAACTCACGGACGTCGAACGTGGTCAGGTGATTGGGTGCCACTTGTGTCATTCGTCTGTACGCGAGATTTCCAGACTCCTAAAAATCCCTAGGTACACTGTTTCCGATGTGATAGTGAAGTAGAAACGTGAAGGGACACGTACAGCACAAAAGCGCACAGGCCGACCTCGTCTGTTGACTGACAGAGACCGCCGACAGTTGAAGAGGGTCGTAATTTTTAATAGACAGCCATCTGTCCAGACCATCACACAGGAATTCAGAACTGCATCAGGGTCCACTGCAAATACTATGGCAGTTAGGCAGGAGGTGAGAAAACTTGGATTTCATGGTCGAGTGGCTGCTCATGAGCCACACATCACGGTGGTAAATGCCAAACGACGCCTCGCTTGGTGTAAGGAGCGTAATCATTGGACGATTGAACAGTGGAAAAACGTTGTATGAAATGACGAATCACGGTACACAAGGTGACGATCCGATAGCAGGGTGTGGCTATGGCGAATGGCCCGTGAACGTCATCTACCAGCGTGTGTAGTGCCAACAGTAAAATTCGGAAGCGGGTGTGGTTTTATGGTGCGGTCGTGTATTTGATGGAGGGGGCTTGTGCCCCTTGTTGTTTTGCATGGCACTATCATGGCACAGGCCTACACTTGATGTTTCAAGCACATTCTTGCTTCCCACAGTTGCAGAGCAATTCGGGGATGGCGACTGCATCTTTCAACACGATCGAGCACCTGTTCATAATGCAAGGTCTGTGGCGGAGTAGTTACACGACAATAACATCCCTGTAGTGGACTGGACTGCAGAGACTCCCCACCTGAATCCTACAGAACACCTTTGGGATGTTTTGGAACGCCGACTTTGTGCCACGCCTCACCGACCGGTATCGATACCTCTCCTCAGTGCAGCATCCCGTGAAGAGTGGGCTGCCATTACCCAAGAAACCTACCACCACCTGATTGAACATATACCTGCGAGAGTGGAAGCTGTCATCAAGGCTAAGGGTGGACCAACACCATATTGAATTCCTGCATTACTGATGGAGGGCACCTCGAACTTGTAAGTCATTTTCAGCCAGGTGTCCAGATACTTTTGATCACATAGAGTAGACAGTGGTATTGCACTTTCAGAATCCGGAGGCGCTGCTACGGCCCTGCAAGGCGACATAAAATTACGAGAGCATCTCCACATAACAGGTACAAAGTATTCTTACGTGGCGGCTCACTTAGTCAGTTCAAAGACGATCTGGCTTAATTATCGCAAACCCGAGTACAAACAGTTATACGAGTACTATACGGCCCTTTGAACCACCATCTAAGGACTCACAGGCTGAACTGAGACATTTGTGGAGATTTACTACGAGTGGGGGCAGGGGTCTTGCACGCTGCAACGTTTCTGGAGAGATTGTACTGATAACTTCAACCCGAATACACATGTCGTGAAGGTCCAGCATTGCAGTGGCGAACATCTGTCCTTCACGTAACCCTAAAGGAAAAAAAAAATTCATTGATGTGATGTCAGAAGAACGTGGAGGTCACTTCACGGGTCCATCAAGTCCAGTCCAGAACTCTGGAAATGTTCGCCTTAGAGTTGTCCCAACATCCAGTGCCGAGTGAGGTGGAGCAGGGGTTTGGTTGCAGATCTGTAGTCTGGGGAAAAGCAAACGTCTCCAGCATGTCAAGGTGTGTCGTTCCTGTGACATTCCCCTTCAGCAAAATAGTACGTTCCAGTTATCTTGCGGCACAGGAGGCCACACCAAACGTTCACTTTCAGGATTTCTCGCATCTTTCCCCTGATTGTGTAATCTGTGACCCGCAAGTGCGAACGTCAAGCTTATTCACAGTTCCACAGATATGGAACGTGGCCTCATCAGAAAACATTACACTTGACAATAAACCAGGTTTCCAATCGACTCGGTTAAGCATTTCACTTGCAAATTTATATAGCCGTTACTTGTCATCGGGTTTTACGGCCTACACACTGCACCTACTATGAATACAGACGCAGCCGCTTTTTGATGAGTGTATGAGTAACTGCACTTGTCATCTGAAGCTCCCGTGAAGCTTGACGAATTGATCTGTGTGGACTTCGTTGGGTCTCTTGGCGGACATTCTTAACTTATTCTTCAGAGAAACACCTACAGCCTACATGCCGCTTCACAGTGCTGCCAATGTCCATGAAGTGCCTATACCATGCTTTTATCCTCTTTGCGTCTGATCCTACTTTCTTATAAACAGAACGAAACTGCCTTTCTACCATAACAATGGACATAAAGTCTGCGCACCAAAGCAAGGTTTGTGACTTCTGTTGAACTGACACTATTGTTGCGTGCAGGGACAAGACCGAAGTAATGAAAACGCGCCAAACGTTGACAAAAATTAAGCATCAACTTTAGGTCGCTCGGAACCCATAAAAGTTAGACCTGAAACGAAGAAAGATTTACTATTTTTAAACCACCTAGAGGAACAGGTAATTTCGTGTAGGGTCTCGTATTAATATTCTTAATCATTATAATTATTCACATTTGGGCCGTATTGCACAACACGATGTACAGCACGGAATATTTTCTGAGTTATATTTTAGTTTTTAGGTCATTACTTTAGTTCTGTCAGATGCGCTCTTTCCCTCTCTTCAGGCCAAGTAGTTCCGGTTGTTTTGGGTTTCCTGCCAAGCCAACTCTCCGATCGTGAATTATCTCTCTAAATATTCTCCCGTCTTATAAACGATAAACGTAAACCCCGTCTACAGGTCCTGGAGTACCCATCGCTACCAACCGACCACCGTGCCATCCGCTGCCTATGGCCTCATTGGACACCCTGCGGGGTGGCGTGGGGTCAAGCACACCCCTCTAACAGCCGTTGTCAGTTTTCGTGGCCTTCAAACGCGTCCGTAATTATTTTAAAACATATACGTAAGTATATGAGACAATCCACTTATGACAATGACAGTATTCTGATAGAGAACATATAGAAACAGAAGTTTCAATACAAAATCTGTTACTCCTCCCACGAATTATCAAGAAATTAATTCTCAGCCATCTGACTGCGAGTTTTAAATATCCTCTGACGTCTCCTTACAACTGTTTGCAATGCTACTGTACGCAACAGGCAATTTTACCTCATCTTGCGATGATCAGCAACACGCTAAAATATTTCAAAAAGCAATACTGTGACCAATGCAGAGAGCAATGCATGGACTAATTATAACAATCACTGCCATACTTTTATACATAGAAACCTAATGATCAGGAGGGGTTTGGCGAACTAACCTTAAACAATGTAAAAAAAAATGAAAGAAACCAATAAAAACTTTAAATTTACTATATTCAGAAAATGGATGGACAAACTTCACGCAGACTTTTAATTATACCACAGTGTCTATACTCAACAAACACGTTTCTGGCCACAACAAAGATTCAAATCTACTCTGAGTTTATCCACACACACTGAAAGACCTAAGTCAAAACAAGGCGCCGGGAGTAGACAACATTCCATTAGAACTACTGATAGCCTTGGGAGAGACACCCCTGACAAAACCACGACTGCAAAATACTAACACGAATTCTTTACAGACGAATGGAAAAACTGGTAAAAGCCGACCTCGGGGAAGATCAGTTTGGATTCCGTAGAAATGTTGGAACATGTGAGGCAATACTGACCCTGCGACTTAGCTTAGAAGAAAGATTAAGGAGAGGCAAACCTACGTTTCTAGCATTTGTAGACTTAGAGAAAGCTGTTTACGACGTTCAATGGAATACTCTCTTTCAAATTCTAAAGGTGGCAGGGGTCAAATACGAAGAGCAAAAGGCTATTTACAATTTGTACAGAAACCAGGTGGCACTTTCAAAAGTCGAGGGGCATGAAAGGGAATCAGTGGTTGGGAAGGGAGTGAGACAGGGTTGTAGCCTATCCCCGATGTTATTTAATCTGTATATTGAGCAAGCAGTAAAGGAAACAAAAGAAAAATTTGGAGTAGGAATTAAAATCCATGGAGAAGAAATAAAAACTTTGAGGTTCGCCGATGACATTGTAATTCTGTCAGTGTCAGCAAAGGAGCTGGAAGATCAACTGAATGGAATGGACAGTGTCTTGAAAGGAGGATATAAGATGAACATCAACAAAATCAAAACGGAGATAGTGAAATGTAGTCGAATTAAGTCGGGTGATGCTGCAGGAATTAGATTAGAAAATGAGACACTTAAAGTAGCAAAGGACTTTTGCTATTTGGGGAGCAAAATAACTGATGATGGTCGAAGTAGAGAGGATATAAAATGTAGACTGGCAATGGCAACGAAAGCGTTTCTGCAGAAGACAAATTTGTTAACATCGAGTATTGATTTAAGTGTCATGAAGTCGTTTCTGAAAGTATTTGTATGGAGTGTAGCCATGTATGGAAGTGAAACGTGGACGATAAATAGTTTTGACAAAAAGAGAATAGAAGCTTTCGAAATGTGGTGCTACATAAGGATGCTGAAGATTAGATGGGTAGATCACATAACTAATGAGGAGGTATTGAATAGAATTGGGGAGAAGAGAAATTTGTGGCACAACTTGACTAGAAGAAGGGATCGGTTGGTAGGACATGTTCTGAGGCATAAAGGGATCACCAATTTAGTATTTGAGGGCAGCACGGAGAGTAAAAATCGTAGAGGGAGACTAAAAAATGAATAAACTAAACACATTCAGAAGGATGTAGGTTGCAGTAGGTATTGGGAGATGAAGAAACTTGCACAGGATAGAGTAGCATGGAGAGCTGCATCAAACCAGTCTCAGGACTAAGACCACAACAACAACAACATCCACACACAAATCACATGCAGCGAAAAGGCATATAACAAAAAAAAACACAATTAATACCAAAGTCTCCTCCGGCGCTGGTAGCACTATCACGGCAGGCTTCGACGACACATGTGGCGCGGCTTCTCTCTACCGCACCCTGCGTCTTACTCCCTCGACAACTGCTCGCTCGCTACTACTCGCGATAATAATATCTCAGACTCAGAGTTTGTGTGTGGACACAGCAGGCCAATGACGACTGAAGAGAATCGTTCAGTGTGACAGAAGTGCAGCCCTTCCGTAAATTGCTGCAGATTTCAATGCCAGGCCTTCAGTGTGCGAACCATTCAATGAAACATCATCGATATGGGCTTTCGGAGCCGAAGGCCCACTCGTGCACCACACAAAGCTTTACGGATGGCCTGGCTCCGTCAGCACGGAGATTATACGGTTGATGACTGGCAACATGTTGCATAGTCGGACGAGTCTCGTTTCAAATTGTATATAGAAGATAGACGTGCACGGGTATGGAGGAAAACCTCATGAATCCATGGACCCTGCGTGTCAGCAGGGGATGTTCAAGCTGGTGGAAGCTCTGTAATTGTTTGGGGCGTGTGCGGTTGGAGTGATATAGGACCATGATATGTCTAGATACGACTCTGATAGGTGACACGTACAGAAGCATCCCGTCTGACCACCTGCATCCATTCATGTCCATTGTGCATTCCGACGGACTTGGGCAATTCCAGCAGGACAACGTTACACCCCACATGAACAGAATTGCTACAGAGTGGCTCCAGGAGCTCTCTACTCGGTTTAAACACCTCCAAAAAAAATGGTTCAAATGGCTCTGAGCACTATGGGACTTAACATCTGAGGTCATTAGTCCCCTAGAACTTAGAACTAATTAAACCTAAGGACATCACACACATCCATGCCCGAGGCAGGATTCGAACCTGCGACCGTAGCGTAAACACCTCCACCGGCCACCAGACTCCCCAGACGTGAAGATTATTGAGCATATCTGGGATGCCTTGCAACGTGCTGTTCAGAAGAGATCTCCACCCCCCTCGTTCTCTTATGGATTTGTAGACAGCCCTGCAGGATTGATGGTGTCACTTCACTCCAGCATTACTTCAGACATTAGTCAAGTCCATGCCACGTCGTGATGCAGCACTTCTGCGTGCTCGCGGTGCCCTACACGATATTAGGCAGGTGTACCAGTTTCATGGGCTCTTTTTTCCATTTCTTTCATGTTTAATTTTCGTGGTTGATCGACATGTGTGTGTTTTACTCGCATATTACAAGGAAATTGTCATTAATCTATTATTCACAAGCTTTACTTCGATTACGAAATTAAGAATGTCTTGTGACCCATTTGCAGTTTATGTGCTATTATGTGCACTCGTAAGCTGCGTGCTGCCGCCGCATACGCACATCGTGGGTGGCTTTCTGGGGCGTGTCCACTGCCGCGGGTCCTAAGTGGCAGCGGGCCAGCGAAGAGACCTCCCCAGCGGCGGTGTGGGCAGCGGCCGCCTCCGGAGGCTACCGGCTGGCGTTGCGTCTACCTCCATCCCAGCCGCCTGCTGGCCGTTGACCCTGCTGCACTACCAGCCTTTGTCCTGCCGCAGATTAACGACGCCTGGCTGGTTGGGTTGCCGCCCCCGTTATGATGGTCCTCCGTCCCTCCTCATTTGTCCGGGAGCTGCTGCTGCTGCCCCGTAATCCCGCACCCATTGAGGCGGCCTAAGTGCTCGCTGTCACAATCCTCCGCGGCCGGTAAAGGGACGTTGAGCAGAAAGCGTCGGGACGGGAGGCGGGGTTCTAAACGTCTCCCGCATTGAAGGCGGCGTCACCTGGAGGCTTTGTGAATGCAACCGTGTGCGTATTCACCATTCAATTTCCTGTAACACCTACATTCAAAAGTCAAGCCGACCTACTACCCGTTAATGAGCGTCGAAACGGGCACTAGTGAAGTCACCACTGCTCCGTTGAAGGTGGACTGCCATTGCCTTCAGTTCACACGAGTTTCGCAACCTTTGCTTGCTCTACACGCGAACTCCGGATCTAGCCAGAAAATGCCCTTACCGCCATTTTCCAAAATTTTAACTACAAGGGGCGTTCAATAACCAATGCAACACTTTTTTTTTTAGAGCAGTTTCGGTAGAATAAATGCGGAATTCATTGTGGGACATCGATCAATATTACCGCTTCAGTCCCTACAGCTTCACATATTTCCAATACGTGGCGACGCAATACGTCGCCTTCAACGGAGGTAGTTCCAAGCAGGGAGCTGTCACTGAGTTTCTTTTGGCGGAACACCAGAGCATCGCAGACTGTAGAATGTCTACGGAGACCTAATAGTGAACAAAAGCAGGGTGAGTCGTTGGCCGAGGCGTCTGTCATCATCGCAACAAGGTCGCGCGTACCTGTCCGAGCTCTTGCGTACCCTCCGGCCGTACAGCTGTGGCTCCTGCAGTATTGAAACGTGCGGACATTTTAATTCGAGGTGATCGACAAGTCACAATCAAACTCCTCGCTGGTCAACTGGACAGCTCTTTTGGCAGTGCTGACAAACTCGTCCACCAGATGGGCCACTCAAAGGTGTGTGCCTAACAGAAGAAGGTCATGAAGAGCGAGGAGGGACTATCTGTGACGAATTACTTGGGCATTACGAGGATGATAGTGACAATATTTTGTCGAACATCGCCACAGGCGATGAAACATGGGCTCATCACTTCGAACTGGAAACAAACCGGCAATCCACGAAGTGGCGCCACACCACCTCACTTCGGAAGAAAAAGTGCAAAGCCGCACCCTCGACCGGTAAAGACAAGGCGACGGTTTTCTGGGACTTTGAATGAATTATTCTGCTTCATGCCCTCCGTCATGGTGGAACGATCAACTGTGAAGTGTATTGTGTTACTCGTAGGAAACTGAGCAGATTACTTTAGCAAGATGGCGCACCGGAGAGGAGCTCACAAAATTCGATTCGACCGTTTTTCCTCAACCACCTTACAGCCCGGATCTCTCATATTCCGATTTCCATCTGTTTGGCCCAATGATGAATTCACTCCACGGGAATCAGTACGTGGATGATGGGGAGGTTATTGGTGGGACAAGGCGTTGGTTCCGACGTCCACCAGTAGAGTGGTACCCTCCCAGTAAGGTAGCGTTAGGTCGTTACACAGGAGGAAGATTACTTTAAAATGTAAGGTTCTGTAGCCAAAAGTGTAGTGAATAGTATGGTGTAATAATACAAATAAAACAAACCTACTTTCAGAAAAAAAAATGTGTTTCTTTACTTGTTGAATACCCCTCATAACAGCAAACTTGTGATTTTCTCCTGATTTACAACACATCAGTAAGCCACGTTGTAGGAGTCTCCAATGCTAAACCAACTTACAAAAGCAATTTAGCCTCAAATGCCGTAACTGGGAAAAGGTCGACGGAAATTATTTTTAAAGGAAGAGGTTAATTGCAGAGTAATTTCACTATTACCCCTCAGCTACAGAATGCTAACCAAAGCCCTATTAAGTCGGCTATAGCCTAAGATAGATCCACAAATTGGATAATACCACGGAGGCTTCAGAAAGGGAAGATAATGCAGTGAACGCATCTGGTGCCTGAGAGTTATATCAGCAACTAGGAAGTACAGGAACGCTACAACAACATTTGTCGACTTCAAGAATGCATATGGTTTCACAGATAGGGAAACACTCTTCAACACAATGGAAGAAATGAAAGTGATCCAGGAGTCTGCCGTTGTGGCCGAGTGGTTCTAGGTGCTTCAGTCTGGAACCGCGCGACCGCTACGGTCGCAGGTTCGATTCCTGCCTCGGGCATGGATGTGTGCGATGTCCTTAGGTTAGTTAGGTTTAAGTAGTTCTAAGTTCTATGGGACTGATGACCTCAGATGTTAAGCCCCATAGTGCTCAGAACCATTTGAACCATTTTTGTTAATCCAGGAAACATTAACAAATACTGTCACCTACAAACTATGTTGGCACGCGCACCTGTTCGACTGAAAAAGCGTTCTTCTACCTAAACCGCAAGTTGGAGCATTCGAGTAGAGGGACTAATAGACTCTTTCTCGATCTTTTCTGAGTTGCGTAGTTAGTGTCTCTCCGTTGCTTTCACCTGATGTAGTGTAAAGTGTCCGGAAGCTGTTTCTAGCTATATTCGTTTTCCCGAAGGTGTCTTGTCTTTAACTACGTTGAACGGCAGAACACGAAGACACGAACCGCTACCGAAAAAAGGGTATGACGTTAGGTGTTAACGCTCATTAGAGGCGAAGCTCTAGCTTAGTTGCACAAGGACAGTGATCCAAACAGGTCCATACATTTTCGAAGAAATCATCCCATCACACACTGGAACCGATTTAGGACAAATTCCGGAAAGAAATTAAGATTAAAACGTCCCCTTAGAAAAATTAATGAATTACTGTGCTGATAAACCTCTTACATTATTTGATTTTCAAACAGCAGAACTGAACGTACTCAGACATTTCTCACTTTACTTATTTTGATCATCACTAAATTGACACACAATATTTTTAGCGCAACGCAATCTGGCTTTTAATAATCCCTACAAAAGAAAGGCCCTGCCTGACAATAACCTATATCTTTCATAAATCACTTACCTCACGAAAATCTTCGTCAGTCAAACTACTGCAATACAGCGAGCGCCAATACTGCCACCTAAATAAAAGATTCTAACTACTGAAGTCACTAACTACTGATAGGCATAGTTATCAAATGAAAGATTTTGATAAAGAACAAACAAAACATTTACATAAACAGCCTACTTACAAGATACAGAACAAGTATTTCAGCCCCGCTCCAATCCGAATATAAACAGGTTGTAGAATCCTGCGAAAGTTGCAGTAAAGTTAAAATTGAAAAAATAAAATCAATTGGTGCAGTAAAATAAGACTTGAAGTGTGCAGGAACTTAATATACAAGACAGAAAAATTTTAGAGAGTAGAATCTATGACAGGATTCTTCCTCTGGCAGAAAAACCCAACAAGGCCCGAAAAAACTTGGTCTGAAGAGTGAAAAAGAAGCCATTCTGAGAGAATAAAAGGAATATTGATAAAAGTTAAAACAAAAATCTGAAAATGCCCTTTTTAAAACGGGTTTTCGCGCTTTTACTACGTCCCTTTCCTGTCTGTTTGTCTGTTCGGTACAAATTTTGCAGTTAAAGTTAAACTGACTTCCCGATGCTCTAGAGGCTTGTAACTTTCTTCATAGCTCAAAACTAGATGACAATGCTTTCTTGTATGGTGTAAGACGGAGGGTGTCCAGTGCCCCATTGCTATTTCCCCCTTGTCCTGTTCCAGTCACCAATGTTCCTCAGCAAGAACGATTGCTAATAGGTCTTCGTGTGAGCTCGAATCTCTTTCATTTCTACCTTCAAGGTCTTTTCACGAGAAATATGTAGGATCAACCAATATACTGGCTGACACAGATGAAGTGAAACTGAAATAAAACTGAGAAAGTTTAGAAAATCAGCAGTGGCGACAGACTGCAGACCGATTCTACTGCCTCCAACGCACAGCCTGCCTTTGTAAGACTGCAAGTATCTAATGAGAGTGATGGCAGACTATTAGAACTCACGCAGAGACATAGAGGTAGTCGTTCTCCATATCAGTGGTGCACAGTATCCTCCGCCATGTAATATACAGTGGTATGTGGAGTATATATGTAGCTGTACGTAGATAATCCTATATTTGGACCTAGTAACATAGTTTGATGCCTAAAGGCGTTCTCTCAAGGGACGTGGAAATGTTAGTGGACAAGCATCTGGTGACGTTACAGCGTGGAATTCCACATTCCAATTCACTGAGTAACATGAAAGAGAGAATCTTCCATATAAGGTGTTTGTCTAGCGGAGAGGGACGTGGCCAGGGAGGTGCAGCATCGGTTTTAATTAACAAGCAGACCTTAGGAAGAATTCTAAGCCATTTTGGCCATTTTTCGAACGTGACTGTCTCAAGAAATATGTAAAGGTTTCTATTTTTTTAAAAAAAATTACCGCTACCAGTCACAAACTGTGTTGACTATTGTCTATCTATATCCGAATCCCGCTCCAGCTACTGCCGGGTCTGGGTGCTGACGAGACCTCTCCATTTGGCTCGGTCCTCCCACCACTTTTCTTCCTCCACTTGCTGCCAGGTCACAACTCTCCTTTCAACAGATATTCTCACTCCCATTTTCCACCGTGTTCTTGGGCGCCCTCTAGGTCTTTTCCCATCCATCTTTAGTTCTTCCATAATTTTGGGGAGTCTCTGCCCATGCATCCTCTTAACATGCCCATACCATCTTAATCTCTTTCTTTCAATTTCTTCTCTCATACTTTCTTGTTTGAGGTCCTTTCTAATCTCTACATTCCTTACTCTGTCCATTCTTGTTTTTCCCTTAACTGCTCTGAGAAATTTCATTTCTCCTGCTTGCAGTCTGCTCCAGTCCCTTTCTTTCATTGTCCATGTTTCTCCACCATAGGTGACAATAGGGAAGTAATAATTCTTATACATCAGGAGTTTTGCTCTTTCTGAAACTTCATTATTCCAAATCAGATGTTTTATTGTTTGGTAGAAATTGCCTCCCTTCTGTAACCTCCTATTAATTTCGTTAGTTATTCTTCCATCCCTAGATATTTCACTCCCTAAATAAGTGAAACTTTGTACCACTTTGAGGGGTTCTCCATTCAAGGTAATATTTCCATTGATTCCTTTCTCTCTTCCAAATACCATTACTTCACACTTATCTTTATTTATTTTTAATCCATACCTTTTCATATTTCCTTCCACGCATCAAGCTGTAACTGTACATCTACCTCTTTATCACCCCATATTACCATATCATCTGCAAAAATCATCTTTTTGTCTTTTTCTTTTATTATATCTTTAACTGCCCTATTCATTCCCTCCATCACAACATTAAAAAGCGCAGGAGATAGAATACTTCCTTGCTTAAGTCCTTGTCTTATTTCGAAGTATTCAGAGTTCCCCAATGGTGTTCTAATTCTACAATTGTGGCCTCTGTACATTGTCTTTATAACATTAATGTATCCATCTTCTATATCTATCTTCTTCAGTTCTTCCCAGAGTCTTTCCCTGTCAACTGAGTCATATGCCTTTTCTACGTCTATAAAAACCATTATCACCCTTTTGTTATACTCCCAACATTTTCCATCAGTTGACGGACAGAAAATATCAGGTCGATTCTGCTCCTTCCTTTCCTAAACCTGTTCTTCACTCAGCTCCTTTTCTATCTTTTCACTTATTCGATTTAGTAAAATTCTTTCAAAAATCTTGGCTGTATGACTCATGAGGGTTATTCCTCTGTAGTTTTTACAAAGTCTTTTATTGCCTTTCTTGAAGATGGGAACAATGTCTCCTGTTCTCCAGTCGCCAGGTATTTTACTATTTCTCCGCACGCTTGATAGTAGTCTATACAGCCACTGCATTCCCACTGGACCTGCTGCTCTTATCATGTCCACTGATACTTCATCAGGTCCTGGGGCTTTCCCCCCATTCATCTTCTTCACAGCTTTTTCCATTTCTTCCTGTGTAATTTGTCCTAATTCTGCTTCCCAACTTCTCTCAATTTCTCCATTATTTGTTGTTTCCTCATGTACCTGCTCCTCAGCGTTTAACAGCTTCTTAAAATGTTCTTTCCAGAGATCTTTTATATTCCCTGGATCTTCAATAATGGTACCGTCCTCTGTTTCCATCTCTACTGGTACTTCAGAAGCCTTCCTTTTATTTTTCATCATTTTATAGAACATTTTCTTATTGCTCTTCACATATTCTTCAAGTTTTTTTGTAAACTCTTCCCATGCCTTTTTCTTTGCTGTTTCCACTATTTCTTTGCACTTCTTCTTTTCCTCTATATATCTTTTATGGTCTTCGTCATTTTTAGTTTTCCACCATTTTCTCCATGCTCCATTTTTTCTTCTAACTGCTTGGATTGTGGTATCATCCCACCAACTTGTCTGTCTTATTTTTTCCTTTCCAGATGTTCTGCCACATACTTTTTGTGCTGCTTCGACTAAAGTGTCTTTGAATAAACTCCATTCTTTCTCTACATCGCAGAAAACTTCTTTTGGAAATTTTTGTGTTATTAATTCTCTGTACTTCTCAGCACATTCACTCTCCTTCAATTTCCAATCCCGTATCCTCATCACTTTCTTCTGTTTTCTATTTTTCACACACTGATTCATTTTCCATTGTCCCACCAGTAATCTATGGTCTCCATCTGCACTCACACTTGGAATTACCTTCACATTTGTTAATTTCTCTCCCCATTCCCTATCTACAAGAATATAATCAACTACATTCTTCGTTCTTCCATCCCAACTGTATCTGGTGATAACATGACTTTCTCTCTTCATAAACCAGCTGTTGGCTATTTTCATTCCATTCCTCTGGCACAAATCCAGGAGTCTTTCCCCTTCTTCATTTCTACCTCCATATCCAAAACATCCCAATACTTGCTCAAATCCCTTTCTGTCTTTGCCTACCTGTGCATTAAAATCTCCCATCACTATATTAGCACCCTCTATATGGTTTTCTAACACATTTTCAAAGTCCATCTTCTCTTCTTCGCTACATCCCACTTGAGGTGCATAAGTCTGGATTACTTTTAGTGTTTCTTTTTGGAATCTCAGTTTTAAGATTATGATCCTGTCTGATATATATCTCACATTTTCAATACAGCTTTGTACATTCTTATTCACCATCACCGCCACACCATTTCTTCCAGACCTGTTATTCCCACTCCAGTACAGTTTTCCTCCTCCTCTCAAATTATTCTCACCTTTTCCCTTCCACTTTGTTTCTCTTAATCCCAATATATCTAACTTCCTCTCTGTCAGTACATCTGTCATTTCTTCCATTTTTCCATTGAGGGTTAATATATTAAGGGTGCCAATATTTAGGTTATTTTTTAGTCCAGTTGGTTTCATCTTCTTGTACTGATGAATATCATCAGGTCTCCCATCATTTGCACCAGTACTTGAAGAAGCAGTGGGGTCAAATCCTGAGTGGTTCGTTCCGAGGCTCGTCTGTGTTTTGAAAGCAATATATGAAGACTTTCCTACTGGCTTGCTAGGCCTAACGCAAGGAAGGATTTTCTGTTGGGGTTGTCTCCCTTAGCCTTTGGAGTTTCTCCTCCACCACAAGGCAGTGGTTCCCTTCTCATTTAATCCCCAGAAAGGAGGGTTGCCTCATCTGCCAGCCACACCGTTCCGAAGTCTTCCTTCTCCGCCGTCGCTGCCATTAAGGTCTTCACCCGTAACCCTGGGCATGGGTTCCGTGTTATACCCCACGGGATTGGGTCCCTGCCTGAACTCAGCCATCCTAGCACTCCGGCCTACTGAAGTGTAGGATGCCCACCCCCGCGACGTGGACGCGCCAGACAGGAATTACCCCAGTGGAGGAATAGGGAAGGGCACCCTACCCCCCTGGAGCCAGGTTAATGATTGTGTATGGTGCCACAATCAAAGGGCGTGTTGACTATTGTATTACTTATTTATTTAGCGACATGTTTCGAGGGATCCAAGGCAAAGCTTGTCTCCCTTGACATAGTAAATTTATATAGGAGCATACCCATCAAAGAATCCATACATATAATCAAAAATAATTTATCAAAAGGTCAGACTATGTCCACAGCTGAAGTAGTTGAATTAACAGAATTGCTAGAGCTTGTTCTTTCACACAATTAGTTCACATTTAATGGTAAAATGTACAAACAAGATGTAGGCCTAGCAATAGGAAGCCCTCTAAGTGGAATCATTGCAGAAATTTTCATTAACCACCTTGAAAATAAACTTCTCAACAACAAAATCATAATAACAAAGAAAATAGTACATTACTGCAGATATGTTGATGACTCATTCATTGTATACAATGGAACTGATGAAGAAACAGAAACTCTATTAAACAGATTCAATAATTTACACAACAACTTCCAGTTCACCATAGAACATGAGAAAGATAACAAACTTAATTTTCTAGACATGGCAATAACTAACGCAGACCAAACCCTAAATATCAATGTATACAGAAAACCAACATACACAGACACAGTCATTGATAAATCTTTCACACATACCAGCTCACATAAACAAGTGCATTCAGATCCTTCTTAAACAGAGCACAGAAATTCCTACTTAATGCTGCCGACTATGAGACAGAAATGAACACTATAAAATACATTGCACATAATAATGCCTATCACGAACATGAAATAGATACACTATCACAATGCACAACTAAAAATAGCAAAAAACAATGTGACACAGCTTCCTCACATAACATCCAAAATCCCAAGTACATAGCACTACCATATTTAGGTGTTATATCAGACAAAATAGCCAAGCTGTTAAAAAAAAAAAAAAAAGACATCAGGATCAACTTTGCCACCAACAACAACTTAAAAAGGAAACTGATACATGACATCTCACATCTCACAGAGAAACTTAACAAAGCAGGCATTTGT
Organism: Schistocerca cancellata; assembly: GCF_023864275.1. Taxonomy (NCBI): domain Eukaryota; kingdom Metazoa; phylum Arthropoda; class Insecta; order Orthoptera; family Acrididae; genus Schistocerca; species Schistocerca cancellata. Next base: position 642,241,265 of record NC_064628.1, on the reverse strand, counting down.
TGCAATGACTGCATGCAATTGCATGCAGTCATTGCAACAAATATTACATTCGCCAAATGGGAAGAAATTTTAAAACCCGCTTTAAAGAACTCATTGACTGTTTCAGACTTGGCAAACCGACTAAATCTGCTATAGCGAAACATATAAATGAAACAGGACACAGTGTTACAATAGACGACAATCTCAAAGCACTAAATAATTTAGAAAAGAGCTGGAAAATGGACATATTGGAAGAAATGGAAATATTCATCCATGGCCACATGGGAAATAACGAGATCCTGAATGAAGTGACATACTTCAAAAATTCATATTTCTTTTCCAATTTCACTACAGTACTCCCGAATATGTAAAATAAATAGTTGATATAATGACGTGTACAATAATATAGTAACAGGTGCTCAATTTGTAATGTATTTCGTCAACCTACATCTGTAATACGATAACAAGACGTGCGGAAGACATGTAAACATCTGACACCACATACACTCCTGGAAATTGAAATAAGAACACCGTGAATTCATTGTCCCAGGAAGGGGAAACTTTACACATTCCTGGGGTCAGATACATCACATGATCACACTGACAGTACCACAGGCACATAGACACAGGCAACAGAGCATGCACAATGTCGGCACTAGTACAGTGTATATCCACCTTTCGCAGCAATGCAGGCTGCTATTCTCCCATGGAGACGATCGTAGAGATGCTGGATGTAGTCCTGTGGAACGGCTTGCCATGCCATTTCCACCTGGCGCCTCAGTTGGACCAGCGTTCGTGCTGGACGTGCAGACCGCGTGAGACGACGCTTCATCCAGTCCCAAACATGCTCAATGGGGGACAGATCCGGAGATCTTGCTGGCCAGGGTAGTTGACTTACACCTTCTAGAGCACGTTGGGTGGCACGGGATACATGCGGACGTGCATTGTCCTGTTGGAACAGCAAGTTCCCTTGCCGGTCTAGGAATGGTAGAACGATGGGTTCGATGACGGTTTGGATGTACCGTGCACTATTCAGTGTCCCCTCGACGATCACCAGTGGTGTACGGCCAGTGTAGGAGATCGCTCCCCACACCATGATGCCGGGTGTTGGCCCTGTGTGCCTCGGTCGTATGCAGTCCTGATTATGGCGCTCACCTGCACGGCGCCAAACACGCATACGACCATCATTGGCACCAAGGCAGAAGCGACTCTCATCGCTGAAGACGACACGTCTCCATTCGTCCCTCCATTCACGCCTGTCGCGACACCACTGGAGGCGGGCTGCACGATGTTGGGGCGTGAGCGGAAGACGGCCTAACGGTGTGCGGGACCGTAGCCCAGCTTCATGGAGACGGTTGCGAATGGTCCTCGCCGATACCCCAGGAGCAACAGTGTCCCTAATTTGCTGGGAAGTGGCGGTGCGGTCCCCTACGGCACTGCGTAGGATCCTACGGTCTTGGAGTGCGTCGCTGCGGTCCGGTCCCAGGTCGACGGGCACGTGCACCTTCCGCCGACCACTGGCGACAACATCGATGTACTGTGGAGACCTCACGCCCCACGTGTTGAGCAACTCGGCGGTACGTCCACCCGTCCTCCCGCATGCCCACTATACGCCCTCGCTCAAAGTCCGTCAACTGCACATACGGTTCACGTCCACGCTGTCGCGGCATGCTACCAGTGTTAAAGACTGCGATGGAGCTCCGTATGCCACGGCAAACTGGCTGACACTGACGGCGGCGGTGCACAAATGCTGCGCAGCTAGCGCCATTCGACGGCCAACACCGCGGTTCCTGGTGTGTCCGCTGTGCCGTGCGTGTGATCACTGCTTGTACAGCCCTCTCGCAGTGTCCGGAGCAAGTATGGTGGGTCTGACACACCGGTGTCAATGTGTTCTTTTTTCCATTTCCAGGAGTGTAGATCGACAAATCGGTAGTCAAATCGAAACCAGCTGTATTTCGACCGCCATCTTGACCACTTCACTGCAGATTTGTTTTTGTGATCGTGTTTCCAAGTTATTGCTATGTTAGTGACAATATGGAACAGTGACCAACAAAGCCAAGAGAGCCACGGAAATGGAAACACCTCAGCGCATCACAACGAGACTGCCACGGCAGAAGGACAAAGTGAGTGACCTTTACAAAACATTTTCATGCCATCATCTGTCCAGCTTCCAAAGTGACATCGCCTCTTACTAAGTTTTCTCTTCTTCCACAGGATAACCACAAAATTTACGAAAAGCCTGTATAATAACAGTTGTTTTTGTAATGCCATTTAGCCTGAAGATGAGGTATTCCCTCAAAACATGTCGCTAAATAAATAATACAGTAGTTAACAAAGTTTGTGGCTGGTAGCGGTAACTTTAAAAAAACTTTAATATAGAACCTAGAAAATACCATATTATGTTGATATGTGTATACTGTGGTTTTTATGTTATAATTGATGTGCTGTGATTGTAATTTACTTGAAAGCACCAGCACATTAAGGATATCTTGTTCACGTTGTTATTGGTACAATTTGCTATCATAAATTGGCGAGACTCTACATGTCGATTGTTAGAGGCTTCTCATATTTGCTTTCGTATTATAACTTACGTAATATGAAAATACGCCATTCCATTACAGCACATTGATGATTTATCAATGGAGCGTCATTTTTTATTCAATTTGTTCCTGGTAAATAACACATAAGGAAATATGTAATTATAGCCTTTATAGAGTTGTATACAGCGTCTGCCTCAACGTAAACCCGAGTTTTACTTCGAAACTTTACCGTAATGGGTTCAGTATTGAACTATGAAACAAAAGGTAATAGCTGGGGATTCAGAAAAAACCCTTAACAGTTGAGACTGAAAATAAAATTTTATTTCATAGTGCCGGCCGGGGTGGCCGAGCGGTACTAGGCGTTACAGTCTGGAACTGCGTGACCGCTACGGTCGCAGTTTCGAATCCTGCCTCGGGCATGTATGTGTGTTATGTCCTTAGGTTAGTTAGGTTTAAGTAGTTCTAAGTGCTAGGGAACTGATGGCCTCAGAAGTTAAGTCCCACATTGCTCAGAGCCATTTGAACCATTTTTTTTTATTTGATAGTAGTTTCTGCTTTTATCTACAAGCCATTTTCAAATCGTAACGAAATACAGTGATTAGTCATCAACAGCCAAACGACAGGTCACGTAATAGTAATATGTGGGAACAGGATCGTCTGTTGTACACTCCAATTGAGTAATAATGTAAATTATCCCAAAATAACAGGTTGTCATATATAATGCACTCACACAGAATCAGTTTCCATATGTGGATACTGCAGTCACATTTGCTACATACGCTATTCTAAAGAAAGTCGGGAGCAGGGACTGTTTTGGCCTATGCTTCTCGCATTACTTCAGAATAACGTAATGCAACTAATATTACCGCACTGTCCACATATCTAAACTGCCTGTTTCTTTCAGTGTCCATTACCGATGACAACGTGTTATTTTGCGGCAATTTACATCATTGTTCCATTGGATTGTAAAACAAACAATCCTGTTCACACAAATTATGGGGATGTGTCCCGCCGTTTGGCAGTTGCTAATCAGTGTATTTCGTTATGATCTAAAGGTGACTTGTAGATAAGGTGAAACTAGCAATCAAATACAGTTTTATTTGTAGTCTTGTCTATTACGGATTTTTATAAATCTTCGACTTTAACACAACAGATCTCTTATCTCCTAATTCGGCCATAACACCTTCGTGTCCAGCTACCTCTGAATTTCTTTTACGTTTTCTGAAAGATCCTGGTAGTTTCATATTATTTTAACAGGAGTGTGATCTGCAATACTCTATTTTATTTATTATGAGTAAGAGCACTATCCATCCAACATTGGTTGATTCCCTTGCAGTTCATTACAGTTTATACTTGAAATTTCCCCTTTATATGTAAAGAACGACTGTGCTGGTAAAGTTCTACGTTACTTGATACTGAAACAGCTGAGCAATATATATATTAGTTCATGATATTCAGTATTACAAATTTGCTCTTTCTGGTGGATACACGTCCAGATCGTCCGCTCTCAAAACTCCGCCATCTCTCTCCCCACATCCACCACTGCTGGCGGCTCACCTCCAACTGAGCAACGCTACGCCCTGTTAACAGCCAACTGCCCAACACTACAATAGCAAATTCCAACAATGCAAACCAGCCACAGACTGCACACAGTACAGTCAGTGATTTTCATATAGAGCGCTACATGGCGTTACCAACATAAAAACTCAAGCAAGGAGGAGCTGGGCTTATATAACAATAAAAATACGAATTATCGCAATAAACATTGTGCTGAAGTGTTATCCCAGGTGTCTGACAAAGTGAAATGTGTCAGGATGAACTTGTGACACTAATGAAATGCCAAACAAAATTTTAAATACCTAAAATACGTACAATATGGAAAGCAGAAGAACAAGAGAGAGACCAAGGGAACTGGAGACAGGTCATTTGATGTACTTATTTTTTTATTAATCGTGTATTTTATAAAATAGTGATTTGTAGTACATTTTGTATGTCACTGTCAATTGCAGCCTATATAGTACTCCTCTAAGAGCAATTCACTGTTGAAGTCATCGACGACACCAGAATCTGTTTCGTGACTTTCTCCACGATCCTTCGACTATCGCTAACAGGGTTGAAGGAGCCACTCTACGCGCGTCCATTTTCGTGAAGTGTGATTTACGCCGAAGCAGCTAACAATTACCGCTGGAAAGCGCTGTGGTCTGCGACGGTACCTAAGGGTTACTGCTGTCTAGATGCTCTTTTAAACAGCATCCCATACGAGAAACCAGTTGCATCTTTACCTGCGGTTACCCATACTTTTAGGTACCTAAACTATGCACAGCTCGGTTTAGAAAGAATAGATCGATGTAGTCATAGAGTCGAGTCATGAGCATCTGCTTTCATGCTCCACAGCTAATTAATTCGCTGCAGATAATAACCTGTAGCTGTGATCCTGCAGTTTAATCATCTATGCATTGGTTGAATTGCAAGTTAATTAAATACACAGAAAAAATAAAATCTAAATGAAGAATTTAATAATAAGGGTTCTACTCTCATGTCTGTATTTGATGTAGACAACAGAGAATTATGTTAAATATTGTTTATTCACGGAAGGACATCTCAAATAAATGGGAAATGGTCCTACGATATTCAAGTAGAATAAGACAGAAAACACCATTACCAAATGCAGTAAAGTTACGTTGAGAGCGTTGTAAGCGCACTTTATAGAATGGTTATACAGAAATGAATATTAGATTAAATTCTGTAATACGAAATGAACTAAGAGCCAAAAAACGGTAGTAGAATTTCGAAGTATTAGTTAGTTAAAATTTTACAAAGAGTAGATATTCGAAACAGAGTAATGCAAAGTAGTACAAAGGGAATCCCAGGAAGACATAACAGAGCTGCGTTTTGTTTTGAATGTAATAATAAAAACAATGCCAAGCACTGTTAGGTCTCCTGTGTTTTTGTTTTCAGCGGTGGCGAGTGTGTTCCCGGTTCTTCCGTGGTAGTCGGAATTTTGGGATTAGAAGCCTAATTAAATTGCTTTCTTAGAACTGGATTAGACATTGGAGTTGTAAAGAATAGATTATTTTTGGATAAATTTAGAGACGGAGTCAATTAGAGGTAACTGGGTGTCGAACATTGATATTTAATTGAATGGTGATTGTACGTGTTAAACGAAACGCTATGATCGTATACTTACGATTCTGAAGAGATTTATTGACAATACGGAAACTTTTATGTTAAATTAGGACTTTATTCGCTGTAACCGAATTATTAAAGAGTATTGGGACCGAAAATAATTTGAACCTTATCACATTAGTATCTTTGCCGCTCGTTGTCAAGGTGATTTCGCTAATAAACGAGAAGTGAAAAACAGTGCCCGTTAAAAGACTAAACTTGTGCTGAACAGACGTTGAAAGGCTTCGAATCCATAATTAATATCGTGTCGTGAGAATTGAGAAGCTTGGACATTATAAGGCCCAGAGACACATTTATAATTTATCGGACATTAATGGCAAAGGACAGTTTCATGGGAAAGCATTTCTTTGGTGATAGGTACACGAAGGAATGTAATACTGACTGACTTATCATACCGAAACAATACACACTAGGGTCAACTCTCCTTTCCTTGATCCCCCAGTGCCGTCTCTCATTAATTTAAGAGCTTAATTGTGTCAACAAAACAGAAATACACGAGACATTCCCAGTGTTTACTAAATTCCATAATCAACTAGTACACAGACAATAAAATCTGTGAACATTCAAGGTTTACTCAAGGAAGCTGATAAACCTTTTTACAAACAGATTTAATATGAGTCAACGAATGCATACAGACTGCTAAAGTAACTACACTCCTGGAAATGGAAAAAAGAACACATTGACACCGGTGTGTCAGACCCACCATACTTGCTCCGGACACTGCGAGAGGGCTGTACAAGCAATGATCACACGCACGGCACAGCGGACACACCAGGAACCGCGGTGTTGGCCGTCGAATGGCGCTAGCTGCGCAGCATTTGTGCACCGCCGCCGTCAGTGTCAGCCAGTTTGCCGTGGCATACGGAGCTCCATCGCAGTCTTTAACACTGGTAGCATGCCGCGACAGCGTGGACGTGAACCGTATGTGCAGTTGACGGACTTTGAGCGAGGGCGTATAGTGGGCATGCGGGAGGCCGGGTGGACGTACCGCCGAATTGCTCAACACGTGGGGCGTGAGGTCTCCACAGTACATCGATGTTGTCGCCAGTGGTCGGCGGAAGGTGCACGTGCCCGTCGACCTGGGACCGGACCGCAGCGACGCACGGATGCACGCCAAGACCGTAGGATCCTACGCAGTGCCGTAGGGGACCGCACCGCCACTTCCCAGCAAATTAGGGACACTGTTGCTCCTGGGGTATCGGCGAGGACCATTCGCAACCGTCTCCATGAAGCTGGGCTACGGTCCCGCACACCGTTAGGCCGTCTTCCGCTCACGCGCCAACATCGTGCAGCCCGCCTCCAGTGGTGTCGCGACAGGCGTGAATGGAGGGACGAATGGAGACGTGTCGTCTTCAGCGATGAGAGTCGCTTCTGCCTTGGTGCCAATGATGGTCGTATGCGTGTTTGGCGCCGTGCAGGTGAGCGCCACAATCAGGACTGCATACGACCGAGGCACACAGGGCCAACACCCGGCATCATGGTGTGGGGAGCGATCTCCTACACTGGCCGTACACCACTGGTGATCGTCGAGGGGACACTGAATAGTGCACGGTACATCCAAACCGTCATCGAACCCATCGTTCTACCATTCCTAGACCGGCAAGGGAACTTGCTGTTCCAACAGGACAATGCACGTCCGCATGTATCCTGTGCCACCCAACGTGCTCTAGAAGGCGTAAGTCAACTACCCTGGCCAGCAAGATCTCCGGATCTGTCCCCCATTGGGCATGTTTGGGACTGGATGAAGCGTCGTCTCACGCGGTCTGCACGTCCAGCACGAACGCTGGTCCAACTGAGGCGCCAGGTGGAAATGGCATGGCAAGCCGTTCCACAGGACTACATCCAGCATCTCTACGATCGTCTCCATGGGAGAATAGCAGCCTGCATTGCTGCGAAAGGTGGATATACACTGTACTAGAGCCGACATTGTGCATGCTCTGTTGCCTGTGTCTATGTGCCTGTGGTTCTGTCAGTGTGATCATGTGATGTATCTGACCCCAGGAATGTGTCAATAAAGTTTCCCCTTCCTGGGACAATGAATTCACGGTGTTCTTATTTCTATTTCCAGGAGTGTAAATCAAATTACTCAGGGAAACAAATTAGTAAAATTAGACTGGAACTCAACTGATACCTTACTCCAGAGTAATAAAAAAACTGTCTTTGGATCCGTCGTGGTTGAAAGTGTATGAAATATCTCTGGAAAAACGCGATCAATTTTCAACTGCTAGTTCTCACGAATAAATTCACAACTTGATTCATTCAGAGATCTTTTATGCCCGACCCACATGGCAGGGAATGGTTGTTAACTAGCCGGGTCAATATATACACAAACTTTGAGATCAGCTCCACTGCCGGGCGGGGGGAGGGGGAGGGGGGAGGAGGCGCTATCTGTGCAGTCGCGACGAAGGTGAGTGGGTGCGCGGCATAGCGTCACGAGAATGGAAGCAAAATTCCCAAACTAAACTGTAATCCAAGATACTCAAACATTAAGTCAATAACGTAACCACAAAACAACAAATAGTCACCAGTTCAAAACCGTTCAGAGTTCAACTTGATGATACACTAATTAACGCACATGAGATGACAAGTAGAAACTCATATTCTGTCTATCCTCGGTTCTGTAAGCCAAGCGGAATAGGGGAGTCCTACTCTGGAGCACATTCAGACCTCTCTAAATATGAAAACCTCAAGAAATTAAGGTATTGTAGCAGCCGTTCATTGCCCATTGCCACTCCATCAAAATCCACATGATACCATAGTCAGGTATGCCTTCTTCCAGAATAAACATCCAAGTGTGCAGAATCGCTCCGTTGAGCTGTTCACTCGAAAAATCCCAGTCTCCCCTAGATTCCCGAACTATTCTGCTACTGCCTGCTTTTCCATTGGCTGAAGACTGTCCCCACCATAAATAAGTCATTCTTAAGTTCTACAGACACAATTTCACTCAGCTTCACCCAGACCAAACTAGCATGTTACAACAATTGTGTCGTCTGCTAAGGTATGTGACTGACCACTTTTAAATTAGAACAGTTTTTTAATAGAACTTGCAATCACCATTTGAAAAAAGTTGTTGCCAGAATAGTAAATTGCTCATTTAATAAACATACAAGTATAGCAAAATATGGAGTATTCTCGCTGTAGTCATTTGCTGGGTAACTGTGGAGAGTAGGATCTTCTGACATACAGTTGCATAGTAAAAAAGGTATAACAGACGTCATCAGTCAATGTTTAAAATATATGCGAGGGTCACACCAAAAGAAATGCACACAATTTTTGTAAAAATACAGTTTTCATTCTGCATGTGTGAAAGTTTTACAGTGTGTAGATACATACTTCCCGCCTGTTTTCAAACTTAGTTCAACCTGTTCCGGTGAGTGGCGCCGTCACAGTATGTCTTCAAGATGGCTCTTACACTTTACGTTCGTCAGAAGCAACGTGCTGTCATAGAATTCCTGTGCTGTGGAAATGAGACAGTGGGGAACATCCACAGGAGGTTGAAAAAGGTGTATGGAGATGCTGCTGTCGATCGCAGTACAGTTAGAGTTAGTCGGTAGGCAAGCAGGTTACGTGATGAAAGCGGGCAAGGCAATATTGAGGATTGTCCTCGCAGCGGCAGGCCTCGTACTGCACACACTCCAGACAATGTGTAGAGAGTTAACGAATTGGTGACTGCTGACAGACGCATCACACTGAACGAATTGTCACGCTACCTTGGGATAGGGGAAGGATATGTTTGCAGAATACTGAAAGTGTTGGCGTTAAAAAAGGTTTATGCCAGGTGGGTTCCCAGGAGGTTGACAGTGGCTCACAAAGAAATAAGAAAAACGGTAAGCAGTGAACTTTTGGAACAGTACGAGAATGGTGGAGATGAATTTTTTGTAAGAATTGTGACATGGGATGAAACATGGCTCCATCATTTTTCACCAGAGATGAAGAGGCAATCAATGGAGTGGCATCATGCAAATTCACCCATGAAAAAAAAATTCAAAAGCACACTTTCTGCTGGAAAAGTTATGGCTACGGTGTTTTTCGATTCCGAAGGACTCTTGCTTGTGGACATCATGCCAAGTGGAACCATCATAAATTCTGATGCGTATGTGACGACGCTGAAGATACTTCAAGCTCGACTGAGTCGTGTTCGACCACATCAGCAAAAGCAGGATGTTTTGCTGTTGCACGACAGTGCACGGCCACATGTCAGTCAAAAAACCATGGAAGCGATCACAAAATTCGGATGAACAACACAAACACCCGCCTTACAGTCCTGACCTGGCTCCATGTGACTATCCATCTCTTTGGGAAACTGAAAGACTCTCTTCGTGGAACAAGGTTTGAAGATGATGACTCCCTTGTGCACGCTGCCAAACAATGGCTCCAACAGGATGGTCCAGAATTTTACAGTGCGGGTATAAAGGCGCTGGATCCAAGATGGCGTAAGGCAGTTGAGAGGGTTGGAAATTACGTGGAGAAACGAAAATATTGTTCCTAAAGAATGTCTCTACACACTGTAAAACTTTCAAACATGTAGAATAAAAGACGTATTTTTTAAAAAATATTGGTATTTGGCTTTCAGGGATGATAGCTATCAGCTGAGATACAGTACGATGAAATCGCATGAAGCGTCTAAAAGTAGTTATTTCAGAGGTTCATTGTGAAAATGTTTATTTGCTGTGAAATATTAACATCTGAAATATTAACATCTCTAGTTTCAAAGATATTGAAATGCTGTTTTTTTGTTGCATGTGCTTTTTGAGACTGCAGATGTATTCAGATTTGGTTTTAAGCTTGACTGTGAGTTGCTATAGGTTCTGGAAGAGTTGTGTCAGTTTTTATGACACGTCCTGCACAAAGGCCATGTGAGCCATAGCCGGACAAATTCCCAGCCTTGGGGTTTACTCATTTCTGTAGACTTTTCGAGCCTCTGTACCTGGACTCGCCAGTTTCGCTCGTCTAGTCGGACCTGTGGTGGCTCGCTCTGACACCTGGAGTTCAATAGCATTCAGCCGTACAAGAATGTCACCTACAACAATGTCACCTCCCCTCATATTACTTCCCGGCGACCAAACCGCTCCCCTAAATACGCGTGGCGTTATAGATCGCAAATCACGATGAGGTACAGGTTCGTTGAGCCGTAGCAGGTCGTTCCAGAGCGTGCAGCAAACCCGGCGGACACCACGTCTGACGAGCTTCACTGTGAGAAACACGTCTCGTGTGAGGACGGCTTAACGCTCCAGCTTGCGAAAATGAGGTTGTGAGCCGCGTCTAAATAGGAAGTGCACACAGCATTAGCGACCACTGGTGTAGCGGATCGGTGTGCCTCATGCTTTTACGCGTTTTCTTACAGCCGTTTAAGCAAATGCTGGAACTTTCCGCCAATTCCGTCTCAGAAACACAATGCCTAACATGAAATCAGGCAGAAAGAGTCTTACACTTTGACAGAAGATGTGTGCGTCTTTCACTCTTGTATTATGATAAAATATGCTGTAGAAACCAGAAAAATAAGTGCGATTAACGGTTATTAAGTCAAGAATGACTTACTTCTATCACTCACAGAGCCCAGATTCGTAATAACGTCAGGATAGAGGAAGGCGTTGTCAACTGTTATAACTTTTTTATGTTCGTGTCGACCAGCTAGCATCACTTAACAGTTTCAGTTCCTCTCCTTTCTTTGTTATTTTTCCATTACTCGTTCATCCTCTACCCATGTTTTCTCCTTACTCCTCACCATGTTGTTCCTGACTTCTTATTTATTCTGCCTTCTAAGCTTAGAATATTTTTCTTAAAAATGTTTCTTTCTCTTATTTACGTTTCTTCAGTGTCGTTTCTTTCTAATTCTTTCTTTATTTTTGTGATAAATGCTCTTGTGAACTTCATTTTCAAGTAAAAAAATTGTCAAATGGCTCTGACCACAATGGGACTTAACATCTGAGGTCATCAGTCCCCTAGAACTTAGAACTACTTAAACCTAACTAACCTAAGGACATCACACACATCCATGCCCGAGGCAGGATTCGAACCTGCGACCGTAACGGTCGCGCGGTTCCAGACTGTAGCGCCTAGAACGTCTCGGCTACCCCGGCCGGCTTTCAAGTAAAACTGGAATATTCGTTTCGCTTGCATCCTCATATAATAGGTAGAGATGTCCAAAGGAAATTGACATTCCATTTGTGGTTGCTTCCAAAATTATCTTTGTATTTTGATAGACTTCCTCATTACTTCTCCATTTCCAACCGTCTGTGGTTTGTATTGCACCCATTCTTTTTCTATTAACCCGTCTTTTTAGTAACTCTATTCTGCCCAGCTTGAAGTTCATAGTTAAGCATTCGTATGCATACAGACATTCCCGTCTTATCACTGTGGTGTAGTGTTTTAGTTTTCTTCTTTCTAGCATCGCATATCTTGTTGTAGGTATTTTTAATTGAACCACATGCCCTTTCGGTTTTATTAACTTTAACGTCTACTGCAGATCTGCCAAGTTCACTGTCTGCCCAAGCGTTGGTATTTCGCTGGAGTTTACCACAGGTTACCTCACGTACAGTTTGCAGAACTTATACTGTCACACACAACATGTAAGACCTTGTACCACCTCAAATATTTGCTTCCGAACTGATGCTCCTGATCGCAAAATATTCAGTTTAGGCAAACTGAACTTGAATAAAACCGCAAACAGCTGTTACTTGATAATTTATCTACAACCGATTTCGCTGCGTTTAAGCAGCATCTTCAGGTGGTTAGTAATGTAACATACACTGAAGCGCCAGAGGAACTGATATAGGCATGCGTATTAAAAAACAGAGATACAGTATGTAACAGACAGAATACGGTGCTGCGGACGGCAACGCCTATGTAACACAAGTGTCTGGTGCAGTTGTTAGATCGGTTACTGCTGCTACAATGGCAGGTTATCAAGGTTTAAGTGAGTTTGAAAGTGGTGTCATAGTCGGCGCACGAGCGATGGGAATCAGCATCTCCGAGGTAGCGATGAAGTGGGGATTTTCCCGTACGACCATTTCACGAGTATACAGTGAATATCAGGAATCCGGTAAAACATAAAATCTCCGACATCGCTGCGGCCGGAAAAATATCCTGCAAGAACAGGACCAACGACAACTGAAGAGAATCGTTCAACGTGACAGAAGTGCAACCCTTCCGCAAATTGCTGCAAATTTCAGTGATGGGCCATCAACAAGTGTCAGAGTGCGAACCATTCAACGAAACGTCATCAGTATGGGCTTTCGGAGCAGGAGGCCCACTCATGTGCCCTTGATCACTGCTCGACACAAAGCTTTACACCTCACCAGCGCCCGTCAACACCGACAATGGGCTGTTCATGGCTGGAAACATTTTGTCTGGTCGGACGAGACCCGTTTCAAACTGTACCGAGCGGATGGACATGTACGGGTATTGAGGCAACCTCATGAATCCATGGACCCTAGATGTAAGCAGGGGACTGTTCAAGCTCTGTAACGGTGTGGAGTGTGTGCAGTTGGAGTGATATGGAACCCCAATACGTCTAGATACGACTGTGACAGGTGACGCGTGCGTATGGATCCCGTCTGATCACCTGCATCCATTCACGTCCATTGTGCATTGCGACGGACTTGGGAATCCCAGCAGGACAATCCGACACCCCACACATCCAGAATTGCTACAGGAACACTCTTCTGAGTTTAAACACTTTCGCTGGCACCAGACTCCCCAGACTCGAACATAATCTGAGATGCCTGTTCAGAAGACATCTCGACCCATAGTACTGTTACGGATTTATGGACAACTCTGCAGGCTTCAAGGTGTCGATTCCCTCCAGCACTACTTCAGACATTAATCGAGCCCATGCCCCGTCGTGTTGCGTCACTTCTGCGTGCTCACGGTGGCCCTACACGATATTAGGCAGGTATACCAGTTTCTTTGGCTCTTCATTGTAGTAACGCCTTTCTTGTTGTAGATATTTTTAATTAAACGATATACCCTTTCAGTTTTATTAACTGTTACATCTATTGCAAGTCTACCTAGTCAATTGTCTGCCCAGTCGCCTGTATCCACGGTGGAGCTTATCAAAGGTTACGGGACGTACGGTTTGTGGCACGCGCACTGTTTCACTCATGTTAAATGAAGACTAGCTGAAATATTAATTTCCAATCAGTTGTTCCTGATGGCAAAATATTCATTTAGGTAAAGTGTAGTTGTGTAAAACCGCAAATAGCTGTTAAGTAAGTAGTGTGACGGCCGATGTGGCCGAGCGGTTGTAGGCGCTTCAGTCGGGAACCGCGCTGCTGCTACAGTCGCAGGTTTGAATCCTGCCTCGGGCATGGAAGTGTGTGATATCCTTAGGTTACTTAGGTTTCAGTAGTTCTATGGGACTGGTGACCTCAGATATCAAGTCGCATAGTGCACAGAGCCATCTGAATCATTTTTGTTTGTAGTGTCACAAAGTCCAACCCCATGAAGAGGGGAAGTAGCCAGGAAATAATAACCGGCAGAGCACTGGAGCGAATAGAGCAGGGGATGAGGCACCTGTAGTTGGTTATCGCGAGTGTAGAGCAGTAATTCTTGACTCTGGAACGGAGAGAAATTTAACCTAACATCACGGGTCAAAGCGAGGCTGACGACCCTTTCGAAGACTGATATGTTGGTGTAGCGTTGCCACCAATAAAAGTTTCCGACTAAATCTGCCGAGAAATACGTTGCGCAGTTTGTCTCGCGCGCCGCACACCGATTGGAGCGCACGTATTCTGGATGCGGGCGCGTTTGGTACTGCGCACAACGCCACAATAGCTCCGCGGACGGGCGAAGGGAACGTTTCCCGTCGACGAGTATAATGTGGCAACTTACTGTGTGCCGGCGGGGGAGCGGCGCTGGATACGGAACATACTAAACAGGCAACGACCCGCCTCGGCCACGTTAGTTGTGGCCCATTACCGTGTAAAGCGCCGAGATTACGACGAGTGGAATTACCGGGGCTGCGGTGGTATTGCACAATTCCGTTTGCACAACAAAGAGGCGAGTGGCCGCGCAAAGGAGCACCGGAGGTGAACGAGCGCAGAGAGGGAGACTGGTGCGGAACAAAGCGGGGAATTCGCGGGCGCAGAGAGAACGCGGAAGGTGCGGCGCGGAAGGGCGCGGGCGTCGGTGGCGGAGCGGCCCGCCGGCCCCTGGCGCGGTGGCCGCTGGCCGCTGCTGCCTGCCTGCCGGCCGGCCGGGTTCAGCGGCCGCGCGAGGGGTCAGCCGTCATAAGGCCCGAGCTGTGCCCGGCCGGCGCTCGGCGCGGTCACGGCCACGGACACGCCGACCCACGGCCGCCCGTGACGAGGCCGGAGGCGCAGCGCCATCCAGGTCCCGCGAGCGTAGTATTGCCATGTGCCCAGCCTTTTACGGTCGGCTCCGGCCAAATATACAGGGTGGTCCATTGATGGTGACCGTGCCAAATACCGGGTGATCAAGAAGTCAGTATAAATTTGAAAACAATAAATCACAGAATAATGTAGATAAAGAGGTAGAAATTGACACACGTCCTTGGCGTCTCCTGCCAAATATACAGGGTGGTCCATTGATGCTGACCGGGCCAAATACCGTGTGATCAAAAAGTCAGTATAAATTTGAAAACAATAAATCACGGAATAACGTAGATAGAGGTACAAATTGACACACTTCCTTGTCGTCTCCTGCCAAATATACACGGTGGTCCATTCATAGTGACCGGGTCAAATACCGGGTGATCAAAAAGTCAGTATAAATTTGAAAACTGAATAAATCTCGGAATAATGTAGATAGAGAGGTACAAATTGACACACATCCTTGGAATGACATGGGGTTTTATTAGAACCAAAAAAATACAAAAGTTCAAAAAATGTCCGACAGATGGCGCTTCAACTGATCAGAATAGCAATAATTAGCATCACAAAGTAAGACAAATCAAAGATAATGTTCTTTACAGGATATGCTCAATATGTCCACCATCATTCCTCAACAATAGCTGTAGTCGAGGAATAATGTTGTGAACAGCACTGTAAAGCATGTCAGGAGTTATGGTGAGGCATTGGCGTCGGATGTTGTCTTTCAGCATCCCTAGAGATGTCGGTCGATCACGATACACTTGCGACTTCAGGCAACCCCAAAGCCAATAATCGCACGGACTGAGGTCTGGGGACCTGGGAGGCCAAGCATGACGAAAGTGTCGGCTGAGCACACGATCACCACCGAACGACGCGCGTAAGAGATCTTTCACGCGTCTAGCAATATGTGGTGGAGCGCCATCCTGCATAAACATCGAACGTTTCAGCAGGTATTTATCAGCCAGTCTGCAGATGATGCGATTCTGTAACATATCGGCGTACCTATCACCCGTCACGGTAGCAGTTATTTTGCTGTGCAGCGCCATCTGTCGGATATTTTCTGAACTTTTTTTTCTAATAAAACCCCATGTCATTTCAACCATGTGTGTCAATTTTAACCTCTCTATCTACATTATTCCGTGGTTTATTAAGTTTTCAAATTTACACTCCTGAAAATTGAAATAAGAACACCGTGAATTCATTGTCCCAGGAAGGGGAAACTTTATTGACACATTCCTGGGGTCAGATACATCACATGATCACATTGACAGAACCACAGGCACATAGACACAGGCAACAGAGCATGCACAATGTCGGCACTAGTACAGTGTATATCCACCTTTCGCAGCAATGCAGGCTGCTATTCTCCCATGGAGACGATCGTAGAGATGCTGGATGTAGTCCTGTGGAACGGCTTGCCATGCCATTTCCACCTGGCGCCTCAGTTGGACCAGCGTTCGTTCTGAACGTGCAGACCGCGTGAGACGACGCTTCATCCAGTACCAAACATGCTCAATGGGGGACAGATCCGGAGAGCTTGCTGGCCAGGGTAGTTGACTTACACCTTCTAGAGCACGTTGGGTGGCACGGGATACATGCGGACGTGCATTGTCCTGTTGGAACAGCAAGTTCCCTTGCCGGTCTAGGAATGGTAGAACGATGGGTTCGATGACGGTTTGGATGTACCGTGCACTATTCAGTGTCCCCTCGACGATCACCAGTGGTGAACGGCCAGTGTAGGAGATCGCTCCCCACACCATGATGCCGGGTGTTGGCCCTGTGTGCCTCGGTCGTATGCAGTCCTGATTGTGGCGCTCACCTGCACGGCGCCAAACACGCATACGACCATCATTGGCACCAAGGCAGAAGCGACTCTCATTGCTGAAGACGACACGTCTCCATTCGTCCCTCCATTCACGCCTGTCGCGACACCACTGGAGGCGGGCTGCACGATGTTGGGGCGTGAGCGCAAGACGGCCTAACGGTGTGCGGGACCGTAGCCCAGCTTCATGTAGACGGTTGCGAATGGTCCTCGCCAATACCCCAGGAGCAACAGTGTCCCTAATTTGCGGTGCGGTCCCCTACGGCACTGCGTAGGATCCTACGGTCTTGGCGTGCATCCGTGCGTCGCTGCGGTCCGGTCCCAGGTCGACGGGCACGTGCACCTTCCGCCGACCACTGGCGACAACATCGATGTACTGTGGAGACCTCACGCCCCACGTGTTGAGCAATTCGGCGGTACGTCCACCCGGCCTCCCGCATGCCCACTATACGCCCTCGCTCAAAGTCCGTCAACTGCACATACGGTTCACGTCCACGCTGTCGCGGCATGCTACCAGTGTTAAAGACTGCGATGGAGCTCCGTATGCCACGGCAAACTGGCTGACACTGACGGCGGCGGTGCACAAATGCTGCGCAGCTAGCGCCATTCGACGGCCAACACCGCGGTTCCTGGTGTGTCCGCTGTGCCGTGCGTGTGATCATTGCTTGTACAGCCCTCTCGCAGTGTCCGGAGCAAGTATGGTGGGTCTGACACACCGGTGTCAATGTGTTCTTTTTTCCATTTCCAGGAGTGTATACTAACTTTTTAATCACTCGATATTTCACGAAATAAGCGTCAAACGAAAAAACTACGAAGAACGAAACTCGCTTAGCTTGAAGGGGGAAACCAAATGGTTCGCCCGATAGATGACGCTGCCATAGGTCAAACGGATATCAACTGCGTTTTTTTTTAAGTAGGAACCCCCATTTTTATTACATATTCGTGTAGTACGTAAAGAAATATGAATGCTTTAGTTGGACCACTTTTTTCTCTTTGTGATAGATGGCGCTGTAATGGTCACAAACGTATAAATACGTGGTATCACCTAAAATTCCACCAGTCCGGACGGTATTTGCTTCGTGATACATTACCCGTGTTAAAATTGACTGTTTACCAATTGCGAAAAGGCCGATATCGTGTCGATGTATGGCTATTGTGAGCAAAATGCCCAACGGACGTGTGCTGTGTATGCTGCTCGGTATCCTGGACGACATCATCCAAGCGTCCGGACCGTTCGCCGGATAGTTACGTTATTTAAAGAAACAGGAAGTGTTCAGCCACATGTGAAACGTCAACCACGACCTGCAACAAATGATGATGCCCAAGTAGGTGTTTTAGTTGCTGTCGCGGCTAATCCGCACATCAGTAGCAGACAAATTGCGCGAGAATCGAGAATCTCAAAAACTTCGGTGTTGAGAATGCTACATCAACATCGATTGCACTCGTACCATATTTCTGTATACCAGGAATTGCAAGGCGACGACTTTGAACGTCGTGTACAGTTCTGCCATTGGGCACATGAGAAATTACGGGACGATGACAGATTTTTTGCACGCGTTCTATTTAGGGATGAAGCGTCATTCACCAACAGCGGTAAAGTAAACCAACATAATAAGCACTATTGGGCAACGGAAAATCCACGATGGCTGCGACATGTGGAACATCAGCGACCTTGGCGGGTTAATGTATGGTGTGGCATTATGAGAGGAAGGGTAATTGGTTCCATTTTATCGATGGCAATCTAAATGGTGCAGTTATTGTTGATTTTCTACGTAATGTTCTAACGATGTTACATCAAGATGTTTCACTGTATGACAGAATGGCGATGTACTTCCAACATGATGAATGTCCGGCACATAGCTCGCGTGCGGTTGAAGCGGTATTAAATAGCATATTTCATGACACGTGGATTGGTCGTCGAAGAACCCCACGTTTACCGGATCTGACGTCCCCGGATTTCTTGCTGTGGGTATAGTTGAAGGATATTTGCTATCGTGATCCACCGACAACGCCTGACAACATGCGTCATCGCATTGTCAATGCATGTGCGAACATTACGGAAGGCGAACTACTCGCTGTTGAGAGGAATGTCGTTATACGTATTTCCAAATGCATTGAGGTTGACGGGCATCATTTTGAGCATCTATTGCATTAATGTGGTATTTACAGGTAATCACGCTCTAACAGCATGCGTTCTCAGAAATGATAAGTTCGCAAAGGTACATGTATCACACTGGAACAACCCAAATAAAATGTTCAAACGTACCTATGTTCTGTATTTTAATTTAAAAAACCTACCTGTTACCAACTGTTCGTCTAAAATTGTGAGCCATATGTTTGTGACTATTACAGCGCCATCTATCACAAAGAGAAAACAGTGGTCCAACTAAAACATTCAGATTTCTTTACGTACTACACGAATATGTAATAAAAAATGGGGGTTCCTATTTTAAAAAACGCAGTTTACATCCGTTTGACCTATGACAGCTCCATCTAACGGGCCAACCATAGCGCCATCTGGTTTCCCCCTTCAACCTAGACAAGTTTCGTTCTTTGTAGTTTTTTCCTTTGATGCTTATTTGGTGAGATATTTGTCCCGGTCACCATCAATGGACCATCCTGTATACGAGCACCGCCTCACCCGCTTCCGCCATAGTTCTTAGCGAGGACGGAGAGCAAACAGAGCTGATGCCTGTCCCAAGCTACTAACGTAAACACGAGTAATATCTATGGGCAGGAATAAATGTTAAAATGTGTGTGAATTCCTAAATGACCAACTGCTGAGGTCATCAGTCCCTAGACTTACAGACTACTTAAACTAACTTACGCTAAGAAGAACACACACACATGCCCGAGGGACTACCGTACTCGAACCTCCGGCGGGAGGGGCCGCGCATTCCGTGACATGGCGCCTGAAACCGCTCGGCCACTCCGTGCGGCTGAGCAGGGATAGTGAGGTATACCGCAAGGATACAGCTGAATGGAAAAACTGCTAGAAGCCGACGTCAGGAAAGATCAGTTTGGATTCTGTAGAAATGCTGGAACACGCGAGGCAATACTGACCCTACGACTTCTCGTTAAGGAAAAACAAACCTACGTGTGTAGCATTTGTAGACTTAGAGAAAGCTTTTGACAATGTCGACTGGAATAAACTCTTTCAAATTCTGAAGGTGGCAGGGGTAAAATACAGGGAGCTAAAAGCTATTTACAATTTGTACAGAAACCAGATGGCAGTTATACGAGTCGAGGGGCACGAAAGAGAAGCATTGGTTGAGAAGGGACCGAGACGGAGTTGTAACCTATCTCCGATGTTATTCAATCTTTATATTGAGCAAGCAGTAAAGAAAACAAAAGAAAAAGTTGGAGTAGGAGTTAAAATCCATTAAGAACAAATAAAAAATTCGAGGATTGCCGATAATATCGTAATTCTATGAGAGGTAGCCAAACACCTGGAGAAGCAATTGAACGGAATGTGCAGTGTTTTGAAATCAGGAGATAAGATGAACATCAACAAAAGCAAAATGAGGATAATGGATTGTAGTCGAATTAAATTATGTGATGCTGAGGGATTTAGGTTACCAAACGGGACACTTAGAAAAAGTAGATGAGTTTTATTATTTGTTAAGCAAATAACTAATGACGAGCGGAATAGGGAGGATATAAAATCTACGCAGGCAATGGCAAGAAAATCGTTTCTGAAGAAGAGAGATTTATTAAATCGAGTATAGATCTACGTGTCAGGAAGTCTTTTCTGAAAGTATATGTATGGACTAAAAACATGGACGATAAATAGTTCAGACAAGAAGTGAATAGAAGTTCTTGAAATATGGTGCTACAGAAGAACGCTGAAGATTAGGTGGATAGATCACGTAACTAATGAGGAGGTACTGAACAGAATTGAGGAGAAGAGGAATTTGTCGCACAACTAGACTAAGAGAAGGGATCTGTCAGGCATCGAGGGATCACCAGTTTCATATTGGAGGGAAGCATGGAGGGTAAAAATCGTAGATGAAGACGAAGAGGTGAATACACTAAGCAGATTCAGAAGGACGTAGGTTGCAGTAGTTACTCGGAGAGGAAGAGGCTTGCACAGGATAGACTAGAATGGAGACCTGCATCAAATCGGTCACTGGGCTGAAAACCACAACAACAACAAGCGTAAAGTTGCACAGGATGATTCAGTTCCCCCTAGGGATAGGTTTCATGCAACCCTCAATACCAACAGAAACCATGTGTGAGATTTTCATATTCTCTCGCTTCCTACAAGCAAACTATTTGTCCCTCCAGAAAAAATGAAGTGGACTTTTTTCTGAAAATTTTAATGTAGTTAAATTCTGTACTGGAATACGTTTTCGATTATGGCCACAAGTTTAGAGTTATCAAGAAAAAGCGTTTGACGGTCGCTTTTCTACATTTTGCTTGAATAATTCCGAAACTAGAGTCTCTAGAGAGAACTAATTAACCACATTAAGCTTCAAATAGAAAGGTCCAGTTCTTTTTTCTATAGGACTGATAGTTCGCGTGTAGCGATAGAGAGTCTGGAAATCTTTAGCTTGGTATTTGAAGGTGTAGCGAGTTGTATAAAACACATGGAAAGGGGCAGCTGAACCATCCTGTACATATTCTCGAAGGCAAAAGAGAAAAGACGCACCGCGAAAGAATTATCTGAATGGAATATACATCGATAGATGTGATGGGCATGCACACAAACAAATTATTACACTTTCATAAAGTTTGATGATTTATTCATGAGAAAGATCACAAATTGAGCAAGTCAGTAACGACTTGGTCTACATCTGGCCCTTGTCCAAGCTAAGAATCTTTAACATCCCAGTGCGTCAGCAATCGTTAGTTAATATATTAAAAAACTAAAAACCCGCCTCGATTGCGTAAAAAGCACCTAGTGTTAACACGAGGTGCTCTTTACGCAATCGAGGCGGGTTTTAAGTTTTTTAATATGTAAACTTGTCCAAGCTGTTATTCGGCTTGGCACTGATTGAAAGAGTTGCTGTATGTCCTCCTAAAGGATATCGTGCCAAATTCTGTCCAACTGGTGCGTTAGCTGGTCAAAATTCCAAGCTGGTTTGAGGGCTCTGCCCATGATGCTCCAAACGTTCTCAACTGCGGAGAGATCTGGCGACTTTTATGGCCAACGCAGGGTTTGGCAAGCATTAAGACAAGCACTATGAATCGTCGTTGTGTGTGGGCGGGCATTATCTTGCTGAAACGTACTCTCAGAATTGCTTGCCTGAAGGGCAACAAAACGGGGCGTAGAACATTGTCGACTTAACTGCTGTGCTGTAGCGGTGCTGCGGATGACAACCAAAGAGGATCTGCTATGAAATCCTAAGGCAGCTCAGATCATCAGTCTTAGTTGTTGGGCTGT
Source organism: Schistocerca cancellata (assembly GCF_023864275.1). NCBI lineage: Eukaryota > Metazoa > Arthropoda > Insecta > Orthoptera > Acrididae > Schistocerca > Schistocerca cancellata. Next base: position 642,219,020 of record NC_064628.1, on the reverse strand, counting down.
ATGGTGAGGGACTCTCAGGTTGTTATCCCTCCACTTTCCGGGTTGTCTCCAGACACTTGTTTGCTGGTAACTGGGGCTAAATTCGAAGTAGGACTCATCGCTGAAGTTATTTCTATTCCAGTCACTGAGATTCCAGGATGCATGCAAGTCCGAAGGAACTTTAAATCATACTCCTGAACAACACAGGCACTGTAATATCATATCTATCCCCCGACAACGGGAAAGAGACTTTCAACTAAAATGTCTTCCCTGTACGGAAACATACGTAATGAATGTATGAGTGCATGTTCTAGACATATGGTTGAAGAGATATAAAAGTTTGCGCCTGGTCTTGATTCGTGCTCAGTCTAATGTTTTCTTTTTTCTCTCAATTTAGGTGACGTCTGTTCCATATAACTTCATAATAACAGTTTTTTACAAATAGATAAATCCTTCAATTTTCGCTGATCCGCATGTGTATACGTTTCATGTATAAAGTAGAACGTGGCAATCACCCTATACCACACTGTCACGTTAATTTGACGTAAGTTTATATCAGGAAAAAGACTGAGCAGTTAAGAAGACTGGGCTATCATAGCTTCCAAATCAAAAGAATGGTTCTTAATAGTTTACTTTTTTAGTTCAACCGTGTTTAAAGTTGATATTTAGCACTCCGTCTTCAGGCTACGAGTGGCCTACCGGGACTACCCGACCGCCGTGTCGTCCTCAGTAAAGGATGCGGATAGGAGGGGCGTGTGGTCAGCACACCGCTCTCCCGGTCGTTATGATGGTATTCTTGACCGAAGCCGCTACTATTCGGTCGAGTAGCTCCTCAGTTGGCATCAAGAGGCTGTGTGCACCCGGAAAAATGGCAACAGCGCATCGCGGCCCGGATGGTCACCCACCCAAGTGCCGACCACGCCCGACAGCGCTTAACTTAGGTGATCTCACGGGAACCGGTGTAACCACTGCGGCAGGGCCGTTGCCTTAAAGTTGATGTTGCAAAAGCTAATTGAAAATACACAACTTATCATATTGTATTAAAAATGGGTAGTCCAGCTTTTAGAGCAAAATGTCCGACTAAATACGACACCGAGTCCGGCTTTTCTATTTTTGGACGTCGCAACCCCACCTGCGCGCCTCAAGGCCGTGTACCCCAACGACCTATATAAATAACCTAAAATGGCCAAGGCACCACCATATTAGAAGCTAACTTGAAATTTAGCTGCAATATTTTGCAACGTCAGGTTGGCTGATACTAGTCATCTGCTAGCACGGAATCATATGTTTGTTTTTGTTATACAATGGCATTTGCTGTTGGCAGTCACAGAAGGACGCATTTCGCAACATGGTTCCTCTACGAAGTGCTTTTATCGTGTACTATGTCATCTTAAGCGTGATCTTTGCAATGTGCTAGCTACTGCATTACTTTGATGACTTTACTGTAATGTAAACAAGCGTATATTTCTAATTACCAATATATCTTTCCTCTTAGATATAGGCGAATCCATTTGTCACCTTTACATTTCGTTATTCTACTCCTGACTTGAATGACATTTGTCTCTTGAATGAACTGCGTCAGATATTTATCAGAGGTGCATTTAACAGCTCTTTGGAATTGATAGTGAGAACAAACCGTCGTCGAATAAATAACATTTAAAAACTTAGATCGAAGACGTATTTATCGCTACAGTTGAAGATAATTCCAGATATTTAGGCTTTTTTTAATTCTAGCGTTATGTTGTTTTTTGTGTGGTTTTGAGCAGTTCTAATAGAAGTCAAGGGTGTCATTTTTATGTCATATTGCTCTAGGATATTGATATCCCGGAAAAAAGCGATTAACGGATCCCGTTAAATCAATTCATTTAGTTTGAATATTCTCACATTTCTGTGACCTGCTGTATAATTCAGCATCCTGCAGGACACCACAAATCTGTTTTCAATCTGCCGCTGTCATTGTATAAAACCAGGTATTACTGTTTAACTAGCAAAACCAACGTTTTTGTAGTCACAGGCTTTCAAGACCCATTTGATAATGGATACAATAAAACTGATTCATATTATTGTACGTTGTGCATTGATTTGAAAACAAACCCTATTGACAACCTAATATTCTTGTTGTAAAGCTAATAGGAATAAAGAGAAATGAAATAAAACACGTTTATGCTATGCATTAATTGACAACTATCATCCTAGAATTTTAAGCTTCCCGTACTTGCAGAAAAATAATGATGAATTAAAGATGGGTCTGCCTTTTCAAGTACAAAATTATTGTTTTGCTTTAATACTCAAATATTGCGAGTTTTCTTTATTTTTTTTTCCTGAAACACATACATACATATTTTATACAGGGCAATAAATATGATACATTGAATTTTATTGTTATTTAAATAACTTACGCACTTATGCACGCAATGTAAATAAATGTTTAAGTGCATTATTGCCGTTAGTCCTACAAGTCAACGGTACAGCAGAAAACTGTTGTCCGCGCAAGCTAGCTTCTTTGGGAAACAAGGACTCACTCTTATTTACAAACAGTACAGAAGATATGCATTCAACAGTGTCTCCTATCACAGAAAATGGTTGGTAAAATTACGGTCAAACCCACATGGACAGCTGCAACATACCATGGTAATTAACACAATAGGGATGTATGCTGCACCTAACGAAACATTCATTTACCTGCTGAAATATTAGCAGTTCGAGCAGCGGTTATCTATGAAATAAACAAATTTCAAAAGTTCCTAATCTTAACAGACTCTAAAAGTACTCTACAGAGAATAGAATCACCATATCTGAATACGACTATCCTGATTACATACAAGATGCTGAGTTTGATTCATACTGCCGGAAAGGTTGATGTGGATGAAAGGATCATTGGAAACGAAATAACCGATAGAAATCTATAGAAGTCTTAAAAAAGGTATTATTAAAGGTAAATCCCAAGGAATTAGATTCCTATTTAGTGACTTTACACGGGAAACATGCCAACAAGTGCAGGAAGAACATAATATGAAGTCTACAGAAACTCAAAGTAACAAAAAAATATTTTAAGTCCATATTCAGCCGGAACTGCCGAGAAGACGGTGATTGGAGGGAGTCAAATTGAGTAAACGTCGCCAGAGCTTCATAATACCAGAGCTTCATAATACGAATAATGCTAGAATATTAATGTGCCCTAGTCACCTCAACAAAATTAAAGTTGTATTTTCAACGTTGAAGCACGGTCAGCAATCGTGATAATCTAGTGACAACGCTTATTCACGCTGTTTTAGTTTTATTTACAGACCAGGCCCTTTTAGACATATTATAGATTCAGATATATCTTCCGAAAAAGACTCAATTGCTTGGTCTGAAACCTAGATAAAGGTTGGTTTCATTACTGCAATCGAGGCTGATAGTTTCTTATATATAAAATTAAAGGTATAGACATTGCAATGTGCAATCATCGCATTGAAGGACAAACAGTTACAATCACGTCATGTTAGCATGCACCAAATACCGAATACAGCAAACAAAATTTTACTGCAAACTGAACTAGCTGAAGATTCCATTACCAACACCCATTACTATCCCGTCAAGCACGAATGATACTAGGATCTGTCACTTCACAGGAAACTACCTAAATGACACACTGATTAGATTAGATTAGATTAATTATTCATTCCATAGACCCATAAAAGAGGGAATCCTCCTGGGTGTGGAACATGTCAGTGAACAATACTTAATTTAATTTTATTCTGAGTGTTTATATGTGGACACGTAACCATGTGTGTATGTTTACGTTGAAAACTGGTCAGTAAATTTTAGGCTTTAACGTGTGAGTTAGTAAGATACTATGACCCAAGTTTTAATACTTTTAAATGTTCCCCTTTAAGCGAAACCAGACCCATAAGTGAATAACAATGCGGTCTGACTAATGTTTACCGTACATGTTGTACTGACCAGCAGTTTTGTCATAGGGCAACGGAATAATAATTAAGGCGCTTGACATAAGTTAAACCAAGATAACTTAAAACCAAAACTGTTTTAACAAATCTCATCTGTGTTGTTCAACCACTCCTCGCAGGAGTAATTCCCGTAATAACTACAAATGGACTTGCACACAGTATCCCCTAACACCTAATAAATTGAACTGAGCTCGTGTGATAACTCAATATTGACGTCTTTGTTACTGCAAAAGCGTGTCTTGAAGTTCCGCTGCGACAAGCTCTTACCTTGCTGCCTGAAAATTTGATTTAAAAATAATCCATCCGCTGAAGGTAAATCATTCTTTCTTCTTGAAGTATAAAAAAAACTGAATGTAGATATCTAGTAACGAGGTTTTGAAGTGAGTACATTCAAATCAACAATCAAACTCAGCGGACTGGAAAATGCCTTCGCAAAAGCCACAGATTGTGTTACTACTGCATAAGCTTGCATACATTCTGCTAAAAATGAATACAAAGTCTCATATCTTACATACAAGTGCCTTTCAACGCACCACGTGCCTTAACGTGGTCACACATTCACAACAGTCAGAAAAATAATCCTATATTCATATCAACTACCATAATATCATTTAATGAGTGAAAAGACAATGAGATAACCTACTAGCTTCTTGGATGAATGAGTAGAAAGTGGAGCTTGATTCCCTTGTATTCCAGTCAGACTGTGAAATCGAACGAAGAAACTAACTCTGCACACATGAAATGCAATTACAAATTATCTTACGTGAAAAACCATGCAACCATCTCACGACAAAGTTGGACGCACTCGCTTAACAACAGATAGTAATTTTAGAATTTTAGAATTTTAACAACTCCTAATAATCTTTGAACAATCCCATATTTAATTCCCTGTAAAAGTAATATACAGATAAATCACCTTCATTATAACTGGTTCAGACCTTCATATGCTTTAAGCAGTAAGACTACATTAATGTGCAATTAATAATAATGATGAAACTTCCTGGCATATTAAAACGGTGTGCCGGACCGAGACTCGAACTCGGGACCTTTGCCTTTCGCGGGCAAGTGCTCTACCAATTGAGCTACCCAAGTACGACTCACGCCCCCTACTCACAGCTTTACTTCTGCCAGTACTTCGTCTCCTACCTTCCAAACTTTACAGGAGCTCTTCTGCGAACCTTCTGGCAGAAGTAGAGTTGTGAGTACGGGGCGTGAGTCGTGCTTGGGTAGCTCAGTTGGTAGAGCACTTGCCCGCGAAAGGCAAAGGTCCCGAGTTCGAGTCTCGGTCCGGCACACCGTTTTAATCTGCCAGGAAGTTTCATATCAGCGCACACTCCGCTGCAGAGTGAAAATCTCATTCTGGAATAATAATGATGTAATATTGCAGTATATGATATAGACACATAATATAGCATAGTGACGTACCATCTTGGAAATATGTATAGAACGTATTACGTTTTGTGCAGGTCTTCATATACTAAAAGTAGTGGGAGTACATTAATACGAATATAATGCACCTCAAGGCACGCGTTCGCTGGCGAAGACGTCAATGTTTAATTACCATACGAGTTCAGTAATACTGAAATATATGGATGTAGCATACCTCTGCCATTTCCCCCTCCCCCCTCTCCCCTCCCCTTATGCCCACCTCCAAATCTATTCCTTCCCTCAGCCAACCCAACACCTCCCATTCGCTCTCAACTTTCCTCTTCTCCCCTTCACTCCACAAACCATCATACGCCGTCACCTGCCCCTCCCCTTGTCATCCGCTCCCCTTTCATCCTCCCTCTGCTGAACAGCTATGTTCTACTGCGGGGACTGTCGTATTTTATGAATTTGCAGAGAATGTCACTCAACAGTTCTGGTTCAGGATCTTTCTGTTTCTGAGTTTGTGGCAGTCCCACCATTTCACAGGTCTCATGCAAGTTGCTGCACAAGTGAGTCATTTTTTATGTAAGTCTCCTTCAATCAGTGAATTACAATTTTACAATATGGCAGCTAAGCGATCGTTTTGAGCTCAAAATTTTATTGTGCATCTAAAATGGTTATATTTACTCTCAGAGTATGGAATATTACAATGTATTCCCGTAAGTGGCTGTCACAAACGTGTATTACGGAGACATATTAAGCATTTAGTTAAATAAATACCCACCCACCACCTTTCGTGGTAATACCTCTGGTAATGCAAAGATCATGTGGCTCACACCGTGGTGCTGCTTTGTTACGATCTCTACCGCTGTTTTGACAAATGTTAACCTCAGGTGATGAACAGAAGAGGTGAATGTAGGTCACAGGAATATATTGGCGATAAAATACGCCTAAATGTTTGATAACTGTTCTTCAGCCATATCATGCATCTCCGACATGTACTCATACCCCATAATACAACAACTGGACTATAAGAACAGAAGTATGTTTCTAACTACCGATATATCTTTCTTCATAGATATAGGCGAATCCATTTGTCACCTTTACATTCCGTTATTCTACTCCTGACTTGAATGATATTTGTCTCTTGAATGTACTGCGTCAGATAATTATCAGAGGTACATTTAACAGATCTTTGGAATTGATAGTGAGAACAAATCATACGTCAGATATATTTTACCACGTAAGTAATGTTGTCATATATGTAATGACATCTTGTTCCTAAGCCCTGCACTGTATGATATGTACGCTTCATTAATTTTAATTTCCACATGCACTTGAGAATAGCTATAAAGTCGAAATCATGATCATGTAAAGGAAACTTCTTTTAAAAAATTCTTCATAACTGTAGCCACCCACGAAGGTAACACCATTCGCTTCATTGTGCCCATTTAAATATCACAAGACAAGCTTCTACACTAAATAGTTCAACTTCTCCCAGCGGGAAAACAGAGCGTGCTCCCTGCAGCGTGTCCCCTTTGTCCAGCAGCCGTACGTCGTCTCGTTGGCTCTATGCGCCAAGCAGTACTACTGGCTAGATAATCTCTTGAGTTTAAGTAACCTGCGTAACACATGCCTTTGCGGTTCTCAGCCAAAGACGAAGCTACCCGATTACATGGAAGGCTAACTATATGTTCTTTGAGACCTACAAGTGCTTATTGACCGTCGTATGAATACATACACTCCTGGAAATTGAAATAAGAACACCGTGAATTCATTGTCCCAGGAAGGGGAAACTTTATTGACACATTCCTGGGGTCAGATACATCACATGATCACACTGACAGAACCACAGGCACATAGACACAGGCAACAGAGCATGCACAATGTCGGCTCTAGTACAGTGTATATCCACCTTTCGCAGCAATGCAGGCTGCTATTCTCCCATGGAGACGATCGTAGAGATGCTGGATGTAGTCCTGTGGAACGGCTTGCCATGCCATTTCCACCTGGCGCCTCAGTTGGACCAGCGTTCGTGCTGGACGTGGAGACCGCGTGAGACGACGCTTCATCCAGTCCCAAACATGCTCAATGGGGGACAGATCCGGAGATCTTGCTGGCCAGGGTAGTTGACTTGCACCTTCTAGAGCACGTTGGGTGGCACGGGATACATGCGGACGTGCATTGTCCTGTTGGAACAGCAAGTTCCCTTGCCGGTCTAGGAATGGTAGAACGATGGGTTCGATGACGGTTTGGATGTACCGTGCACTATTCAGTGTCCCCTCGACGATCACCAGTGGTGTACGGCCAGTGTAGGAGATCGCTCCCCACACCATGATGCCGGGTGTTGGCCCTGTGTGCCTCGGTCGTATGCAGTCCTGATTGTGGCGCTCACCTGCACGGCGCCAAACACGCATACGACCATCATTGGCACCAAGGCAGAAGCGACTCTCATCGCTGAAGACGACACGTCTCCATTCGTCCCTCCATTCACGCCTGTCGCGACACCACTGGAGGCGGGCTGCACGATGTTGGGGCGTGAGCGGAAGACGGCCTAACGGTGTGCGGTACCGTAGCCCAGCTTCATGGAGATGGTTGCGAATGGTCCTCGCCGATACCCCAGGAGCAACAGTGTCCCTAATTTGCTGGGAAGTGGCGGTGCGGTCCCCTACGGCACTGCGTAGGATCCTACGGTCTTGGCGTGCATCCGTGCGTCGCTGCGGTCCGGTCCCAGGTCGACGGGCACGTGCACCTTCCGCCGACCACTGGCGACAACATCGATGTACTGTGGAGACCTCACGCCCCACGTGTTGAGCAATTCGGCGTTACGTCCACCCGGCCTCCCGCATGCCCACTATACACCCTCGCTCAAAGTCCGTCAACTGCACATACGGTTCACGTCCACGCTGTCGCGGCATGCTACCAGTGTTAAAGACTGCGATGGAGCTCCGTATGCCACGGCAAACTGGCTGACACTGACGGCGGCGGTGCACAAATGCTGCGCAGCTAGCGCCATTCGACGGCCAACACCGCGGTTCCTGGTGTGTCCGCTGTGCCGTGCGTGTGATCATTGCTTGTACAGCCCTCTCGCAGTGTCCGGAGCAAGTATGGTGGGTCTGACACACCGGTGTCAATGTGTTCTTTTTTCCATTTCCAGGAGTGTAGTATGAACGAAGTATGTAACTGACGGCTGTCATTGTTGGTTGGTTGGTTGGTTGGTTGGTTGGTTGGTTTGGGGAAGGAGACCAGACAGCGTGGTCATCGGTCTCATCGGATTAGGGAAGGATTGGGAAGGAAGTCGGCCGTGCCCTTTCAGAGGAACCATCCCGGCATTTGCCTGGAGTGATTTAGGGAAATCACGGGAAACCTAAATCAGGATGGCCGGACGCGGGATTGAACCGTCGTCCTCCCGAATGCGAGTCCAGTGTCTAACCACTGCGCCACCCCGCTCGGTGTGTTCCCCCAACCGTATTAAATTATTTCTCGGAATGTTGTCCTATTAATCCGTAGCGGAAGATATTCCAACGCTTATTTGAGATGTCTACCATACCATTAAACAAACATAATTGCGCGGTATCAGCCGAGCGGTCTAGGGTGCTGCAGTCATGGACTGCGCGGCTGGTCCCGGAGGAGGTTCGAGTCCTCCCTCGGGTATGGGTGTGTGTGTTTGTCCTTAGGATGATTTAGGTTAAGTAGTGTGTAAGCTTAGGGACTGATGACCTTAGCAGTTAAGTCCCGTAAGATTTCACACACATTTTTCACACAAACATAATTAAAATTGTTACCAATTTCTTTCCTAACTTACAAGTCTGTGAAACAGATGAGCGGCCTAGTGAATCATTGTTCCTCAATGAAAGAACAGATCTGCATGTCATACTCGTTAAACAACAAAAAATAATATGTTAAGCGGAGTTTTTTAGTTGAGTGTTCATCGTCGTGCTATTATAAAAAGATGTCTTTCAATTCAGGATTAATCACAACGTGAAACTAAACTTGGTTTTTTATCACTGGCACGAGATTAGTTTTCGAGCATAGAAACTGAAAACACACACACACACACACAGAAACTGGGCTACGTAGGGTACTTGGTAACAGGAGACGACTCTAGCTCTGGTGGCTGATACGGCAAATGACTTTTTTGGTGGGCTGCAATAAGATATCCATTTTGATTGACTGACATCCTTCGCATGCCAAGTAGACTTGTTTCCGACAGAGTGCCCATCAAATAAACCTTATTTCTTTTATTCGACAGGGTATTTTGAAGTATGTGTATCTAGGCATGAGTACAGTGATACTTAATGGCCAATAATACTTTTCCTCAGGCGGAGTGGTCTAATGTATATTTACTCGTATTTCTTGTTAATGTTTCCTTATTAATTAGGAAGTGAGGGTTTAGAGGCTGCTGATGTGACATAACTGTGTGAGAGATGGGTGACTTTTTTGTTTCACTTCAGCTAACGCATTTCGCAACAGATTGAGGAGTAGTGAGCATTATAACGAATGTCATATGAGACAGACCTAAATTTCAGGGCAAGTATGTGACAACAGTAGGTAGTTCATGTGACAGATACTGGAGCCCACCGGGCCGTAAGACTAATCTAGATCAGTTGTAGAGTGGTGTACTGCAGTCAGTATTTGTGTAGTTCGGGTATTTTGAAATAGCCTTGAGCAATCAGAATGTTGTCTGTTGATGGATATCAGTTACCATAGAAAAACTGGATGCTATGTTACCAGACATGTCTGGAATAACCATAAAGAGCGCAATCGCAAATCCATGGTGAAATCTGATGCTACCAAGTACCATGACAGGTATTTTACAAACCTAAGTGTTTTCTAGCGGTATGGGCGCATCTGAAGATGATAAACCCTGTTGCCCTATCTTTATTGAATCATGTTAGTTTAGCTGTGTCGACCTGCTTGTCTTACCTTCTACTGAAGATAGAAATCATTGCTAGCGCCATACAGCGTCCGTCCAAAAAGTTCCGAGACTGACTTTATTCCTGGCGTATTAGTGACGTCAGCGCAGTAACTACAATGGCAGCTTGAACAACAACTGAGTCACTGAGAACAAAAGCTGTCTAAGTCAGTTTACTCTTTTACTGCATGGAAATTTATTGTTGAGAAGTGGTATAACGGTAACTCCCGTCGGAGCCACATGAGAGCTCCAAATGCATTCTTCATCTCACTCCAGAGTGTAGTGCGTTCCCGGGAAAAGTAGTTTAAGTCAATCGGCAATGCGACGTGGTCTTGTTGTTCTATGTTGTTTTGCGTCTTTATTTACGATCCAAAATCAAAAAGCGATTGAAACAGTGCTGGTATTAGCGTTGTTTTGTCTAGATTTATAATGGTCACATGTTATTAAACCAAAAATTGTATTTATAAGGGAAGTTTGCACTCAATGTTGAAATCTAGGTTAGACCCTATACGAATCAAGCATTGCTGTCTCACATTAAATACAGAAACCATTAAACTCATCCCTCTCAAGAATGCTATGCGACCTGTCGCCGAGGCCAAACGGAAAGACATGATAACACTTCTTCCGTAAATCCCTTCGGTGCACCACGCTTTCCTCAATCAACTAAAAACTGGAAGTGCGGCTCAGGAAACTAGACATCGATATGTTGACCCTTTAGCAGAGGAAGATGATGTGAAACCTAGTAAGCAGACAGACTCCATTATAAAGCCTTTGAAATATCAGCATGATGAGAAATACATTTTAAGAAACTTCGACATTTAGTAACAACAATTTCTTTATAATCGGTATATGAACGCACTGCTGAACTATTAGACAGACTCAGTAGATAGCATTCTATTAATTAAAAGCAATAAAGCAAATCATTTTAATTTGTGGAGGTATGTACCGTCTATGCAACTAAATAAAGGCAGTTTGTTTATTGCCATACGCGTGATTCTTTTATTTGGGAAGCGTCATCAGTTTATGACAGAAAAATGCATAATGGGAGCAATGAGTGAAGACTCTTATTTACTCCGTCATGTTTATGTTTTATAAATAAATTGCAATTGTGGAGACTGAAAGACAGCGTATTTCTTCTCAGGTATTCAAATTCATCAAAACGTTTATAAGGAGAGTTGTACAACTCTTGGTTTATACCACTTTATCTTTATTGTAAAGCATTAATTTACATTAATCTAAACGCAAAACCTTTCATTTCTCAGAAGTGGCAAAAACTGATTTACATCACTTTGGCTCTCAGACGCTCGTTACTGTAAACAACTCACGTGCATTCCAGCAGTAGGTTGTAAGCAGGCACTGTTGAGTAGTGGACGAGCTACTGCAGGGTGTCAAGAGTTGTCCAGTCACAAATCGCAAAGGAGCAACACCCCTAAATCAAGCGTTCAAGAAATTGGCCGCAATGTTTTGAAGCAGAGGAAAGCGTGTGCAAAACTGGTCCCGAACACATTGACTACAGAACAAGACCGGGGACACTTGCCGCGACTTGTTTCAAAGGCGAATCGCGGACAGTTCTTTTCTGGAAAAATCACGGGTTACAAGACTTGGTGTTATCAATACAAACCTGCCACATATCGACAAAGTACAGAAATTCATATGAAGTGTCAGCGCTTTTACGACATAACCGACATTCAAGCCAATGTAACGCGAGAGTTGAACACCCAAAAGAAGGACTTTTCTGACGGTTTACATAGTTCTTAGGAACGTTCTGTGCGTTTTATTTAAGTGAGGGGAGACTATGTAGGACACCTGAACCATTAAACTGGCATCTTAACTTTATTTTTTATTAATCCAGTTAGGAAGGTTTTTGGACTGACAGGGTAAACCATTCACAGAGGTTTACCTGTGATGTAATTATACTGCATTCCCCGCTCTTTTCCTTAATTAACTATTGATAACAGTAACGTGAACTGTACCTAATCGACTGCTTCACAGGGAAGACCCGTCGTACACCAAAAGCTAAATTTTCGCGTAATAAAACTAAAATATAATATGAACATCAACAAAATCAAAACGAGGATAATGAACTGTAGTCTAATTAAATCAGGTGATGCTGTGGGAATTAGATTAGGGAATGACATACCTAAAGTAGTAGGTGAGTTTTGCTTTTTAGGGATCAAAATAATTGATGATGGTCGAAGTAGAGAGGATATAAAATGTAGACTGGCAATGGCAAGAAAACAGTTTCTGAAGAAGAGAAATTTGTTAGCATTGAGTATAGATTTGAGTGTCAGGAAGTCTTTTGTAAAAGTATTTGTATGGTGTGTAGTCATGTATGGATACGCTTGTCCGTCCTCTTTTAGAATACTACTGCGCGGTGTGGGATCCTTACCAGATAGGACCGACGAAATACATCGAAAAAGTTCAAAGAAAGACAGAACGTTCTGTATTATCGCGAAATATGAGAGAGAGTGTCACAGAAATGATACAGGATTTGGGCTGGACATCTTTAAAAGAAAGGCGTTCTTCGTTGCGATGGAATCTTCTCACGAAATTCCAATCACCAACTTTCTCCTCCGAATGCGAAAATATTTTGTTGACACCGACCTACATAGGGAGGAACGATTATCACGATAAAATGAAGTAAATCAGAGCCTGTACGGAAACATTTAGGTGTTCGTTCTTTCCGTGCGCTTTACAAGATTGGAATAATAGAGAATTGTGAAGGTGGTTCGATGAACACTCTGCCAGGCAGTTAAATGTGATTCGGAGAGTATCCATGTAGATGTAGATGTAGATGAAACATGAACGATAAACAGTGTAGACAAGAAGAAAATAGAACCTTTAGAAATGCGATGCTACAGAAGAATGCTGAAGAATAGATGGGTAGATCACGTAACTTACGAGAAGGTATTGAATAGAATTGGGGGAAGTGGAATTTGTGGCACAACTTGACTAGAAGAAGGGATCGTCTGGTAGGACACGTTCTGAGGCATCAAGGGATCACCAATAAGTACTGGAGGGCAGCGTGGAGGGTAAAAATCGTAGAGGGAGACCAAGAGATGAATACACTCAGCAGATTCAGAAGGGTGTAGGGTGCAGTAGCTACTTGGGGATGAAGAAGCTTGCGCAGGACGGAGTAGCATGGAGAGCTGCATCAAACCAGTCTCTGGACTGAAGACCAAAACAACAAAATTTAGATCAGATTTAAGGAAAGGTAAGAATAAAATCCGTACTTTTCTAGCAGTCTTTTACCTATATTCACTTTTTCAGCTTCCTTCGTGTGATCCTAGTTTTCGCATTTCATTTCCCCTTCAGAAATTACTCACACTAATTTGAAGTCGGAACCACCTCTTATTCAGAGTGACATAATAGGTTTTGTGGAGGAGAGCTTCAATGATCTAATCTTGCAACGATGGTTAAAATTCTTGTGGGTGTTTTACCGCATCGTTATGTAAAATACTTTCATTGTAAACTTAAAACCAAAGTTTCGACCGTATTACAACGGCCTTCCTCATGGTAAGAGTGGTTTTGGTGGAGCAAAGGTGGCTCTGTTTATTGCAGATGATCGGTGTCAACACGACAATGTATAAAAAAAAAGAAGCTTTATTGGCCCTACAATGTAATAGGCTAGTCATGACGGAAGGGAGAAGGTAGGAAGGAAACTATTGGTGGGCTCTAGCCGATTTGTCGGTGATTGGCGACAGTCTGTCAGTCAGTCTTGGCTTCTGGTGGGCACGTTTTCTTCCTGGTGCGCGCGGCATGGGTTGACAGTTCCACTGTAAGCTGTTTGTTTGCGGGTGTCGCGTCCGTGTCCTGTGAAGCTCCTGCCCCGCGACCGCTAGCGGCCCACTGGACAGGGATAGCCGGCACCCAGGACGCCGGAAATTTGAGCCGTCCTCTTTTTTTGACCCACGACATGATAGGTCCAACCAAAGAAGTAGTCAATAAACTAAATACTGCAGAAGTATATGAACTATGTCGTCGTTGCGGAGCTGCCTACATAGAGGAGACAGGGAGACCAGTTAACACTTGAGTAGCAGAGAATGAACTAATGCGCTATTAGCACAGCATAATGAATCGGCGATAGCGGAACACCACCGTCACTGTGGGTAGGTTATCTTGTTCCAGGTAGGTCTTGTGTTGACGAAAGCCGCGCGGACTGGCCGCGCGGTTAGAGGCGCGATGTCACTGACTGGGCGGCCACTCCCGTCGGAGGTTCGAGTGCTCCCTCGGGCACCTGTGTGTGTGTTGTTCTTAACATAGGTTAGTTTAAGTTAGGCTCAAATGGCTCTGAGCACTATGGGACTTAACAGCTATGGTCATCAGTCCCCTAGAACTTAGAACTACTTAAACCTAACTAACCTAAGGACAGCACACAACACCCAATCATCACGAGGCATCACGAGGCAGGGAACCCGGGCGTCGGAAGCGAGAACGCTACCGCACGACCACGAGCTGCGGACGTTTAAGATACTTTAAGTAGTGTGTAAGTCTAGGGACCGATGACCTCGGCAGTTTGGTCCCTTAAGAACTCACACACATTTGTTGAACACTTTTTTTTTTTTTTTACGCAAGAGTCGTGGACGCAGCAACGCAAAATTCGAGAGCGGATTGAAATGATCAAACTATGAAGCAGCCTGACATCAATAGAGAGGACGGCTGCAAAGTCCCGGCGTCCTGGCAGCCTGCTATCCCAGTCCAGTGGGCCGCCAGCGGTCGCGGGCCGGACGCCTCAGCGGCCACGGACGTGACACAGTAAACAAACAGCGACAGGCGAACGGTCAGTGCATTTACGCGCAAACAGGAAGAAAACGTGACCACCAGAAGCCGTGCTCTGATTTGCAGACTGTCGCTAGTCACTTAAAAAGCCGGCTAGCCCACAATAGCTTCTCTCCTGCACTCCGCCTTCCGTCATGACAAGCCTATTAAATTCTAGGTCCAATAAAGTTTTAAAAAACTAACTACGACGTATTGACACCGATCGTCTGCAATAAATAGATTCACCTTTCTTCCATCAAAACAAGTCAGGCCGTTGCAATGGTTCGAAACGTTCGTTTCAAGTTTACAAGGACAATATTTTATGCCATGACGGGGTACAACCACCCTTAAGAATTTTAATCATTTTGACACTGGCCGCGGAAGCCTATATAGTCCCTTCTCTAAATCCTCGCACAAACGAAAAAATGGCTGACATCGAAATAAGTGTCCAAGGAATAGAAAAACAACTGGAATCACTCAACAGAAGAAAGTCTACTGGACCTGACGGGATACCCATTCGATTCTACACAAAGTAAGCGAAAAAACTTGCCCCCCTTCTAACAGCCGTGTACCGCAAGTGTCTAGAGGAACGGAAGGTTCCAAATGATTGGAAAAGAGCACAGGTAGTCCCAGTCTTCAAGACGCGAGCAGAAGCGCAAAACTATAGACCAATATCTCTGACGTCGATTTGTTGTAGAATTTTAGAACATTTTTTTGCTCGCGTATCATGTCGTTTCTGGAAACCCAGAATCTACTCTGTAGGAATCAACATGGATTCCGGAAACAGCGATCGTGTGAGACCCAACTCGCTTTATTTGTTCATGAGACCCAGAAAATATTAGATACAGGCTCCCAGGAAGATGCCATTTTCCTTCCGGAAGGCGTTCGATGCAGTTCCGCACTGTAGCCTGATAAACAAAGTAAGAGCCTACGGAATATCAGACCAGCTGTGTGGCTGGATTGAAGAGTTTTTAGCAAACAGAACACAGCATATTGTACTCAATGGAGAGACGTCTACAGACGTTAAGGTAACCTCTGGCGTGCCACAGGGGAGTGTTAAAGGACCATTGCTTTTCACAATATATATAAATGACCTAGTGGATAGTGTCGGAAGTTCCATGCGGCTTTTCGCGGATGATGCTGTAGTATACAGAGAAGTTGCAGCATTAGAAAATTGCAGCGGATAGGCACTTGGTACAGGGAGTGGCAACTGACCCTTAGCATACACAAATGTAATGTATTGCGAATACATAGAAAGAAGGATCCTTTATTGTGTGATTATATGATAGCGGAACAAACACTGGTAGCAGTTGCTTCTGTAAAATATCTGGGAGTATGCGTGCGGAACGATTTGAAGTGGAATGATCATATAAAATTAATTGCTGGTAAGGCGGGTTACAGGTTGAGATCATTGGGAGAGTCCTTAGAAAATGTCGTCCATCAACAAAGGAGGTGGCTTACAAAACACTTGTTCGACCTATACTTGAGTATTGCTCATCAGTGTGGGATCCGTACCAGGTCGGGTTGACAGAGGAGACAGAGAAGATCCAAAGAAGAGCGGCGCGTTTTGTCACAGGGTTATTCGGTAAGCGTGATAGCGTTACGGAGATGTTTAGCAATCTCAAGTGGCAGACTCTGCAAGAAAGGCGCTCTGCATCGCGGTGTAGCTTGCTGTCCAGGTTTCGAGAGGGTGCGTTTCTGGATGAGGGATCGAATATATTGCTTCCCCCTACTTATACCTCCCGAGGAAATCACGAATATAAAATTAGAGAGATTCGAGCGCGCACGGAGGCTTTCCGGCAGTCGTTCTTCCCGCGAACCATACGCGACTGGAACAGGAAAGGGAGGTAATGACAGTGGCACGTAAAGTGCCCTCCGCCACACACCGTTTGGTCGCTTGCGGAGTATAAATGTAGATGTAGAAATGTAGACGTAGATGTAGAATCTCGCAATGTCTGATACATGAGCACTGTTCAACTTATATTTCGCCAGTTTTTTTGGAACGATTTCTGAAATAATTGAGGAATTCCATTCGATGCACGAGGTCAAAATACCTTGATACAGGCAATATGTTTCAAGCAAAAGACAATGTCTTAATGAATATTAATTGATTCGAGTACAGATTTGTAGCCTGTGAATCCAATGACATTTGCCGGCCGGGGTGGCCGAGCGGTTCTAGCGCTTCAGTCTGGAACCGCGCGATCGCTACGGTCGCAGGTTCGAATCCTGCCTCGGGCATGGATGTGTGTGCTGCCTTAGGTTTGTTGGGTTTAAGTAGTTCTAAGTTCTAGGGGACTGATGACCTCAGAAGTTACGTCCCATAGTGCTCAGAGCCATTTGAACCATTTGAGCCATTTTGACATTTATAACAGCGCCACGTTTAATTTCCTTCTTTCACATATTGTAGTGATTTTCGTTTTTATGTGTTTTAACGCTTTTATTTTCATGCCAACCCTGTCCAGGCAGTATACATTGCCGAGAAAAGAATGCAATTCATTTGAGAGATACTTGTGAAGTGTGGTAACAAGCTGCCATTGGCTTCAGGGTGAAATATCCTTCTGTTTAGTATAAATGTATTTTAAATATAAATTTTTTAGTTAGTTCCCCATGTAACTGAGCTCAAATGTTACCCTCGACCCATGATTGGGAGATATGGTTCATGCATCATGATGCACTGGCACATTTTGCTGGTGATGTAAGATGGCATCTAACGCAACAATACGGCTGTAGGCATTACAGCTGTGGACATATTAGATAAATATCATGGCATACATCAGAAGCAAAATAAATGACCTGGGTTTGATCTACATAAATAAATATTACAACAGTGGACATCGCATTTTTTTTTTTTTTTTTTTTTTTTAGATTTAGCTAGTTGAAGGTGCTGTATGACAAAGAGAGCTGTTATATATTATTTACTTCATATTGGCTTAGTGTCTACATGTTATTCTTAAACGGACTAATGCTTACTTTAAACTAAAAAGAAGGTGAATGAAATTTTGAAGAAAGGCTGCATTGGCAAACTCGGTGGGCCCACAGTTGTAATATTTATTTGTGTACATCTTTCTCTTATCATTTACCTTGGTTCCAACGTATACAAAATATTTACACAATGTCACTGCAGTAACACTTTATAACAAACTGGTCGCTTTATTTGTTTATCTTAATTTAAGTCCGTTTTCTTTTAGTATAAATAGTAAGTAGCGGAACATTAATAATTTGCCAATTCCTCCTGTCACATATATGCATATATCGAAATATCTCTGAAAGTGGAAGTCTTTCGCATATTTATGGTTGCAGTATGCTATCTTTGTATACATACCTCCACGTAGTGAAACTTGGTGTGTGAGTGGTGCTTTAGATTAGGTGTATACAAACACATAAAAAATGTGCATCAAACAGTCTTCAGTACTGCTTGATCACAAGCAGTCAGCACTGGAACTTAATGGTGTGGATTATTCAGCGTAAGTAACCAAAATATCTTCACTTTAATAATTTGCTTACATCATTTAAAACCGTTTGAGGCACAGTTGCAGTTAAAAAGACATTGTCTCACGTGTTGTTTTGGTTGTAGGACATCACCACCCTGAGGAAATTTCATCATTTGGGAAAACAAAAAGTGAAAGCTAACGTAAGATGTCTCTTAACGTGAACTAGCTTTCTGAAGATAAACATGTCTGTTCGGAACCGGTAACGGCGCTATTTAAGTAAATAAAGGTAGCTGGTTGCTGTTATCTTTCCTGTAAGAGTCAACCTAAATTTTGTACACAGCCGCAGACTCAGAATGTCAGATTTCGGCAAAATATCACTAAGAGGTGTTCGGATACTTATATTCATATAGTATATACTAAAACATTTTTGCTATTATTATTCTACACTCTTACCTGTACCAGTTTCACTTGTGACTTTCTTTCGTACTGCACGGGAGACAGGCTTTTGTTAACCCTCAGATGTGAAGCATATACACTAAAGTGCCAAGGAAAGTGGTATAGGCATCCGTATTCAAATACAGAGATATGTAAACAGGCACAATATGGTGTTGCTGTCGGCAACGCGTGTATAAGACAACAAGTGTCTGGCGCAGTTGTTAGATCGGTTACTGCTGCTACAATGGCAGATTATCAAGATTGAAGTGAGTTTGAACGGTGGTGTTATAGTCCACGCACGAGCGATGGGACACAGCATCTCCCAGGTAGGGATGAAGCGGGGATTTTCAATTTCACGAGTGTACCATGAATATCAGGCATCCGGTAAGACATCAAATCTCCTACATCGCTGTGGCCGGAAAAACATCCAGCAAGAACGGAACCAACGACGACTGAAGAGAATCGTTCAAGTGCAACCGATCCGCAAATTGCTGCAGATTTCAGTGCTGGGCAATCAACAAGTGTCTGCGTGCGAACCATTCAAAGAAAAATCATTGATATGGGCATTCGGAGCCGAAGGTCCACTCGTGTACTCTTGATCACTGCACGACGGAAAGCGTTATGCCTCGCCTGGAGCCGTCAACACCGACTTTAGACTGTTGATGACTGGAAACACGTTGCCTAGTGTTGTAGTTTATGCAGATTAACGCAGCTAAATGACAAGTACCAACTATTTAAGGGACAAGATAGACAAGTAACAACTATTTAAGGGACAAAATAAACTTTTGCTTTATTCGCTCAACACATATTAATACATTTGGCTAAGCAAATATATTAGGTTGCCCATCAACAAACACGGAACATGAATATTCCACAGATTCTAATGCAGTCTGCACATAATATCTTATGCGCCACTGTGCACGCTGGAAAATGTTTGTTCACATATCCCCAACACCTAGTCGGACGAGTCTCGTTTCAAATTGTATCGCGGGGATTGCCGTGTACGGGTATGGAGACAACCTGATGAATCCATAGACCCTTTATGTCAGCAGGGGACTGTTCAAGCTGGTGTAGGCTCTGTAGTGGTATCGAGCGTGTGCAGTTAGAGTGATACGGGACTCCTGATACGTCTGGATACGTCTCTGACAGGTGACACGTACGTGAGCATCCTTTCTGACCATCTGCATCCATTCATGTCCACTGTGCACAGAATTTCTACAGATTGGCTGCTGGAGCACTCTTCTGAGTTTAAACACTTCCGCTGGCTACCAAACTCCCCAGACATGAACATTATTGAGCATATCTGGGATGCCTTGCAACGAGCTGTTCAGAAGAGATCTCCACCCCCTCGTATTCTTACGTATTTATGGACGGCCCTGAAGGATTCATGGTGTTAGTTCCTTCCAGCACTACTTCAGACATTAGTCGAGTCCTTCCTACTTCATGTTGAGACATTTCACGTCGTACTGTGGAACTTGTGCGTGCTCGTGGAGGCCCTGCACGATATTACGCAGTTGTACCAGTTTCTTTGGCTCTTCACTGTAAAGTTGTTGTGAGGCAAATTTCCTGTTAAAAAGATATTGTCTCACATATTGTTTTGGTTACAGGGCACCACCGCCCCAAGAAAATTTCATCATTTGGGAAAATAAAAAGTGAACGCTAATGAAGAATATGTCGTCTTAAGATGCGCCTGTCGGCTCGAAACCGGTAGCGGTGCTATTTAAATAACTAAATAGCATTCCAAAACGTTGCTGTTATCATCTCCGTAAGAGTCAACCTACATTTTGTACACAGCCACGGTCTCAGAATGTGAGTAATCACTAATACACTACTGGCCATTACAATTTCTAAACCAAGAAGAAATGCAAATGATGAACGGGTATTCATTGGACAAATATATTATACTAGAACTGACATGTGATTACATTTTCACGCAGTTTGGGTGCATAGATCCTGAGAAATCAGTACCCAGAACAACCACCTCTGGCCATAATAGCGGCCTTGATACGCCTGGGCATTGAGTCAAACAGAGCTTGGATGGCGTCTACACGTACAGCTGCCCATGCAGCTTCAACACGATACCACAATTCATCAAGACTAGAGACTGGCGTATTGTGACGAGCCAGTTGCTCGGCCACCATTGACCAGACGTTTTCAATTGGTGAGAGATCTGGAGAATGTGCTGGCCAGGGCAGCAGTCAAAAATTTTATGTATCCAGAAAGGCCCGTACAGGAACTGCAACACGCGGCCCTGCATTATCCTGCTAAAATGTAGGGTTTTGCAGGGATCGAATGAAGGGTAGAGCCACGGGTCGTAACACATCTGAAATGTAACGTCCATTGTTCAAAGTGCCGTCAGTGCGAACAAGAGGTGACCGAAACCGTGTAACCAGTGGCACCCCATATCATCACGCCGAGTGATACGCCAGTATGGCGATGACGAATACACGCTTCCAATGTGCGTTCACCGCGATGTCACGAAACACGGATGCGACCATCATGATGCTGTAAACAGAACCTGGATTCATCCGAAAAAATGACGTTTTGCCATTCGTACACCCAGGTTCGTGGTTGAGTACAGCATCGCAGGCGCTCCTCTCTGTAATGTAGCGTCAAGGGTAACCGTAGCCATGATCTCCGAGCTGATAGTCCATGCTGCTGCAAACGTCGTCGAACTGTTCGTGCAGATGTTTGTTGTCTTGCAAACGTCCCCATCTGTTGACTCAGGTATCGAGACGTGGCTGCACGATCCGTTACAGCCATGCGGATAAGATGCCTGTCATCTCGACCGCTAGTGATACGAGGCCGTTGGGATCCAACACGGCGTTCCGTATTACCCTCCCGAACCCACCGATTGCATATTCTGCTAACAGTCATTGGATCTCGACCAACGCGAGCAGCAATGTCGCGATACGATAAACCGCAATCGCGATAGGCTACAATCCGACCTTTATCAAAGTCGGAAACGTGACGGTACGCATTTCTCCTCCTTACACGAGGCATCACAACAACGTTTCAATAGGCAACGCCGGTCAACTGCTGTTTGTGTATGAGAAATCGGTTGGAAACTTTCCTCATGTCAGCAAGTTGTAGATGTCGCCACCGGCGCCAACCTTGTGTGAATGCTCTGAAAAGCTAATCATTTGCATATCACAGCAGCTTCTTGCTGTCGCTTAAATTTCGCGTCTGTAGCACGTCATCTTCGTGGTGCAGGAATTTTAATGGCCAGTAGTGTAGGTTTTCGGATACTTCTGATTATATGGTATATACTGAAACACTTGTTGCTACTGTTATTGTGTACTCCCATCTGTGTCATTTTGATTTGTAACTTTCTTTCATTCTGCGCGGTAGACAGGCTTTTGTTTTGCCTCAGATGTGAAGAATACTGTCGACACCGAGTTCCGCCTTTTTCCTGGAGGCTCTCGGGTTGCGAGCCGCCGAAGAAGAAAGAAAAGGCCGGCTGGGTGCGCGACGTGTCTTCCTGCCGAGGCAGGTGGCTGCGGCGGCGGCGGCGGCGACGGCGACGTCACGACCGGTAGCCGCGACGTGACCGCCGGCCAGGGGTCGCGGCGTTTCCAGCCACCCACGAGCGGCCCGTTACCAAGCGCCGCCAGAGGTCGTGGGATCTCTAAAGACTCGGAAACAGATCCGACGGCACGTCCGCGGCAATAACAGTGCGCGGCACAACAAGAAGGCCGCGGCGCACGCGGAAATTCTCGCTCCCGCCGTCTCGGATCGTTAGCAGGACGTAAGGGAGTCGAGTGATGACGTTGAAATGCGGGAGTGAAGTATTTATCCCGGCAATTTCGCGGATCTCTAACCGTTCATTTCATCGTAGCGAAATAAATTACCGTTTCAGCCACGGCTTTTATTTACGACGAAAACTATGGAGTATCGTCTGGACATCAGTTTGCTGATTTCTGTGCGTTCAGCCTAGTGGCAGAGCGAAAATCACTTTTCCTACATCAAAAACTCTCATAGAGACATTCCCACTGCAGTGAAGCGTTTAGATGTCCGATTCAAAATCTTGTCTCATTTTACAATGGTTTTAGTCAAAACAATGTTCAAATGTGTTTGAAATCTTATGGGATTAAATTGCTAAGGTCATCAGTCCCTAAGCTTACACACTACTTAACCTAAATTATCCTATGGGCAAACAGACACTCGAGGGAGGACTCGAACCTCCGCCGGGACCAGCCGCACAGTCCATGACTACAACGCCTTACACAGCTCGGCTAATCAAATGGTTCAAATGGCTCTCAGCACTATGGGACTTAACTTCTGAGGTCATCAGTCCCCTAAAACTTAGGACTACTTAAACCTAACTAACCTAAGGACATCACACACATCCATGCCCGAGGCAGGATTCGAACCTGCGACCGTAGCGGTCGCGCGGTTCTAGACTGTAGCGCCTAGAACCGCTCGGCCACCCCGACCGGCACTCGGATAATCCCTCGCGGCTGGTTTTACTCACTTTTCTTGTCAACTCGAGGCAATGACAAAAACAAATTAAAGTTAAAAATTTAGGCAATTGTTTTGTTGTAGCGTATTTTATTCACTAACTTCCAAGAACAGCTTTATCAGGTGCTTGAGCTAAATATTTAGGAACCTCTAGTATCGGAATGAAGGTCACTCAGTAATCATCAGAAGTTCTGGAGATGAAGCTGTTCCTAGAAACTTCTAATTTCGAGATAAATATTCTCGACCAAGTTGGGCATTTCACTTCTGAGAATGGCCGATCAAGCACACAACTACCCAAAACACATTTACAGTGGATCACCCAAGACCCTCTCCCCTGATAAGCAAACTTTTATGAACCAAACGTTACACGTCACGTCTTCCGATCGCATGTAAGACTGAGTCAGCAGTAGCATTACAAATTCGTATCTTTCCGTTTCAGAGGAAAGAACAATTTGTCACGAATATAACCACGACATAGAAAATTTCATCTGTTACCTAGTGTGACGGATGAAAATTATGGCCAGCCCTTTGCCTTTCAAGGGCCTCTTCCTCTAGTCCTCAAGGAGTTCCAGCGCAGAATGTGAGAGTTTTCGAAGAGAGAGAGAGAGAGAGGGGAGTCTGAATTCGAATTCTATCAGTCAAACATAACTTTATTCTATCCCTAGATGTCAAGTATTTTGGTCAAAAGTAGTGTTTGAAATACAAAATTTGTATAACGCTTTGGTCCTGAACAACAAGTGAAGACCAGAGACGAGAGAAGTTTCTTTATTCATTAAGTTGCTTGCCTCTACATACACTCGCGGTCGCCTTTTAGAATTTTGTGAAAGACAGGACCAGGACAAAATGATACAATGGGTATTGTTTCCGGTAGCTCTCGGCCACAGAGAGATTTCTTTGAGTAACGTAGCATCGCAATCCGACCGCTGAATGGTGCCGGCACGGTAGCTCAGCGTGTTAGGTCAGAGGGTTAGCTGCCCTCTGCAATAAAAAAATTGAGTCAACGGTTCAACACTGAACTTAAACGGGTATCATGGGGCATCCGCACCGAACAAAGGCAACGAACAAAAATCGAAAAAATGAGAGCAATTGAAAAAAAAAGTGGTCAGCGCGACAGAATGTCAATTCGAAGGGCCCAGGTTCGATTCACGACTGGATCGGAGATTTTCTCCGCTCAGGGATTGGGTGTTGTGTTGTCCTAATCATCATCATTTCATCCCCATCGACGCGCAAGTCGCCGAAGTGCGTCAAATAGAAAGACTTGCACCCGACGAACGGTCTACCGTAGTCACACGACATTTACATTTACGTAGCATAGCAGTCTCTCAGTTACTCTTTTTAAATGGAGTATAGAAACCGGAAGAGAAAAACACAGTCGGGAAGCAGTTTTTCGCTTTTGCGTTTACATGTCAGCCCTGAAGCGCTTTTGTTAGCCCGAGCAGATTTCGTTCCCTAGTTTCATTTGGTGTACATGAATGGTATTTGTAAACATGATGTCCCGATTTCATCCGCACTATGAAATGAGACTATCAATAACTTCTTAATCTACACACATTATAAAAATGGAGGTACTATCTATGCATGTACTGTGAATATGTCCGCGTATGTATGTATGTTAGATCCATTTTAACCAAACTTGGTACAGACTTACTGCCTGGAAAGAATACATAGATATCATAAAAATGGATGTACGTTTATGTGATTGTATATATGTATGTTTTTTCCTTATGGCCTCCTAACCACAGGACAGATTTCATCGAAATTTGGTGCACATATTACTTATTGGCTGGAAAGAGCCACTGTGAGGGTATGAAACACCTACCTATCAAAGCGGTGGGTTAGGGGGCGAAAAAGCAGTGTAACCCATGAAATGTGAATACCAGGTTCACAGAGTATTTAAGAAAGAGAGCACTTAGTGACTTGCAACAAACTTTATACACCATTTCAAACATTTATCAATGCTTTTTCTCGCTTATAACCCCCAGCAAAATGATAAAAGGGAAAAAAATTGTCGCTTATTACATTTTCGCTGATGTGCATTGGTTCAAATGGCTCTGAGCACTATGGGACTTAACATCTATGGTCTTCAGTCCCCTAGAACTTAGAACTACTTAAACCTAACTAACCTAAGGACAGCACACAACACCCAGCCATCACGAGGCAGAGAAAATCCCTGACCCCGCCGGGAATCGAACCCGGGAACCCGGGCGTGGGAAGCGAGAACGCTACCGCACGACCACGAGATGCGGGCGCTGATGTGCATTAAAACTGCCGTATGAAGCATGACGTTTTAATTTATCACTTTTTATCACTAATTGCATTCGCGACACATTTTTCAGACGGTATTCACACATACCACTGAATGCACTCGCAAAATTGCATTGCATCGTTGGCCGACAGATAGTTCAGGAGATATAAAGTGATAAACACTGAGATGCGTGAAAAACTGCCGTATAAAGCATGATGTTTACATTCATCACTTTTTTGTTGCTAACTCTATTCGCTACACATTTCGCACACAGTAACAACATGTGTAACTGAATGCACCTACAAAAATACGTCATTGTTCAATACATAGTTCAGGAGATATGACGTCAAACACTGAGATGCTTGAAAAACTGCCACACCATGCACGACATTTTAATTTATTACTTCTTTACTACTAATTTTATTCACGACACATTTCCCACACATTATCCACATATGTTTCTGAGTGTACCTACAAAAATATATCATTGTACGACACATAGTTCAGGAGATATGACGTCATAAACAATGAACTGCGTGAATATGAAACTGCAGGATGACATTCGCTAGCAATACAGCACGTGCAGATCCTTGGGTAGAAAGCTCGTCCTAAGCTCTTGGAACGACTTCAGCCAAATTAGTCAAGATCTGGAAAGAAATACTATGGAGGTAAGAACCACTAGCCTCCAGTTGGGGACGGGTTATAACGTAAATAAAGAAGAGGGAGGAGAAGATGAACAGACTAAGAGAGGAGAGAAGGAAGAGATGGACACAGATTAGGAGAAACGGATAATATACAACATGTACAAGAGCCAAGAGGGAATAATAAGAGTGGACGACCAAGTCCTTGGATTAAAAATGGTGGGAAATGGGGATGTAGTCTTTCGCCCCTACTGTTCAATCTGTACATCGAAGAAGCAATGGTGAGAATAAAAGAACGGTTAAGGTTTGGAATTAAAACTCAAGGTGAAAGGATATCAACGATACGATTGGCTGATGACATTGCTATCTTGAGTGAAAGTGAAGAAGAATTACATGATCTGCTGAATGAAATGTACAGTCTAATGAGTACAGAATACGGATTGAGAGTAAATCGAAGAAAGGCGAAAGTAATGAGAAGTAGCAAAAATGAGAACAGCGAGAAACTTAACATAAGGATTAATGGTCAAGAAGTATTTGAAGTTAAGGCAACCAATGACGGACGGAGCAAGGAGGACATCAAAAGCAGACTAGCGCTGTCAAAAAGAACATTCCTGGCTAAGAAAGGCTACTAGTATCGAACATAGGCCTTAATTTGAGGAAGAAATTTCTGAGAATGAACGTTTGGAGCACAGCGTTGTATGGTAGTGAAACATAGACTCTGGGAAAACCGGAACAGAAGAGAATCGAACCATTTGATATGTAGTGCTGCAGACAAATGTTGAAAATTAGATGGATTGATAAAGTAAGGAATGGAGAGGTTCTGTGCAGAACCGGAAAAGGAAGGAATATGTGGACAACACTGACAAGAAGAAGGGACAGGATAATAGGACAACTGTCAAGACATCAGGGAATGACTCCCATGATACTAGAGGGAACTGTAGAAGGCAAAAACTTTAGAGGAAGACAGAGATTGGGATACATCCAGCAAATAACTGAGGACGTAGGTTGTAAGTGCTGCTCTGAGATGAAGAGGCTGGCACAGGAGAAGAATTCATGGTGGGCCACATAAAACCAGTCGGAAGACCGATGATTCAAAAAGGAAAAAAAAAGAAAGAAAAATGAGACAAGCCCGTCATTTGCTACATGGAAAATGTTTGCTGTTGCCTACTGAACCATGACTGCACCCAGGCGTGCCCCTCTTTGTCCGAAGCAAAACGACGGCCATGAATATCCTTCTTCAGGCCTCCAAAAATATGGGTATTCTATGGAGAGAGATCGGGACTGCACGGAGGATGTGTAAGGGCTTCCCAGCGAAACTTCTGCAGCGCCGTCGAAACACGCCTGCCAACGTGTGAACTCACCCATAGTCATAGTTCCGTAGGCCACTGCGAAGATTTTTCCGTGAAGGTACTCACCAGCTTGTGAGATAAATGTATTAATAGATATGGCGTCTACTTTCGAAATAACCAGTTTACTTACTTTTTTCAATCTGTCTCGTTTTCATTTGATTGTCCCTTGTGTAAATGAAACCAAAACCCGCTTAATACGATTTTCAGTCATCTTAAAAACAGAACAATCCTCACCACAGATAATACCCCCCCCAAACCCAAAGACCCACAACATCATACCACCCCACACTTTCCTCTTACCAGAACTTGATTCATCAGTTTCCACAATCATCCCATGTTCCCGAAAGATACCCATTATTTAACAACGTGCGTCTCCATACAAAAAGAAAGGCAGTCTTTTAGCGTTCGTTTATGAACATTTTTCCTGCGTGACATACCTCATAGTGAACTCGTAACAAAAGTAATTCATTAATACAAGAAAGAGAGAGACTATCTCTGAGACAACATACCACGCCTGACTGACCGCTATAAACTATCACGACGACACTTCTATAAGTAGCCGTCAGATGACCGCTCACACGAAACTTCCACCAAACTCATGTATTAACAACACATTCGTGGCATCTACAGCATTCTCTGATTATACCTAACTTTTGTAAAATATAGTCGCATCCTGATCTTTCGTCTCCCACCGTAACATACTGCCATTAAGTATTAATGAGGGTTCCATTTTTCAAAAATTACAGCGCGAAATCAGTAACCAATAAAACAAAATGATGAAACAAGGGGAATAAACAAAGACATATAACAAAGGATTAATATGCTGCGTTCATGTAATACACAAACTGAGACTCCGTCTCTCAAAGGAACTAGCAAGCAAGGAAAAGTTATACTTTCCAAACGAACATTTATTTCTATGTTATTCAAAGTTCACGTAAATTTTAATCATTGTTTTTACTCGTTAATAGGACAATCAAAGACAGTGTTTAAACTCACAACATTTTGAAGCTTCAACTCGTTAACGAATGACGTCAACTACAACGTCACTGCTCAAAGCCGACGGGTGGTATCGAAGGTTTCAGTTGAGCCAAAAATGCTGCTTTCGCGTAACTTCATGTTCCCTCACAAAAAGGTGTCTAGGTAACTGGAGACTCATTATAGTAACGGGCATAAAACCTTTTGCAATCAGCTGCTAACTGCGTGTCGTAGGATCCTGTTTCATGTGCACGGCTCCCATTATCGGTCACAGTTCTTTTGTCTTTATTAAATGGTCCTTTATCTCTTCTTTGTTGTAACGCTTCATTGGACGTTGCGGAGTAGCCCACCTAAAACGCCTATTGTTAAAGACCGGTTTCTTTCACCCGTTGCAAGTCTATCGCCGAAACCTTGTTAATAAGGACCCGTTATTTATCTCGCAAGAATCAGGAAATGGTCGTGCACAGATTAATTATACGTTGGTGGGTCGAAATAAATGAGTGTAAATGGAGCTGGAAGCACGCGGATGCGGTAAACTGGGGTAGCTGCTTCCGCCAAATTAAGTGCTTTGCGAAGACTGCTCTGAAACACTGTGCCCACTTGAGCAATAACTACCTTCACCGTTTCAACAGGAATATAAAAATCGCTGTAATTTTACAAAAGTAAATTCTTCGTTGGCCAACAACAGTACATTGAAACTGTATGTCAAACAAGTTTTCAAGATAATTGCCCAATTCGTATGGCAACCCTCTTAGAAGCCTAGTCTAACATAGTCTGAAATAATTTTACTCCAGCTGACCACTAGAAGTTTTAATGAGAATATTCAACCAGGAATATTGGTTTGAGAAGCTTCAAAGTGAATTCTAACAAAATCGTGAATAGATTTGACTTAATAATTTACGTTGGATTCCTACAAGTCCCTTTATATTAATTTCATTTAATAAAATGTTTCTACAACAATTTGCCCCTCACCAGAAGTGTTTGTATACAGAATACAAGCTGTATAATAATAAAGCAAAAATAAGAAACTTATGTATGCAGGGTGGCTCTCACAAGAGCCGTCTGGCGAATTTTCTCTGGTATTTCATCAAATATTTCCAATTTCGTTTTTGAAATTTGAAGCAGCAGTTAGCCGAAACAAACACTGCTCATCACTTATTATGTGATGCTCATTGTCCAGGAATAACCAGTAATGCAGCAGAGACAGCACAGCACAGCATTTTATACAAAATACCTCTCAGTTTTCTTTGTTTCTTTTTTCGTAGGGTCTGAAGCAGGGGTTTACATCTTGCAGCCTGGGCCGTGTATACGACTTTATCCGAATATACACTGAAGAGCCAAAGAAACTGGTACGTAACATGGCCCCCGCGAGCACGCAGAAGTGCCACAACACGACGTGTCATCAACTCGACTAATGTCTGAAGTAGTTCAAAATGGTTCAAATGGCTCTGAGCACTATGGGACTTAAACTTCTGAGGTCATCAGTCCCCTATAACTCAGAACTACTTAAACCTAACTAACCTAAGGACATCACACACATTCATGCCCGAGGCAGGATTCGAACCTGCGACCGTATTCGTCGCGCGGTTCCAGACTGTAGCACCTAGAACCGCTCGGCCACCCGGCCGGCTCTGAAGTAGTGCTAGAGGGAACTGACACCATGAATCCTGCAGGGCTGTCCATAAACCCATATGAGTATGAGGGGTAGGAGGTGTCTACCAAACAGCACATTACAAGGCATCCATGATATGCTCAATAATGTTCATGTCTGGGGAGTTTGGTGGCCAGCGGAAGTGTTTAAACTCAGAAGAGTCTTCCTGTAGCCACTCTGTAGCAATCCTGGACGTGTGGGGTGTCGCATTGTCCTGCTGGAATTGCCCAAGCCCGTCGGAGAGCACAATGGATATGAATGAATGCAGGTGATCAGACAGAATGCTTACGAACGTGTCACCTGTCAGTGTCGTATCTAGACGTATCAGGGGGTCCCATATCAGTCCAACTGCACACGCCCCTCACTATTATAAAGCCTCCACCAGCTTGAACAGTCCCCTGCTGACATGCAGGGTCCGTGGGTTCATGAGATTGTCTCCATAGCCGTACACGTCCATCCGCTCGACACAATTTGAAACGAGACTCGTCCAACCAGGCAATTTGTTTCCAGTCGTCGACAGTCCAATGTCGGTGTTGATGAAACCAGGCGAGGCGTAAAGCTCTGTGTCGTGCATCATCAAGGGTACACGAGTGGGCCTTCGGCTCCGAAATCCCATACCGATGATGTTTCGTTGACTGGTTCACGCCTGGTACTTGTTGATGGCCCAGCATTCAAATCTGCAACAATCTTCTGTCACGTTGAGAGAGTCTGTTCAGTCGTCATTGGTCCCGTTCTTGCAGTATCTTTTTCCGGTCGCATCGATGTCGGAGATGTGATTGTTTTACCGGATTCCTGATATTCATGCTACACTAATGAAATGGTGGTAGGGGATAATCCCCCCTTTATCGCTACCTCGGAGACGCTGTGTCCCATCGCTCGTGCGCCGACTATAACACCACGTTCAAACTCACTTCAATCTTGACAACCTGCCATTGCAGCAGCAGTAACCGATCTAACAACTGCACCAGACACTTGTTGTTTAGGCGTTGCCAACCGCAGCGCCTGTTTACATATCTCTGTATTTGAAAACGAATGCCTATACTAGTTTCTTTGGCGCTTCAGTGTATATCCTCTCAGCATCGGCTATCATCATTTATTTTGCTGCCAAACTCATCAGCTACTTTGAGTGTTTCGTTTCCTAATTTAATTCCCTTAGTATTATATAATTTAATTAGAGTACATTTCTCTTATCCATGTTTTGATTTTTTACTGTTCATCTTGTATCCTCCTTTAATGACACTGTCCACAACGTTCATCTGCTCTCCGAAGTCCTTTGTTATCTCTGACAGAATTAAAATGTCAACGGCAAGCCTCAAAGTTTTTTTTATTTCTTCTCCCTAAACTTTAGTTCCTACTCCAAATTTTTCTTTGGTTTCCTTTACTGTTTGCTCAACGTACAAGTTGATTAACATTTGGAGAGGCTATACCCCTGCATTGCTCCCTTCTCAACCGCTGCATCCCTGTTATGCCACGTGTCTCTTACAATTGCCGACTGTTTGCTGTACAAATTGTAAATAGCCTTTCAATATTTGTCTTAGCTTTCTCTAAATCAACAAATTCTATAAACGTAGGATAGTATTTCCTTAACCTAACTTCTAAAATACGTCGTAGGTCAGTATTGCCTCACATTTTCCAGCATTTCTCTGGAAGCCATGTCAGTGCCTACCAGTTTTTCTATTCTTCCGTAAAGAATTCGTGTTCGTAGTTTGCAGTCATGACTTATTAAACTGGTAGTTCAGTACTATTCACACCCATTAGCACCTGCGTTCTTTGGAAGTGAAATTGGTAAAGTAAATTTATGTTATTAATTTTTTGTTTGTTTGCAGGCTCACGGCTGTAGATTGGTAAGCACTGAAATCCGGCAACACAGAACCGAATCATGCGGCAAAAGGAGCCAAAAAGCACACGTCGCAGCTCATTGATGAAATGGAGCATCGTGCCGTAAACAGTCTACGAGGAGTTGGTGGGACTATAAGGCACAATGCACCATTATATGACGCAATGGTTAGGTGATACAGATGCTTCCGATGGAGCCCACTCACTCGAATTACGATGATGGAAGTGGCAGGCCCTCTCAGCTCTGCGAAGAACTGGAAATCGCGATAGTACTGGAAGTCGTGGCTTACCACAATCGAGATGATAGTCGAAAAAGTGAAAATCAGTCACGGTTCATTTTTAAACATCTCGCACGTAGTTCCGAACAAGAGAAAAGTGAGCACCTGATAGGGTTCTGCGATTGCTCGCATCCATTCTTTTGGGCGGGTAACCGAGTGAGATAATCGTTCAACGCGACAGAAGTGCAAACCTTCCGCAGATTGATACAGATTATAATACTGATCCGTCAACAAGTGTCAGCGTATGAGCCATTCAACAAAACATCATCGATGTGGGCTTTCGGAGCCTTGACGACTGTACGACACAAAGCTATACGATTCGCCTGGGCTCGTCAACACCAACATGGGACTGTTGATGACTCGAAAAATGTTGCCTGGTAGGACGAGTCTCGTTTCAAATTGTATCTAGCGGATGCACCTGTACGGCTATGGGGAAAACCTCATGAATCCATGGACCACGGTTTTTAGCAGGCAACTGTCAAGCTGGTGGAGGCTCTGTAATGGTGTGGGGCGTGTGCAGATGGAGACCGCTGATACGTCTAGATACGACACGTGTGTAAGCATCCTGTCTGATCACTTGCATCCATTCATGTCCATTGTGCATTCCGACGGACTTGAACAATTCCAGCAAGACAATGCGACTCCCCACGCGTCGAGAATTGCTACAGAGTGGCTCCAGGAACACTCTTCTGAGTTTAAACACTTCCGCTGGCCACCAAACTCCCTAGACATGAGGATTACTCAGCATGTCTGGAATGCCTTGCAACTTACTGTTCAGAATAGATCTCGACTTCCTCTTACTCTTACGGATTTATGGACAGTTCTGCAAGATTCATGGTGTCAGTTCCCTCTAGCACTACATCAGACATTAGTCGAGTCCATGCCACGTCGTGTTGTGGCACTTCCGCGTGCTCACCTGGGGACCTACACGATATTAGGCAGGTGTACCAGTTTCTTTGGCTCTTCAGTGTAGTAGTCATTAAATGGTTACTGTTGGGTTGTGCTGTTGTATTGTGTTGTGCTGTTGTGTTGTGCTGCTGTGTTGTGCTGTTATCTGTTGGGAAGTATAAAAGGAAGCAATGGCCGAATGCAGGAAATCTTTTTCCTAAGATATTTATGCACATGTGAAGTAAATGTTTCAGTTTATTTTAATATAAGCATGGTAGTAAGTCCAATGTAAGCGTGTAGTTGGTGGCATATGTGGAGAAGATGTTGTTCACAAACAGTTGTTTCACAAACAGTAACCTGCAGCCCAATGTAACGTGTTAATACTAATATTTGAAAATAAATGTAATTATTGGTAACTTACGTAAACAGTGTTACAGACTTATGAAAAAAGGGTAATAATAATGATGTTTTAAAAAATAGTTTATTTCCGTTGCCGAAACGCAAAATCCCTTTTGTTTTCATCCCTCGGAAAATTTGATTTTACCCTTCAGGGAATCATTACCCCCAGGTTGGGAACCACTGTGATAAAATTAGGGTTTATGATTATCCTCGTACCGGCGGAGACTTTACTGTGACAGTTCTCATACTCCTGCAAGTCTTAACTGACGACAAATTGTGTTAGTACGATACTTCCAAGAGACACGATCACAGAGCATGTAAACAGACGAGAATTTCTGCGTTGATGTATTTTATTTGCCAAACTTTTTCCTCCACCACGACCTGAAGCTCCTCTGCGCTGTCACACACGCTCTTCCGCTTGGCCTACGCGTTGCCGCTAGCAGACAGGACCCCCGTAAGTCAGAGAACCGCCGGGGCGCGTGTCTGCGAGGCGAGGGGTGTGCCGCCCGGCCCCCCGCTGTTTCAATATCACCCCGGCGAACACGCACCGCCTGCCGCGGCTGACAGGCATCCCCGGAGGCAATCTGTGTGCGGTCGAGCGCAGCCTCTGATCCGCGCGCCCATCCTCCGAGGGTAGGGAGGGCAAGTCGTCCCGTCATGCGGGAGAAAGCCATTTCCGAGGGTTCAGAGAAAATTCCTTCGCCGTTTTGAATTCTTGAAATTCTAATACAGAAGATACTATGGAGCCATACAAGCTGTTTCTAGGAATCTGTAACAATGTCTACGTAGTAAGCTACCGTATTTACGCGAATCTAATGGCCAACGAATGTAATACGCACCCCCATTTCAAATTCATAACCGAAGGCGCATCACTGATGGCCTAAATTTATTTTACACAACAACGGATGTATACAACATGAACTGTCCAAACAACAACAATTGTTACTCACTGTTGAGTGACACAGACATTGTTAAAATAGAATCTCAACTTGATTACCTGCATAACATGCAAACAAACATATCGTAAACCACAGGTGTCGCTGATCATTGTTTACTAATGTCAGTATCACTGGTATTCACGGAGGAGTCTGTCACAAACATATTCATTTGCTCTTTCTCCATCTTCCTCGATGTCATTCCAGAGCACATCAACTTCTCTACTGTCCCGAGTATTTGCAATACAGCATCTCTTGAATGACTCTACGATCATTGTTGCTTTCGAGCTTTTCCAGGCAGCCGAAAGCCAATGTGCAATAATGTGGGGTGCAGCATGCTTAATTTTTCCTTTTGGAATCAGTTCACGGTTTGGTTCGCGAAACCATTTTTTTTATTGTTCCTGGACGTAAACTTAGATGTATTTACACTAACGTCCAGGGGTTGTAAAACAGAAGGAGTACTATCACTCCTAGGTTGTGGATCCTCTTTTTTATGTCGTCAGTGAGATGACCACTAAATGCATCAAGACAAAGCATTGATGGTAGTCTGAAAGCCCACCGAGGCGGAGTTCCCATACGCTTCGGAGCCAGTCAAGCATTAAGATTTCAGCCACCCAACCCTTCTCTGGATTTCCAACAGTGACGTCATCAGACAACAGTTTTTCATTTTTAGGGGCCTTAGAACTGCTTGAAGATTAAGAAAGGGGGAAGTTTGCGCCCATCTTCTTTGATTGCCAGCATTACAGTCATGCATTGTTTTCCACATCCTGATGTTGTTATGGTAACTTCTTTCGTCCCCTTCTCATCAATCGTGCAATTACGTGGGTAGAAGATATCAGATAGATTATATAATGGTAAGACAGAGATTTAGGAACCAGGTTTTCAATTGTAAGACATTACCAGGGGCAGATGTGGACTCTGACCACAATCTATTGGTTATGAACTGTAGATTAAAACTGAAGAAACTGCAAAAAGGTGGGAATTTGAGGAGATGGGATCTGGATAAACTAAAAGAATCAGATGTTGTAGAGAGTTTCAGGAAGAGCATAAAGGAACAATTGACAAGAATGGGGGAAATAAATACAGTAGAAGAAGAATGGATAGCTTTGACGGATGAAGTGGTGAAGGCAGCAGAGGATCAAGTAGATAAAAAGACGAGGGCTAGTAGAAATCCTTGGGTGACAGAAGAAATACTGAATTTAATTGATGAAAGGAGGAAATATAAAAATGCAGTAAATAAAGCACGCAAAAAGGAATACAAACATCTCAAAAATGAGATCGACAGCAAGTGCAAAATGGCTAAGCAGGCATGGCTAGAGGACAAATGTAAGGATGTAGAGGCTTACCTCACTAGGGGTAAGATAGATACTCCTTACAGGAAAATTAAAGAGACCTTTGGAGAAAAGAGAACCACTTGTATGAATATCAAGGGCTCAGATGGAAACCCAGTTCTAAGCAAAAAAGGGAAAGCAGAAAGGTGGAAGGAGTATATAGAGGGACTATACAAGAGCGATGTTCTTGAGGACAATATTATGGAAATGGAAGAGGATGTAGATGAAGATGAAATGGGAGATATGATACTGCGTGAAGAATTTGATAGAGCACTGACAGACCTAAGTCGAAACAAGGCCCCGGGAGTAGACAACATTCCATTAGAACTACTGACAGCCTTGGGAGAGCCAGTCCTGACAAAACTCTACCATCTGCTGAGCAAAATGTATGAGACAGGCGAAATAGCCTCAGACTTCAAGAAGAATATAATAATTCCAATCCCAAAGAAAGCAGGCGTTGACAAATGTGAAAATTACCGAACTGTCAGTTTAATAAGTCACGGATGCAAAATACTAACGCGAATTCTGTACAGACGAATGGAAAAACTGGTAGAAGCTGACCTCGGGGAAGATCAGTTTGGATTCCGTAGAAATATGGGAACACGTGAGGCAATACTGACCCTACGACTTATCTTAGAAGCTAGATTAAGAATAGGCAAACCTACGTTTCTAGCATTTGTAGACTTGGAGAAAGCTTTTGACAATGTTGACTGGAACAATCTCTTTCAAATTCTGAAGGGGACAGGGGTAAAATACAGGGAGCGAAAGGCTATTTACAATTTGTACAGAAACCAGATGGCAGTTATAAGAGTCGAGGGCCATGAAAGGGAAGCAGTGGTTGGGAAGGGAGTGAGACAGGGTTGTAGCCTCTCGCCAATGTTATTCAATCTGTATATTGAGCAAGCAGTAAAGGAAATAAAAGAAAAATTCGTAGTAGGTATTAAAATCCATGGAGAAGAAATAAAAACTTTAAGGTTCGCCGATGACGTTGTAGTTCTGTCAGAGACAGCAAAGGACTTAGAAGAGCAGTTGAACGGAATGGACAGTGTCTTGAAAGGATATAAGATGAACATCAACAAAAGCAAAACGAGGATAAAGGAATGTAGTCGAATTAAGTCAGGCGATGCTGAGGGAATTAGATGAGGAAATGAGACACTTAAAGTAGTAAAGCAGTTTTGCTATTTGGGGAGCAAAGTAACTGATGATGGTCGAAGTAGAGAGGATATAATATGTAGACTGGCAGTGGCAAGCAAAGCGTTTCTGAAGAAGAGAAATTTGTTAACATCGAGTATAGATTTAAATGTCAGGAAGTCGTTTCTGAAAGTCTTTGTATGGAGTGTAGCCATGTATGGAAGTGAAACATGGACGATAGTTTGGTCAAGAAGAGAATAGAAGCCTTTGAAATGTGGTGCTACAGAAGAATGCTGAAGATTAGATGGGTAGATGCGTAACTAATGAGGAAGTATTGGATAGGATTGGGGAGAAGAGCATTTTGTGGTTCAAAATGGTTCAAATGGCTCTGAGCACTATGGGGCTTAACATCTGTGGTCATCAGTCCCCTAGAACTTAGAACTACTTAAACCTAACTAACCTAAGGACATCACACACATCCATGCCCGAGGCAGGATTCGAACCTGCGACCGTAGCAGTCGCGCTTTTCCGGACTGAGCGCCTAGAACCGCGAGACCACCGCGGCCGGCAGCAGTTTGTGGCACAACTTGACAAGAAGATGGGATCGGTTAGTAGGACATGTTCTGAGACATCAAGGGATTACCAATTTAGTACAGGAGGGGAGCGTGGAGGGTAAAAATCGTAGAGGGAGACAAGAGATGAATACACTAAAGAGATTCAGAAGGATTTAGGCTGCAGTACGTATTGGGAGATGAAGAAGCTTGCACAGGATAGAATAGCATGGAGAGCTGCATCAAACCAGTCTCAGGACTGAAGACCACAACAACAACAACATCAAACCAAACTGACGCCTCATCAGCTTTGCCTTCTTGGCTCATCGAAAATTCGTTCTCTTTCCGAAGTGTGATGACATACCGCTGAAATTCTTGAAGTTTTTTCTGAAATTCTGTGAAAGCATCTGCCATATGGCGTCGTACGTATATGCCCGCCCATTTCATAAAGTGATCAACCCATCCGCGGTTAGCATTAAACTCTTGCCTCGGTGTATTAGTATTTGCTGCTCCTCCTTTGCTTTGCTTCCTATGGTGTCGTTGGTCACGGGTTGCCTGCTCTTCTTCCTTTCAGGGGCTAATTCCAAATATTTGAATTCGGCGTCAGGATGCCTTCCTTTACGAGGGCCGCGATTTTCTTTCTAGTAGCAGTAATTGCAAATAACGCCAATTTCTATTTCTTCCATAAGCGAACGTTACTCTCAGCTACAATGAACTCTCGTCCTGCCCTCCTGTTACTATACTTTTCAGCATATAGAATTGTTTTACGCTTGAAAGTAACGTCTTGCGATGTTCTTCTCTGCTTGTCTTCCATTTCGTGACTACC
Source organism: Schistocerca cancellata (assembly GCF_023864275.1). Classification (NCBI taxonomy): domain Eukaryota; kingdom Metazoa; phylum Arthropoda; class Insecta; order Orthoptera; family Acrididae; genus Schistocerca; species Schistocerca cancellata. The sequence goes on along the minus strand of NC_064628.1, from coordinate 642,180,687 downwards.
AAGAGAGACTAACTAACGCAAACCAAGCAGTAATAGGCCAACAATAATATCATGAAGCTGAGAATTACAACAATGTATTGTGGCGTAAGTAACAATACCTAAATGTGAAAGATGATGCCGGTGAGCGACGGATTCCAATTTTTACTCGAATGTAACGCGCCATCGAAACTTTTGCACACCTCTGTTTTGAATGCTACATATGGTAAAAAATAGTTCACATTAAATTCGCTTAAATATGGTACTTCCTTTCAAATAATCAGTACCCTAGCTACAATACTGACCGACTATACTACGCTACCTACCTCGGAGTACCAGAGAGTGGGACTGAACAAATCTTTCCAAGACAAAATTTAGGTCTAATAAATGGAGCGCGGTAGGAAACGCCAAACTCAAAAATAAAGTGCTGGACACTGTCACAGAATACGGCCAGCTTGTAAATATGACTGGAAACAAAAGATCGGTAATCCTTCCACGCAATAAATTAGGATGGCAAGCGTCTTGAAGAGATTCATCTATCTTCATGTCAAACATGACAGTAAAAATGAAAAAAAATAGTGCCCATCCCACATTGACTTACGGCTTGGGACCTGGACACTTCATAAACATACCAGACGGAAACTTAGAAGTGCACAGCTAGGCATGGAAAGTTCTATGATGGGATTTACAACGAAATACAAGAAAAAGGGCAGAATACATCATATCAAATCCCGACGTCGAAGACATCCTACAGAGAACAGCCACTATGAAATGGCAATGAACCGACCATGTTGTCAGAAGATATTATGACCAAGGGACAAAGGTGGTGCTGGGTGGAGTTCAAGAGACTGAGACACGCCTCGAGGAAGACCGCCAGACCTAGGAGACAAAGACCTGAGAAAGATCGCTGGAGGCAACTGGCCGAATATCGTCCAAGACCACTGCTCACAGGAGCGGAAGTTTCACGTGTTTGACCTCAGTACTTGGAATTTAAATAGAGGTGGAGTCCCTCCACGCCCACACCGGCATGATGGCCAACACAAAATGTCAACTGCCATCTCTGCATAAGGGTTAGTATTCACTAAAGTGAGGTGTCGCAGGATGTGGGTACTGCGATGTTTGCTTACGTCTGGTTAGGATTAACCATTAATACGCGCTCATCTGGAGATAGATTGGTCGAAATCTGACGAAGGGTAGCGGTTTGAAGGGCAGAGGAAAAAAAAGTGCCAAGGCAAGAGCCAAGGGGAAAAAACCTCTGCGAAAGTTAGGTCGGATGGTAAGAGCAGTAGCGGTTGTCTTGCTGCCTGCGATAGGTTGTGCAAGGATAGGCTTCGTTAGTAGTGGGTATCATGCATGTCGAAACCTTGACGTTGTGCGTTTGTGCTGCTCGGCGGCTGGCGCTGGGTGCTGGTACAGAGTCCTCGTTCAGCGTCAGCAACCTGCAACAGTTAGGTTTGTTATCGATCTTGTGTCCGATACGTCATATACCGGAGGCACAGTGTGAGGGAATGTTGGCAGATTGTTTGTGCGTCTGTGGGCGAGCTCGTCGGTGTCCCTGCTGTGGCCTGTTGGTCGGCTCTAATAGCAGCTGTTAGTTGCCAGTCAGTGTTGCTGATATGCAGGGGTTTACCGACGTTTGTCGCTGTTTGCGCATGTTAGTTTACCATAAGTGACTATGCCCTAGCTAGCAGTGTCTTTGGCCGCTTGTGCTTCCACCTGTGGTTGTGATCGTAGTTTCCCAGAGTGAGGATGAAAGGATTGTCACTCTGGGAAACTACGATCACAACCACAGTACTTGGAGAGGCCACATATTTAATGGAATGGCTGATGACGATATCCAACAATGACTAATAACCAGGTTCCGGATTCGATCCCAGCCCTTGCTTGGATTTTCAATAAGAACCAGTGTAAAAGAAGAAGCAATCGAGGAAATAAATGTAAAGTTCAGAAGTGGGATTCAGATCAGGGTGAAAGGATATCATTGATACGATGCGACGATAACATAGATATTCTTTCTAAAATTGAGGAAGAATTACATGGGCTTCTCTTGAACACTTCATTCAAAAAATCGTTCAAATGGCTCTGAGCACTATGGGACTTAACTTCTCAGGTCAACAGTCCCCTAGAACTTAGAACTACTGAAACCTAACTAACCTAAGGACATCACACACATCCATGCCCGAGGCAGGATTCGAACCTGCGACCGTAGCGGTCGCGCGGTTCCCGACTGTAGCGACTAGAACCGCTCGGCCACTCCGACCGGCTAACACTTGATTAACTGACTACAGAATATCGATTGAGATTAAGCCAAAGACCGACGAAATCATTAAGGAGCTTATAACACTCCCGTCTGCTACTGTTATACCATAACCTCAAAACTGGAGGTAATTTGCAAAACAGGATTATTTTGTTGGATTAATAATGATATAAAGCAACAGAACAGTGTTACCCTCTGAGAGCAATTTTGCTAGGTTGACCGTGCTGTACCTAACGGGGATTTTCTCTGCCTCGTGATGACTGGGTGTTGTGTGATGTCCTTAGGTTAGTTAGCTTTAAGTAGTTCTAAGTTCTAGGGGACTGATGACCATAGATGTTAAGTCCCATAGTGCTCAGAGCCACCACTGTACCTAACGGAGGTGGCTTATCGGAAGTGAAAGTCAGAATTACGTGAATATTTGAACAGTAACAAACAAAATTTTGCCTATCTGCGCTGTTCAACTGATAAAGAAAACGGTCGCCAGCCTAATTAGGCAAGAGAAAGATAAACGTTCTCGTTTAATAAAGTAGGTATAAGTAACTATAACGGATCAACACAACCTATACTTTGTCACACGCGAGTGCAGTGAACTCTGACACATACATATGTTTACGGTAAGATTGGAACTAACAGAGCAGCAGAAACAATTTACAAAATTATAACAGATACCGAAACACACTATTACTTTCAGGGCTTACACAAAGTGAATGGTCTTTATAACATTACTATTAATATGCACTTCTAATACACAAGAGAGACAAACACTTAGCAAACATGAGTATATAACGTTTCACAACTGCAGCTTTCTCACTTTTACTACAGCGAAACACAATGTTGACAAAATTGCAAGAAACTGACTCACCTTTTCGAATTTACTACAGACAACAATGTGATCATTTACTTTATAAGCCTCAGTCTTAAGAACTTTTAATTTTGAAGTTAGCAACAGCACTATAATAAGCAGTTTTAATAGGAATATTTTCAGCAAACAACATTTACTTTAACTCACTCTCTTGCCCCTTAACTTTAACTTTCTTTTTACTATGTTGAAGAGGCATTAATGAGCAAAATATTGGGCTTTAATGTTCTTTTAGTAAGGACACTCGGATATCACTTTAGCTCAAACGGAGAGGAACCTGATAGGTGTTATGATCAGGAGAAAAATCAGGGTAGGTACATAAATTCAGATATAAATTACCTTATATTTGAGCACACTAACACATCCATTAAGCTGATCCTTCACTGTACATCATTGTAGTATTCCGATGTAATGATTGCGCAATGTGGTGGCAACTGCACGTTGTTAGGTGGAATTGCAGGTAGAATTGCTGGACTCTGTGATTTCTTGGTGGCGATGATTGATACTAATCCCAGAATATTTCCAGCTATTTATCCATTCTTCCGAGGCATTGGAAAGCGGCAGGAAAAGCCTCTCTCGGAACCAGCACAATATGCATCTGTTACATGGCAGTGCACGGACTCGTAGCTCGTCCCCGACTCTTAGCTCGTCCCCGACTCGTATCTCGTCTCCGACTGACTATCAGTTCCACCTTTTCTACGTAGGCCAACCACAATTTGCGCGCGCTACACAGTTCCGTTCCCGAGGGGAACCACAACAACTTTTACGTACAAATTAACTAAGAACCCTAAGTGAGGATCAGCAGTTTACATAACAGTAAACAAACGCATTGAATAACACAGACCATTTGCACATACTGACATTCCTAAAAAAAATTATTCACACAGAAATTACAATTATATATAGTAAGTTTTGTTCCCTCCAAATAGGACAAAGAAAGCAAATGACAGATACACTAATTTGCATAGAACCAAACCATGCCATCAAAGTTTGTACAAAGAAAGGAGTATACAATTCTGTGTTATCGATTCAATCAAACAATATTTACAGAAGTTCAACGATGTAACGTTAAATGAAACAAAAGCAAAATAAATCAGTACAGCATTAGAGCTATGGTGTTACAAGCTGCAGAAGTGAGATTAGTGGCAAACGTAACATCAAAACTGGAGTCACAAATCAGACGAAGTGCAGGAATGCTGCTACCTCGGAATCAGAATAACGCGTGATGACGAAGCAAGGAGGATACAAACAGGGGAGTACCACAACAAAAGGGAATATCACTGGTCAAAAGAAGTCTTCTGGTTTCAGACATAGGGCTTAACTTCAGATAGAAATTTTGTTAGGTCTGATGTGAATCATTAAGTGCGAAAAGCTGGAAAGATAGTAGTAAAGCCGCTTTAGATTTACTATTACAAAATAGCAACAGGAATTGGGCTTACTAAAGACAAAAAATTGGACAAAAACCTGGACAATACAGATAGTTTATCTGTAGGTTTTCATGAGTGAGTCTGCGAGTATCAAAATATCTGACATAAATGTCCGTACCTTTTGAACGCATTAATTTAGTAGCTTAATTTTTTAGCACACGGACAGATAGACGGACAACAAAGTGATCTCATAAGGGTTCCGTTTCTAGTGACTGAAATAGGTAACCTTTCCCAGAAGCTGTGAAAAACGAAATATGTGGAAAACACTAAGTAGAACAAGAGACAGGGTGATAAACGTCTGTTACGGCGCCAAATGATCACGTCTACCATACTATAGGTAAGTTACCAAACCTCGCACGCAGTACAAGCAAAATAATTTCATTGAACTAACTCAAACTCGCAAACTATTAGGTGTACAAAGATGGAAGATCTATACTACGTTTTCATTTCAGTTCTATTTGATGCAATGAATTTTTAAAATGACATACGGGAAGTTCCCCCCACGACGTTGCTTTTGTGGGGAGGCTTGAGTGCCTCAGCGATACATATACACGTAAGGTAGGTACAACTACAACGGAGGGGTATCTGTTGAGGGGCCAGACAAACGTGTGGCTCATGACAACAGTCTGGATGATACTCTGATCTGGCCTTGTAACATTAAGAGTCCAACGGGAATTCCACTGTTAAATGCAGAGGAGAGAGCAGATAGGTGGAAAGAATACATTGAAAGCCTCTATGAGGGTGAAGATTTGTCTGATGTGGTAGAAGAAGAAACAGGAGTCGATTTAGAAGAGATAGGGGATCCAATATTAGAATCGGAATTTAAAAGAGCTTTGGAGGACTTACCGTCAAATAAGGCAGAAGGGATAGATAACATTCCATCAGAATTTCTAAAATCATTGGGGGAAGTGGCAACAAAACGACTATTCACGTTGGTGTGTAGAATATATGAGTCTGGTGATGTACCATCTGACTTTCGGAAAAGCGTCATCCACACAATTCCGAAGACGGCAAGGGCTGACAAGTGCGAGAATTATCGCACAATCAGCTTAACAGCTCATGCATCGAAGCTGCTTACAAGAATAATATACAGAAGAATGGAAAAGAAAATTGAGAATGCGCTAGGTGACGATCAGTTTGGCTTTAGGAAAAGTAAAGGGACGAGAGATGCAATTCTGACGTTACGGCTAATAATGGAAGCAAGGCTAAAGAAAAATCAAGACACTTTCATAGGATTTGTCAACCCGGAAAAAGCGTTCGACAATATAAAATGGTGCAAGCTGTTCGAGATTCTGAAAAACGTAGGGGTAAGCTATAGGGAGAGACGGGTCATATACAATATGTACAACAACCAAGAGGGAATAATAAGAGTGGACGATCTAGAACGAAGTGCTCGTATTAAGAAGGCTGTAGCCTTTCGCCCCTACTCTTCAATCTGTACATCGAGGAAGCAATGATGGAAATTAAAGAAAGGTTCAGGAGTGGAATTAAAATACACCGTGAAAGGATATCATGATACGATTCGCTGATGACATTGCTATCCTGAGTGAAAGTGAAGAAGAATTAAATGATCTGCTGAACGGAATGAACAGTCTAATGAGTACACGGTATGGTTTGAGAGTAAATCGGAGAAAGGCGAAGGTAATGAGAAGTAGTAGAAATGAGAACAGCGAGAAACTTAACATCAGGATTGATGGTCAAGAAGTCAATGAAGTTAAGGAATTCTGTTACCTAGGCAGTAAAATAACCAATGACGGACGGAGCAAGGAGGACATCAAAAGCAGACTCGCTATGGCAAAAAAGGCATTTCTGGCCAAGGGAAGTCTACTAATATCAAATACCGGCCTTAATTAGAGGAAGAAATTTCTGAGGATGTACGTCTGGAGTACAGCATTGTATGGTAGTGAAACATGGACTGTGGGAAAACCGGAACAGAAGAGAATCGAAGCATTTGAGATGTAGTGCTGTAGACGAATGTTGAAAATTAGGTGGACTGATAATGTAAGGAATGAGGAGGTTCTACGCAGAATCGGAGAGGAAAGGAATATGTGGAAAACACTGATAAGGAGAAGGGACAGCATGATAGGACATCTGCTAAGACATGAGGGAATGACTTCCATGGTACTAGAGGGAGCTGTAGAGGGCAAAAACTGTGGAGGAAGACAGAGATTGGAATACGTCAAGCAAATAATTGAGGACGTAGGTTGCAAGTGCTACTCTGAGATGAAGAGGTTAGCACAGGAAAGGAATCGTGGCGGGCCGAATCAAACCAGTCAGTAGACTGATGACCAAAAAAAAACATCAACCAAAACGGCCTTAGTGTGCTGGCACTGCGAAAGTCTGAAAGCAGGGGGAAACTATATCCGTAATTTTTCCCGAGGGCATTCAGCCTTACTGTATGGTTAAACGATGATGGCGTCCTATTGGTTAAAATATTCCGGAGGTAAAATAATCCCCCATTGGAATATCCGGGCGGGGACTACTCAGGAAGACGTCGTTATCAGGAGAAAGAAAACTGGCGTTCTACGGGTCGGAGCGTGGAATGTCAGATCTCTTGATCGAGTAGGTAGGTTAGAAAATTTAAAAAGGGAAATGGATAGGTTAAAGTTAAATATAGTGGGAGTCAGTAAAGTTCGGTGGCAGGAGAAACAGGACTTCTGCTCAGGTGAATACAGGGTAATAAATACAAAATCAAAGGGGGGTAATTCAGTGATAGGTTAAATAATTAATAAAAAAATAGGAACGCGGGTAAGCTATTACGAACAGCATAGTGAACACATTATTGTAGCCAACATAGACACGAAGCCCACGCCTACCACATTAGTACAAGTTCATATGCCAACTACCTCTGTAGATGATGAAGAGATTGAAGAAATGTATGATTAGATAAAAGAAATTATTCAGATAGTTAAAGCAGACGAAAATTTAATAGTTATGTAGGTCTGTAATTCGGTAGTAGGAACAGTAGTAGGTGAGTAAGGACTAGGAGTAAGGAATGAAAGAGGAAGCCGCCTTGTAGAATTTTGCACAGAACATAACTTAATCAACGCTAACACTTGGTTTAAAAATCATGAAAGATATTTTTATACGTGGATGAGACCTGGAGATTTCAGATTGATTACATAATGGTAAGACAGAGGTTTAGGAATTAGGTTTTAAATTGTATGACATTTCCACACATCGTCCACAATTTACTGATTAAGAACTGTAGATTAAACAAATGGCTCTGAGCACTATGGGACTTAACATCCATGGTCATCAGTCCCCTAGAACTTAGAACTACTTAAACCTAACCAACCTAAGGACATCACACAACATCCAGTCATCACGAGGCAGAGAAAATCCCTGAGCCCGCCGGGAATCGAACCCGGGAACCCGGGCGCGGGAAGCGAGAACGCTACCGCACGACTACGAGCTGCGGACGAACTGTAGATTAAAACTGAAAAAATGCAGACAGGTAGGAATTTAAGGAGATGGGACCTGGATAACCTGAAAGAACCAGAGATTGTAGAGAGTTTCAGAGCGAGCATTAGGGAACGATTGACTAGAACAGCTGGAAGGAATGCAGTAAAAGAAGAATGGGTAGCTTTGAGGGATGAAATAATGAAGACAGCAGAGATTCAAGCATGTAAAAAGACGAGGGCTAGTAGAAATCCTTGCGTAACACAAGAAATATTAAATTTAATTGATGAAAGGAGAAAATATAAAATTGCAGTGAATGAAGAAGGCGAAAAGGAATACAAACGTCTCAAAATTGAGATCAACAGGAAGTGCAAAATGGCTAAGCGGGAATGACTAGAGGACAAATGTAAGGATGTACAAACATATATCACTAGAGGTAAGATTGATGCCGCCTGCAGGAAAATTAGAGAGACCTTAGGAGAAAAGAGAGCCACCACTATGAATTTCAAGAGCTCAGATGGAAAACCATTACTAAGCAAAGAAGGGAAAGCAGAAAGGTGGAAGAAGTAAATAGAGGGTCTATACAAGGGCGATGTACTTGAGAGCAATATTATGGAAATGGAAGAGGATGTAGACGAAGATGAGATGGGACATAAGATACTACGTGAAGAATTCAACGGACCATTGAAACACCTAAGTCGAAACAAAGCGCCAAGAGTGGACAACATTTCGTTAGAGCTGGTGATAGCCTTGAGACAGCCAGCCATGACAAAACTCTTCCACCTGGTGAGCAACATGTATTTGACAGGCGAGATACCCTCAGACCACAAGAAGAATATAATAATTCCATTTCCAAGGAGAGCAGGTGCTGACAGATGAGAAAATTACCGAAGTTAGTAAGTCACGGTTGCAAAATACTAACACGAATTCTGTACAGTCGATTTGAAAAACTGGTAGAAGCTGACCTCGGGGAAGATCAGTTAGGATTCCGTAGAAATGTAGGTACACGCGAGGCCATGCTGAATCTACGACTTATCTTAGAAGATAGGTTAACGAAGGGCAAACCTGTGTTTACAGCATTTGTAGCCACAAAGAAAGCTTTTGATAATGTTGACTGGGGCACTCTCTTTCAAATTCTAGAGGTGACAGGCATGGATAAAATATAGGGAGCGAAAGATTATTTACAGTTTGTACAGAAATCAGATGGCAGTTACAAGAGACAAGGGGTGCAAAAGGAAGCAGTGATTGAGAAGGCAGTGAGAGAGGGCTGTAGCCTACCCCTAATGTTATTCAGTCCGAACATTGAGCAACAATTAAAACAAACAAAAGAAAAAAATTGGAGTAGGAATTAAAATCCAGACAGAAGAAATAAAAACTTTGAAGTCTGCCGATGACATTATCCACTGAGGGACCAAAGAAACTCTTACACTTGCAGAAATGCGGCAACACGACGTGGCATGGACTCGACTAATGTCTGAAGCAGTGCTAGAGAAAACTGGCACTATGAATCCTACAGGGCTGTCCATAAACCCGTAAGAGTACGAAAGGGTGGAGATCTCTTCTGAACAGCACGTTGCAAGGCATCCCAGATATGGTCAATAATGTTCATGTCTGGGGAGTTTGGGGGCCAACGGAAGTATTTAAACTCAGAAGAGTATTCCTGGAGCCACTCTGCAGCAATTCTGGACGTGTGGGGTGTCGCATTGTCTTGCTGGAATTGCCCAAGCCCGTCGGAATGCACAATGGACACGAATGGATGCAGGTGATCAGACAGAATGCTTACGAACATATCGCCTGTAACAGACGTATGTAGACGTATCAGGGGTCCCATATCACTCTAACTGCACACGCCTCACACCATTACAGAGACTCCACCATCTTGAACGCCGGCCGAAGTGGCCGTGCGGTCAAAGGCGCTGCATTCTGGAACCGCAAGACCGCTACGGTCACAGGTTCGAATCCTGCCTCGGGCATGGATGTTTGTGATGTCCTTAGGTTAGTTAGGTTTAACTAGTTCTAAGTTCTAGGGGACTAATGACCTCAGCAGTTGAGTCCCATAGTGCTCAGAGCCATTTTTGAACCAGCTTGAACAGTCCCCTGCTGACATGCACGGTCCATGGATTCATGAGGTTGTCTCCTTACACTTACACGTCCATGCGCTAGATACAGTTTGAAACAGGCTTTGTGTTGTGCAGTCATCATGATGTTTCGTTGAATGGTTCACACGCTGACACTTGTTGACGGCCCAGCATTGAAATCTGCTGAAATTTGCGGAAGTGTTGCACTTCTGTCACGTTGAACGATTCTCTTCAGTCGTCATTGGTCCCGTTCTTGCATGACCTTTTCGCGGTCGCAGCGATGTCGGGGATCTGATGTTTTACCGGATTCCTGATATTCACGGTACACATGTGAAATGGTCGTACCGGAAACTCCCCACTTCATCGCAACCTCGGAGATGCTGTGTGCCATCGCTCGTGCCCCGACTGTAACACCACGTTCAAGCTCACTTACATCTTGATAACCTGCCATTGTAGCAGCAGTAACCGATCTAACAACTGCGCCAGGCACTTGTCTTATATAGGCGTTGCCGACCGTTACCGACTGCATCGCTGTGTGCTGCCTGTTTACATCTCTGTGTGTGTGAGTACGCTTGCCTATACCAGTTTCTTTGGCGCTTCATTGTATTTACATAACTTTTTTTGCATCTTTGTAGGACATTATCGATATGAGTGACACTGGATTGTACCTTGTTTCCAGTTTTATTCAACCTATACGTTGGGCGAGGAAACAAAATAAAAATTTGGAGGATAAACCAAAGTTCAATGGTTCAAATAGTTCTGAGCACTATGGGACTTAACATCTGAGGTCATCAGTCCCCTAGAACTTAGAACTACTTAAACCTAACAAACCTAAGCACTATACACACATCCATGCCCGAGGCAGGATTCGAACCTGCGACCGTAGCACTCACGCGGTTCCAGACTGAGCGCCTAGAACCGCACGGCCACTGCAGCCGGCAAACCAAAGTTAGAGAGAAGAAATAAAAACTTTGAGGTTTTCTGATCACATTTTAATTCAGAGACAGCAAGGACTTGGAAGTAATAGACGAGTTTTGCTATTTGAGCATCAAACTAACTGATGATGGTCGGAGTGGAGCGGTTATAAAATGTAGACTGGTGATGGCAAGGAGTGCGTTCCTGAAGAAGAGAAATTTTTTAACATCGAGTATAGATTTAAGTGTCAGGAAGTGTTTTCTGAAAGTATTTGTATGGTATGTAGCCATATATGGAAGTGAAACATGGACGATATACAGTGTCGACAAGAAGAGAATAGAAATTTCTGAAATGCGGTGCTACAGAAGAATGCTGAAGATTAGATGGGTAGATCACGTAAATAATGAGGAGGTACAGAATAGAATTGCGGAGAAGAGGAATTTGTGGGACAACTTGACTAGAAGAAGGGATCGGTTTGTAGGACACGTTCTGAGACATCGGGAGGATCACCAATTTAGTATCGGAGGGAAGTGTGGAGGGTAAAAATCGTAGAGGGTGCCCAAGAGGTGAATACATTAAGCAGATTCAGAAGGGCGTAGGTTGCAGTAGGTACTGGGAGATGAAGAGGCTTGCACAGGATGGAGCAGCATGAAGAGCTGCATCAAACCAGTCTTTGGACTGAAGACCACAACAACAACATACGGAAAGTTTACTAAAGTGTATTTCTTGACGTTACCGAATTTTCGACATGCAAGAAGCTTCTTTTGTTATTGAATGTTGGATATGTAATATGCAAACTAAATCTTAGTAATAATCCGAACGCTGTCGTAGGTCTCTAACACTGGCGCAGCGCACGCTTCAAAACTTAGCAGTCGCCTGGTTGTGATGACAATGGAAACACTCTTCTGGCATTACAATCGTCACTATCAAACATGCTTCTAGTGACACTATGTCGTTATCTAATGACGCGTTATTTCCTATACCTATTTTTTAAATAATATATTCCTTCTGCCATGCTTCTTACATGGTGGGCTGCGTATGGTTAACGACTTTCTTCTAGTCTTCAGAGCTGACATTCGTAACAGCTCTGTTCCTGAGCGCTTCGACTGCACACACTGTAACGTTTTTTTATTATTGCCACTAATATAATCATTCATTCATTGAAATAGTAGTGACACAGCGATTTCCTAATGATGGTATGTCCGTTTTTTGTCGTCTTGTCGATTCTATATACATGTGAACTGTGGTTCACGGGGAGAGAGTATGTCCATAAGCCCCTTTTTTTAATATCAGTTACTTTGAGGGATCTGACGCTGAAGCTAATCATCACCTCTCACTCTGTCGTCGTAAGAGTCTTGTCAGAAACCACAGAACGGTCGTGAACATTAACATTACACTCTGCAAGCAACCTTGCGGTGTGTGGGGTGGAGGTTACTTTGTGTACTACTGTCACTTCCCCCGTTTGATGTTCGAGTCGCGAACGGTTCGCTGGAAGCAATATATTTGTCGGTCCTTCTAGAAAAGTACTCTCTCTGGACTTCGACAATAAACGACGCCGTGAGGCAGAACGCCTCTCTTGCACCTCTACCGCTTTAGTTGGTCGATCACCCTCGTGACGCTTTCGTTCTTAGCATATGAACCTAAAACGAAATTCGCTGCCCTTCATTGGATCTTCTCTACTTCCTTTATCAACTATATCTGGTATGGATCCCATACGACGAGCAATAATCAAGTACTCGTCGAACGAAGGTTTTGTAAGCTTTGTTGACGGAATAATATTCTTAGCTTTCTTCCAATGAATCTCAGTCTGGCATCTGCCCTTCCGGTAATTGGCTTTATGTGGCCGTTCCATTTTAAATCGTTCCGTACGCGTACTTCTAGATATTTTGTTGAACTGCTTCCAGTGATCCTTCTGTAATAGTACAGTCATACAATAATGAATCTCTCTCTCAAAAGTACTTAAGGGTACGGCAATCACTCGCAAATGATGTTTATTGCATTGATTTTGGCCTTTGTGTGGCCATTTTCAGTGCGACATGTGAAGAACCAGTTTCAATAAGTTAACAGGTATGCCTTATTAAATGTACAGTGCTATAAGTTTAAAATGTAAGTCAGTCACCAAATACATACCAGTAAACGTAAGCTAAAAGATTAAGAACACTTTTACGTATGTGCACTCAGTCCCAACTGGACTATTAATTTCATAGGTTGAGTTCACACTGAAGTCCCTGTTTACAATTACAACAAAAAAATTGCTCTGAGCACTATGGGACTTAACATCTGAGGTCATCAGTCCCCTAGACTTAAAACTACTTAAACCTAACTAACCTAAGGACATCACACACATTCATGCCCGAGGCAGGATTCGAACCTACGACCGTAGCAGCAGCGCGGTTCCGGACTGAAGCCCTTGGAACCGACCGGCCACAGCGGCCGGCTACAATTACAACACAGCTTTCAGTGTACGTCATACCAATCTAAAGCACCCTCCATATATGATTTAGTGACAACAGGTATTAACTTCATCTTATTTGGTTTATGTACATAAATTTTAAAATCCATAACATAATACATAAAGTGATAAAACACACGAATTCTGAGGTAAAGTAAAGTCAGTACATGTTTTCATTGCATCATGCATGCAAGCAGGGCGCTTTACACTGGTATGACGAACAGTTTAGCCAGCTTCGCTGTAGGTGTAAACAGCGGCCCGTGAATGAATAAGTTGGGAATACGTGTATGTGCAGGGGTTTTTAATGTTTAACTTACATTTACTGATATGTATTTCATAACTGACTTACGTTTAAAGCTTATGCAAATGTACATTTAATAAAGGCATGCAGTTACCGCATTATAGCTGGTTGCTCACACGTTTTTTGGCATTGAAGATTGCCACACAGTGACCGAACTCTAGATATGCAATAAACGTCTTTTGCAACTGATTGCGGTTCCCTTTACTACTTGAGGTGAATATAGTCGCTGGCCACAACTGTTGCTCTGTGGAAACAAAGACGATAAAATTTGTCTTTATGTACACGCAGTACGTTACATGTGTTTACTTCGAGGGTCAATTGCAATTCCCTACACTATGTGTCGATCCTCTGCAGGTCTCCCTGCATTTCGCTATAATTTCCTGGCGTTGCCAAACTGGTTCAAATGGCTCTGAGCACTACGGGACTTAACATCTGAGGTCATCAGTCCCCTAGAACTTAGAACTACTGGAACCTAACTAACCTAAGGACATCACACACATCCATGCCCGAGGCAGGATTCGAACCTACGACCGCAGCGGTCACGCGGTTCCAGGCTAAAGCGCCTAGAACCGCACGGCCACACCGGCCGGCTCCTGGCGTTGCAACTTCTCTATAGAAGACAACATCATCCTCGAAAATTCTCATGAAACTTGCGATGTTGTCTACTACGTCGTTTATACACTCCTGGAAATTGAAATAAGAACACCGTGAATTCATTATCCCAGGAAGGGGAAACTTTATTGACACATTTCTGGGGTCAGATACATCACATGATCACACTGACAGAACCACAGGCACATAGACACAGGCAACAGAGCATGCACAATGTCGGCACTAGTACAGTGTATATCCACCTTTCGCAGCAATGCAGACTGCTATTCGCCCATGGAGACGATCGTAGAGATGCTGGATGTAGTCCTGTGGAACGGCTTGCCATGCCATTTCCACCTGGCGCCTCAGTTGGACCAGCGTTCGTGCTGGACGTGCAGACCGCGTGAGACGACGCTTCATTCAATCCCAAACATGCTCAATGGGGGACAGATCCGGAGATCTTGCTGGCCAGGGTAGTTGACTTACACCTTCTAGAGCACGTTGGGTGGCACGGGATACATGCGGACGTGCATTGTCCTGTTGGAACAGCAAGTTCCCTTGCCGGTCTAGGAATGGTAGAACGATGGGTTCGATGACGGTTTGGATGTACCGTGCACTATTCAGTGTCCCCTCGACGATCACCAGTGGTGTACGGCCAGCGTAGGAGATCGCTCCCGACACCATGATGCCGGGTGTTGGCCCTGTGTGCCTCGGTCGTATGCAGTCCTGATTGTGGCGCTCACCTGCACGGCGCCAAACACGCATACGACCATCATTGGCACCAAGGCAGAAGCGACTCTCATCGCTGAAGACGACACGTCTCCATTCGTCCCTCCATTCACGCCTGTCGCGACACCACTGGAGGCGGGCTGCACGATGTTGGGGCGTGAGCGGAAGACGGCCTAACGGTGTGCGGGACCGTAGCCCAGCTTCATGGAGACGGTTGCGAATGGTCCTCGCCGATACCCCAGGAGCAACAGTGTCCCTAATTTGCTGGGAAGTGGCGGTGCGGTCCCCTACGGCACTGCGTAGGATCCTAAGGTCTTGGCGTGCATCCGTGTGTCGCTGCGGTCCGGTCCCAGGTCGACGGGCACGTGCACCTTCCGCCGACCACTGGCGACAACATCGATGTACTGTGGAGACCTCACGCCCCACGTGTTGAGCAGTTCGGTGGTACGTCCACCCGGCCTCCCGCATGCCCACTATACGCCCTCGCTCAAAGTCCGTCAACTGCACATACGGTTCACGTCCACGCTGTCGCGGCATGCTACCAGTGTTAAAGACGGCGATGGAGCTCCGTATGCCACGGCAAACTGGCTGACACTGACGGCGGCGGTGCACAAATGCTGCGCAGCTAACGCCATTCGACGGCCAACACCGCGGTTCCTGGTGTGTCCGCTGTGCCGTGCGTGTGATCATTGCTTGTAAAGCCCTCTCGCAGTGGCCGGAGCAAGTATGGTGGGTCTGACACACCGATGTCAATGTGTTCTTTTTTCCATTTCCAGGAGTGTATATACCGTGAAATGTAATGGACCTATAACAATCCCTTGGGTACGCTCGAAGTTACTTTTACGTCTGAACTTCCCTGCTTTGAGAATGATGAGCTGTGTTCTGTTTGCAAGAAACTCTTCAAGTTAATCGCAGAATTGGTTTGATATTACATAAGCTCGTATTTTGTTCATTAGGCGGCAGTGTGGAAGTGCCTTACGGTGTCGATTGACATTCCACGCCGAAGAGAGCGACGACGAACTTTTGCACTAAATAAAACTTGACCAAGTTGCTTCTGACATTATTCGGTATCACAAAACAGGCACTAACAATAACAGATAAGTTTTAACCCCAGTATCGTAGGAAATGAAAACCAAAAAAAAAAAAAACATTACAGAAAGAAGCCCTAATCTGAAGCAGACTGCAGGCATCAAGTGTTGTAGTAGTGGGGGTGAACGCCTGCCAATCGCGGTTGGTTGCTGTGGCCGCAGGTCTCATGGGATAGCTGAATGCCAACAGTGTCTTTCTCGTGAACCTCGCCCCATTTCTTCCCCCGTTGCTGTCAGTCCTGTAATTCTGAACAGTCTATAAAGACAGCCGTAGAGGGCAAAAACTGTAGCGGAATATCCAACAAATAATTGAGGAAGTTGCGTGAAAATGCTAATTTGAGATGAAGAGATAGTCTGAAGAATGGAAATCTCTGTGCTCCTCCTGAAATCAGTCAGAAGAATGGTAGCACAAAGCCATCATAAAACCGAAGGTAGCGTTGACAGCGACACTGCCTTAAAACGCATGGTGCTATTGGACGTAGCATATCCTTGCCTCCTCCAACTTTTAAAAATACTCTAGTTATCCAGTCAGATATAGGGGCTCTACAGTTCAACGTGGAATGCGAACCGCGATGCAATTTGCGATTTTCCTAGCTAATAAATGTCAAAGGTGAAAGAAGCGATATTTTTTTAGTGTTCGGAAGACTGGTGGCTTAACTCCTATAGTAGACTGGTATCAAGGTACAAGTGTTGAATCAAATGTGGTACCATGCATCCCTACTCCAGCGTACTGCGATTAAAATCCCTGCTAAAAGGTCCTTGTCTCACAGAATTCTGAAGCCTATAGCTTTCTTTCTATAGAATGTACAAGAATTAACGTTGTTGTAGGAGATATTCTGTGACACTGACAGTTTGATTTTAAAAAATAATGTTCTGTTTCCCTCGACACTATTCTTTGTGGATATGTGTGTCTTTGATAGACAAAGAAGCCCCTAAGTGTATGTAATGAAGGGAATGAAACAGCACCACGTTTGTAATCTTCCAGTGGAAATCACTGGTGGCCAAAAGATACAAAATATTTGTACCACTAAATCCTGAAGAGGTTCTGTCTAACGAAGACCTATCACTCTCGAAGGGTACAGGCTGGCTTTACCAGAATGGCATGCAAAGATAATGTACAATAAACTTCCGGTGCGGTCCCAAGAGGTACCTAAATTTAATCAAGCTGTGTGTGTGTGTGTGTGTGTGTGTGTGTGTGTAATATTTCCTTGTGTATAATACTCTATTAACGCTATAAGATCGTAAATGATATTTTTCAAATATTATGTACTTTTGTTATATTTATGCATGGTTTTTACTAGATGGATCTATGTTTCAGAGATATAGTTTGCTTTTATATTTTCATCTTTGAGAAAAATCGATTCATATCGTACATAAAATTCAGGATTGTCTCTTGTTCTGAATTGTCTGTCACCGATAAGAACTTTGTGTAAGTTCTCAGATAATTCACAACAAAAACAATCCTAAATTTTACGTACGATATAAATTGATTTTCATCTAAAATAAAAATTTAAAATAAAACAATATTTTTAACACATACATCAATATTGTAACAACCATTCATAAATATTACAAAGCAAAAGTACATCGTATTTGAAAAATAGCATTTACAATTTCATAGCTTAGGTAAAAAAATACAATACAACCAAATATATGCAGAAATATGCTCTTATCGGAGCACAAAGAAGGTGAATATGCTCCAGTTTAAAAGACTGACTGAAAAGTGGTGTACTAGTTGCCTCATTCTATTCTACCTTTCTCAGCTCCTTTAAAATTTCCCAAAAATTTTAGTATGCGAATATATTCGCGCTCTCTTTAACATGCAACTCATCTCTCACTCCCCCATGCTCCCCTTACTATTACTCATTCACAGCCAATAATTCATCGCAGAAGTCGCTCATACCCATCCACTCCCACCTGCGCATTCCCACTCACTCGTCCAACCTAACTCCTGTCATTATCTCTTTGTGTCTCTCTGTCACTGTGTCCTATCTCACAGCCACAGTCTCCTTCGTTCTGTCCTTCTACTAGTGTCTCCTGTCACTGTCACTGTTTCCCTCTTGCTCTCTCTGACTGTTCCCACTGTTGCTGTCTCTTTGCACTGTCACTATCTCTGCATCGTTGTCACTTCACTCTTTCTATACCACAACCACTGTCTACGATCTTCCAGTATTCATTACTTTTCCATCTCTTTCCCACTGCCACTCTCTCCTTCTCTCAGCATAAAAGAGCGCGAAATGTTCGCAAGGTAAAATTTTTGGGGAAATTTTAAAGGTGCTGAGGAAGGCAGAATGAGGCAGCTGGTACCCCACTTTTCAGTCACTCTTTTAAAGAGGAGCATATTCACCTTCTTTTTGCTCCAACAGGAGCAATTTTTCGCTGGTTTCCTTCTTTTTCCTGATACAGCAAGGTATGTCACTCATAAGAGAAGAAATTTATGTGTCAGTAAAATTTTGATAGTTTACTTACGTGAAACTGAAATAACGCACCTCAGATCGGATTTTACGTGCACAAAAGTTTTGTATGTACTTCAGTACTGCAACATATGATCCGTAGAAAGCTTCTCATAGCAACGGAGACATTTTACTTTATAAGCTACGTTTTCGCTTCGCAGCGAATTTTAAGTGTTATTTTACGTGTAGCCGTAGGGTAACTTTTCAAGATTTTTCGAGATCGGGATGTTAAGAATATATCGCAAAAATTACAGCCATTTGCTGTGCATAGTCATCTTGGAACCCGCGGTTTAGTTTTGGTACGCGAAAACCATGTTTTTGGTTATTTATCGATAACAAGATACAGATTTTTGAAAACAGAAAGATGTCACGGCTAAATAAATGCATAAAGAATATGCCGATAAATTTGAGCTATTTTTTGCTGTTATTTATTTAAATATCCGCTGCTGATGGCTAGAAACTGGTGAAAACTGCTATTTTCGCAGTTTCTCAAGAACTGCCCATGAGCTAAATGGTGCATCCATAAATTCCTCAAGGCGCACCGTAGACCACATCAAATTCAAAAAGAACCATATTCAGCTGGAGGAAGTGAATAACATTCAAACTTTTGCCTTGTACTGTAGAAAAGTTACAGTAAGACAATCCTTCTGTTGGGTATAAAAACGGTCTCCAGTCCAAGGGCTGTCCAAAATTGTTGCCCTATCTTTCTATCGCCAACGGAACCGTAGGTAGCAGCCGCAGAAAAATCACGTTTTTATGTCTGGCGTTTTGTCACATGCGTACCGAGAAGGGGTGATCACAAAGTTTCGGTCCGAATGTCACACTATCTCCTTGGCTGCATTTCGGTGCTCAGCCAGTTTCGGGTGAAAAGCTGAAGAATTTGTTGTGCCACTTCTTGGTATATTCCCGCTTCAGCTCCTATAGCTTGATGAAGTTAAGACAGGTGGCGGCGTTGTATGTTGCGTCTGTAACAGAGGTGCGTTCCAAGCAGAGAGGTGTCATTGATTTTCTTTTGACGGAAAACTAGAGCATCAAAGATATTCATAGATGGTTATAGAATGTCTACGGAGGTCTGGCAGTGAACAAAAGCGGGAAGAGTCGTTGGGCAAGGCGTCTGTCATCATCGCAACAAGGTCGCGCAAACCTGTCCGATCTCCCGCGTGCCGGTCGGCCGCACACAGCTGTGACCCCTGCAGTGCTGGAACGTACGGACTCTCTCATTAGAGGTGAACGACGAATGAAAAAGAACTTTTCCTTCTCCATGACAACGCAACGCGTCACACAAGTCTGCGCAGCCGAGATGAGTTCACAAAACTTCATTGAACTGTTCTTCCTTATCCACGTTACAACCCGGATCTCCCGCTTTCAAACTTCTATCACTTTGGCGCAATGAAGAATGCACTCCATGGGAAGTAGTACGTGGATGATGATTGGGGTGAGGGGGTGGGGAGAGTGTTATTGACCCAACAAGATGTTGTCACCGACGTCGACCAGTTGAGTGGTACCAGAGAGCCATACAGGACTTCCCAGTAACGTTGCGTAAGACCGTCACATTGAACAGAAATTATGTTGAAAAATAGTGTTTTGTAACCAAAAAAGTGGCGAATGACGTGGTGTATTTGTATCCTAAATAAAACCAAGCTGCTTAAAAGAAAAGAAAAAAATTGCTCGAACGTCCAGAGGTGTACTGCCGGTCCATAGTGTCCATTCTCGCCTGTGGTCCTGAATTTCTATATGGAGTACTTCGAGGAGGAAGCTTTGGCGTCATCCAAACGGAAACCTACTTGTTTTCTCCGTTATGTGGATGACACGTTCGTGATCTGGCCCCATGGAAGCTCCTAGACTTCCTTACACACCTGAACTCCATACATCACAACATCAAATTCACTATGGAGACCGAAGCAGAAGGAAGATTACCATTCCTGGACGTCATGGGCAAAAGAAGAGCGGGATGGCACCCTGGGCCACGGGGACGCAGAAAGAAAATGCACACCGACCTGTATTTGCATGCGAATAGCTGCCACCACCCTTCGCAGAGAAAAGGGGTGCTAAAAACACTGGTGCACAGGGCACGCATCATCTCTGACGCAGAGATTCTGCCCCTTGAGCTGGAATACTTTAAAACTATATTCTGGAAAAAAGGGTACTCGGAATGGCAGATCAGACGCGCTCTGTACCCCGCCTCTACAGTACAGCGTGTGGAGACGGAAGAAGTCACGGAGGAAGAGATAGCCACTTCCTATATAACGTATACTAGCCCGCTATCGGAGAAAATAGGACGAATATTGAGGAAACCTCGAGTAGAAACTGTCTTTTGCCCACCCAATAAAACACGAGCATTATTGGGAAGTGTCAAAGACGATCTCGGTTTGCGGAAGACCGGCATATGCCAATTTCCGTGTCAATGTGGGAAGACTTATATTGGACAGACAGTGCGCACCATCAAAGATCGTTGTCGAGAACATTAGAGGCGCACTCTACTTAGGTACCTCAACAAGTCGGCGGTCGCAGAGCACTGTCTGTCCGACATACCAGGGTCTCGGCACAGACATCGTCGTTAGCAAGGCTATTGAAATTCGTACCAGGGACGGACTCATCAACCTCAGCAAGGCATGGGAACCAGCATTGAGTCTAATTAAAAAGACGCTCAGCAAAGAAAACGAATAGGCGACCGGGGCGGACGAGGCAGTTACACCGACGCCACCACAGACGCCGACGCCAGCGTCTCAGCGACAGCGGAGGCGCGACCGCGGGCGCGGACCGCGGAGAGAACGCCTCGCAGGGTGAGGGGTTTAAGACGGCCGCCCGCCCTCAGGAGCTCAGTTCAGCAGCGGAAGTCGGCCATCACGCACGAAGAGGTGGCCCAAGAAGAAGAAATGGTGGTCACCCCGCCCCCTGTGCCTTAGTAGGGGATGCGGGCTGCGCCACCAAGACGACGTGGACGCCTTCCGCCAAGCACTGCGGGAGGCCAACGAGGACGCAATCACCGCGCTCAAATCCGCCATGGCGGAGGAGAGAGCGGCCCTGAGAGCGGAACTCGAAGAGATTCGCGAGGAGCTGTCTCAACTAAGGCACACCGTGCACCTCGCGTCCTGCACGAAGACGGGCATGGCACCGACCCCCACCT
Organism: Schistocerca cancellata; assembly: GCF_023864275.1. NCBI lineage: Eukaryota > Metazoa > Arthropoda > Insecta > Orthoptera > Acrididae > Schistocerca > Schistocerca cancellata. The sequence goes on along the minus strand of NC_064628.1, from coordinate 642,159,032 downwards.
GTACGGGGGTAGACGCGGCAACACAACGACCGCCTCCCTGACCGACGCGGCAACGCAGGTTGCTAGGGAGGTGGTCATACAGTCGGGGAAGACCACCGACAACAAGGAGACGGCCCCCTCGGAAGCAGTCGTCACTCCTGTCTCTGCGGAAACGCAGACGATACAGGAAGTGCCGATGGAGACCGAGGGAGAAGAAGACGAGCCGTTCGAGTGCCTCCCCCTCCCTAACAAGAACTGTGTGAGGGAGGTGCTCACCAAGATCGCCGATTCCCTGCGAGACGGTAGCTACCCCCATCATGACCATCCTCACCCTTTCACGGTAGATAGCATCCCTCCCCTTCCTCACAAACCTTACGATTTCCACTGGGGGTGCGAACCCTTAAACCAGAAGCTGCGCGGGAGGGAAATCGTCAGCCGTGGAGATCTGGAGCTCATAAACAAGCACCCGATATTCACGGACGAGGACTGGAAATACATGACTGAGGAAGCAGTCAAGTATATCCGGACACAGACGCCGCCAGTGGACTGGTCCCGCCTGAAGAAAATAGAATTCGGGCAGCCAGGAAGCAGTAAGAAGAAGAAGAAGAAGAAGAAGAAGAAGAAGCCGCCGGAATCAGCCGGCAGATAAGCTGCTGCATCCACAGAAACCAGAGGACAGACCAATACGCGCAGAAAAACCATTTCAAACTGAGAGGACTTCAGGAGAAACAGCTCAAAATCAGCTTTAACTCCGCTACCTCGGGCCAAGGCAGGCCCGTCATTATAGTGAGTGAGTGAGTGAGGAGCTCAGTTCGTTATCGCACCTGAGGATGGCGACATGTCTCATCGCAGAAATATTGTGCCCGTTGGACACTATGGACGGGCAGTCCAACCGTGGACATGCCATCCGGTGTGGCCGTGCGGTTCTAAGCGCTTCAGTTTGGAACCGCGTGTCCGCTACGGTCGCAGGTTCGAATCCGGCCTCGGGCATGGATGTGTGTGATGTCCTTAGGTTAGTTGGGTTTAAGTAGTTCTAAGTTCTAGGGGACTGATCACCTCAGAAGTTAAGTCCCATAGTGCACAGTGCAATTGAACCAACCGTGGACAGTTAGAGCTAGAAATACGCCGGGAGAAACTTGAGAATCACAAGAATAAAAGAATGTTGCGTTACTTGTTGAAATCCCCTCGTAAGCATATACACTCCTGGAAATGGAAAAAAGAATACATTGACACCTGTGTGTCAGACCCACCATACTTGCTCCGGACACTGCGAGAGGGCTGTACAAGCAATGATCACACGCACGGCACAGCGGACACACCAGGAACCGCGGTGTTGGCCGTCGAATGGCGCTAGCTGCGCAGCATTTGTGCACCGCCGCCGTCAGTGTCAGCCAGTTTGCCGTGGCATACGGAGCTCCATCGCAGTCTTTAACACTGGTAGCATGCCGCGACAGCGTGGACGTGAACCGTATGTGCAGTTGACGGACTTTGAGCGAGGGCGTATAGTGGGCATGCGGGAGGCCGGGTGGACGTACCGCCGAATTGCTCAACACGTGGGGCGTGAGGTCTCCACAGTACATCGATGTTGTCGCCAGTGGTCGGCGGAAGGTGCACGTGCCCGTCGACCTGGGACCGGACCGCAGCGACGCACGGATGCACGCCAAGACCGTAGGATCCTACGCAGTGCCGTAGGGGACCGCACCGCCACTTCCCAGCAAATTAGGGACACTGTTGCTCCTGGGGTATCGGCGAGGACCATTCGCAACCGTCTCCATGAAGCTGGGCTACGGTCCCGCACACCGTTAGGCCGTCTTCCGCTCACGCCCCAACATCGTGCAGCCCGCCTCCAGTGGTGTCGCGACAGGCGTGAATGGAGGGACGAATGGAGACGTGTCGTCTTCAGCGATGAGAGTCGCTTCTGCCTTGGTGCCAATGATGGTCGTATGCGTGTTTGGCGCCGTGCAGGTGAGCGCCACAATCAGGACTGCATACGACCGAGGCACACAGGGCCAACACCCGGCATCATGGTGTGGGGAGCGATCTCCTACACTGGCCGTACACCACTGGTGATCGTCGAGGGGACACTGAATAGTGCACGGTACATCCAAACCGTCATCGAACCCATCGTTCTACCATTCCTAGACCGGCAAGGGAGCTTGCTGTTCCAACAGGACAATCCACGTGCGCATGTATCCCGTGCCACCCAACGTGCTCTAGAAGGTGTAAGTCAACTACCCTGGCCAGCAAGATCTCCGGATCTGTCCCCCATTGAGCATGTTTGGGACTGGATGAAGCGTCGTCTCACGCGGTCTGCACGTCCAGCACGAACGCTGGTCCAGCTGAGGCGCCAGGTGGAAACGGCATGGCAAGCCGCTCCACAGGACTACATCCAGCATCTCTACGATCGTCTCCTTGGGAGAATAGCAGCCTGCATTGCTGCGAAAGGTGGATATACACTGTACTAGTGCCGACATTGTGCATGCTCTGTTGCCTGTGTCTATGTGTCTATGTGCCTGTGGTTCTGTCAGTGTGATCATGTGATGTATCTGACCCCAGGAATGTGTCAATAAAGTTTCCCCTTCCTGGGACAATGAATTCACGGTGTTCTTATTTCAATTTCCAGGAGTGTATTACCTCTGGGGGACTGTCATTACAGTGCATCTCAGAGGACAAATGACACAGACCTTAACCACTACGCGGCTTGGTCCCCCATAGCTCGCCCGAGTCGCCTCCCACGGTGCACCCCTCTGCGCCGCTGGCAGCCAGCACGTGTCCCCTGTGGCAAGCCGAGCTCGGCTCTGCTCCGCCCACGCGGCTACCTTCAGCGGAGCGTCAAGGTCGCCCGCGGGCCCCGCCCAGTGCCGTACGGCCGCACAGAATGGACGGAGCGCCGGCTATCTCCTTCACATCGGAACGCGTCCCGCTCGGGCGAACAGTTACCTGGCTGGCTGGGTCCGGGAGACAATCCGTTCTCATTATGCCGTAGCTGTCGCCGCGCCGCGTCCGTCACGACCGCCGCCGCTCCGCCGGCCCGTACAACCGACTTGTCTCCATCACTATGCATCACAGCCGGCCGTCCATCTTAATCCCCATCAGTCGGAGAGCAGCAGCGGAGCAATACGGACGAGCAGAGACACTTTCACGATAAAGTAATCACAACTTGCATATAAGTGATTGTCTTGCGTAAATGCAGACGTCGTAACGTCTAGAGCGCTAGACCGTTATCTACAGTTCTGTGTGACCAACGCACAGCTTTCATTGTCTGTTGTAGGGTACAGCTATAACAATTCTTTACAGGGTGTACACGTCGTCGACATTGTCTATGACGTTGATACAAATCTCAGTTTTATACGAGGGGCGTTCAATAAGTAATGCAACACTTTCTTTTCTCGGCCAATTTCGGTTGAAAAAAAAATGGGAAATTTGTTGTGGGACATACAAAAATGTTCCCATTTCAGCTTCTATAGTTTCATTAAGTATCTATAGGTGGCTGCGCTACACATACCCTTCAAAGTGGCGTCTGTAGCGGAGCTGTGTTCCAAGCAGGGAGCTGCCATTGAGTTCCTTTTGACGGAAAACAGGAGCATCACAGATATTCATAGGCACTTCCAAAACTGCTATCGATACCTGACAGTGAACCAAGGCACGGTGAGTCGTTCGGCGAGGCGGCTGGCACCATCTCAGCAAAGTCGCGCAAACCTGTCCAATCTCCCGCGTGCCGGCCGGCCACGTATAGCTGTGACTCTTGCAATGTTAGAAGGAACCCCCCCCCCCCCCCCCATCTCCGGACTATCCAAGCCAGGGCACGCTCCCGCCTCCGTCTCCTTAAGCTCCTTTCTGGTCGCACATGTGGTCTGGACCCCTCCACCATCCTCCACACCTATAAATCCCTCATCTGCCCTATCCTCTGCTACGCCCATCCTGCCTGGATCTCTGCCCCTCCTACCTTTTTACAAATTCCTTCAAATCCTAGAACGCCATGTGCTCTGCCTCGCATTTCACATCCGCCTCCCCTCCCCCACGAGGATCCTGTATGACCTCATTCTGTTCCCGCACCTCCTCCTTTTCCTCGAATGGATATGGATCCTCTACACCTCCCACAAACTTGATCCCCCTCACCCGCTTGTCTCTCCCACCCTCTCCCACCCCCGTCTGCTGCCGCACCTGCATTCCCACATCCCACCTGCTCTCCATCTCTCCACTCTCCATACCCTCGCCCAAGGTGTCTTCAGCCACTACCCCTCCCTGGTGATGCCCTCATCCCTCCATCTACCCCTCCTACCAACTTTGATCCTCCCCATCCATCGCTTGTTTTTTTTTTCCCAAGGGAACCCTCTCTCCCTTCTCTCCCTCCTCTTTTCCACCCTCCCTCCTCTCCCCCAGGCTTCCCCTACCCCCCTACCTTCTTTCCTCCCCCTCCAGTCACCTCTGCCACTGGCATCTATACCCTCCCGCTCTCCCTCCTCCCCCACTATATCCCCTTTGGCAAGTCCCTGGACTCGCACACGACCAGTGAACATTCGCGCGCCGGTGATCACCACCATCGGTTTTTTTGTGTGTGCCGTCGTGTTAGTGCCTTAGTGTTTCACTGTCCATGCTCTTCGTTCACGTGTGTTGTTTCTGTCATCTATGTTCGTGTATCAGTGCTGACCATTTTTTATTTCGCTATGCCTGAGAATGGCTCCATGTGTTACACATTGTGTGTCTACTGTTGGCTATCCATCGTTTTGTTTTTTGCCTTTGTATGTCTTCATCTTAACTAATTGTACTGTCTGTGGCCGAAGAGTGGCGTAGTTTTGCCGCTGACGGCCTACCTTGTATAAGGTATCAAAATTGCAATAAAGAAAAAAAAAATGTTAGAACGTGCGGACACTCATTCCAAGCTGTCGACGTATGACAAACGCCTCGTTCATCAACTGTACGTCTCCACTGATAGTAGTGTTTTTCTCGTCCACCGGCTGGGGTTCTCATAACTGTGTGCCCACTGGGTTCGTCGCCGCCTAGCAGAAGACCATAAACAGCAACGAAGAACCATCTGCGCGGAACTGCTTATGCATTATCGGGGAGGTTACCTCACTGTAAGGTGGCGTAAGGCCGTCACATAGAACGGAAATGATGATGAAAAATAGAGTTTTGTAGCCAAAAGAGTGAGGAGTCATACGGTGTACTGGAACCCTGAACAAAACCAACCTGCTCTCAGAAAAAGCTTTGTTCCATTACTTATTGAACGATTCCCGTAATAATATTTTTTCTGAGCCTGTCTTCACTTAAACCAATAATAAAATTCAAAATTTCCAAAGGGCTCAAGCGAGAATAAAAAAATAATGTAGAGAAGTAATGCATATTAAACATCTGGAAGAAAAGTGAGACCTAGTACCAAGGAAGGCAAGATTGGGTTATGATTGTGGACGGGGCCATAATCAGTTACTGTTGGTTAGTTTATTTTTCAATCCTGTACACTTTATTTGTAAACAACAACAAATAAAAGGTGACAATATATTAATAGGTGTTCCACAGCTGAAAGCCTCAGTGACAACAAATTCAAACTATTTCTCGGCTGAAGGCCCCAATAGTGATAATTTAAAATTGTTTCACGGCTGAATAGCAATCTTAAGAACCAATTAAACTACTTCAACCAGCAATTACAGTTATTAAAATATTTTTAAAAGAACAACCATCAAAATCTCACTGCTAGAATAAAACTGTCTAATTAAAATTTTAAGACAAGTAACATGTGGCCGAGCGGTTCTAGGCGCTTCAGTCTTGAACAGCGCGACCGCTATGGTCACAGGTTCGAATCCTGCCTCGGGCATGGATGTGTGTGATGTCCTTGGTTAGTTAGGTTTAAATAGTTCTAAGTTCTAGGGGACTGATGACTTCAGATGTTAAGTCCCATAGTGCTCAGAGCCATTTGAACCATTTTTGAAGACAAGTAACAGCCACGGCTGTAGGCCTTAATGACAACAAATTCAAACTACTTCTCGGCTGATAGCTCCAATAGCAATAATTTAAAACTGCTTCACGGCTGAAGACCTGACTAGCAATCCTTTTAAGAACCAGTTAAACATCTTCAAAAATGAAATAACAGTCATTAAAATTTTTTTTTAAAAAAATCATCAAATCTGACCAAACCAAGGGGGAGGGGGGGGGGCGGGTGGTGCAAGGATCGACCTGGGAAAGTCCCTCAGAATTTCGCAAGCTATGAGACAGGCAGCCAAGAGTTACTTTCACTTCACAAGATGATAACTCACACTAGTGGCAGTTTAAACGCATGACCAATAATCATTTGCCGAATTTACCTAACGTGCGATGACCAATGCAACGACGGAATAACACACCTAAGCCGGAACCGGCTGCTACCAGAGCAGGAAAAAAAACACCCGGCCCACAAATCAAGGAAGCTGTCGAACTACACGCCTTACCGGACAGCAGCGGCAAGGCGAGGAAAAGTACACTGCCGTAACATCCACTAAGCTCCAGGGCAGGTAACTGGGGCGTTAGCGGCCACTAGGCAGGAAAAATACCACTGGTTGAACTTCACAAATAATAAAATGTAGAATGCAACAATTAATAATAACAAGTGCAGGAAGGGTAATTAGGTTCGCCTTCCCCAAACACTCCATTCGCTGCTCTACGTCTCAGCGACACTGCGAGCAGCAACACGGAAGCAGATGGAGAGATCTCACAATGGTGGAGGTTTCACTACTTGAATTAAGGCCCACTCAACTTAAACTTCCTGGGTCCGGTTGACAACTAGGTTGTACCCCTCGCGACTACAGCCCTTCCATCCGGCGGCAGTGCATGCGTGTCGCCAGTGGTCCCTGGCTGCTCGTCCGTCCCCAACCGAACTGCCGGCTCACACGACACGGAAACACCACAACGTCGCCCCAAAGATAGTACCACAATTACTATATTTCGATAACCGCCGCTGCTGCCACTAGCGAGCAGACAACGCTTGCAAACAGAGTGGTGCCAATGAACACAAGAAGAAGAGGCAACCGTAACTACACTCCTGGAAATTGAAATAAGAACACCGTGAACTCATTGTCCCAGGAAGGGGAAACTTTATTGACACATTCCTGGGGTCAGATACATCACATGATCACACTGACAGAACCACAGGCACATAGACACAGGCAACAGAGCATGCACAATGTCGGCACTAGTACAGTGTATATCCACCTTTCGCAGCAATGCAGGCTGCTATTCTCCCGTGGAGACGATCGTAGAGATGCTGGATGTAGTCCTGTGGAACGGCTTGCCATGCCATTTCCACCTGGCGCCTCAGTTGGACCAGCGTTCGTGCCGGACGTGCAGACCGCGTGAGACGACGCTTCATCCAGTCCCAAACATGCTCAATGGGGGACAGATCCGGAGATCTTGCTGGCCAGGGTAGTTGACTTACACCTTCTAGAGCACGTTGGGTGGCACGGGATACATGCGGACGTGCATTGTCCTGTTGGAACAGCAAGTTCCCTTGCCGGTCTAGGAATGGTAGAACGATGGGTTCGATGACGGTTTGGATGTACCGTGCACTATTCAGTGTCCCCTCGACGATCACCAGTGGTGTACGGCCAGTGTAGGAGATCGCTCCCCACACCATGATGCCGGGTGTTGGCCCTGTGTGCCTCGGTCGTATGCAGTCCTGATTGTGGTGCTCACCTGCACGGCGCCAAACACGCATACGACCATCATTGGCACCAAGGCAGAAGCGACTCTCATCGCTGAAGACGACACGTCTCCATTCGTCCCTCCATTCACGCCTGTCGCGACACCACTGGAGGCGGGCTGCACGATGTTGGGGCTTGAGCGGAAGACGGCCTAACGGTGTGCGGGACCGTAGCCCAGCTTCATGGAGACGGTTGCGAATGGTCCTCGCCGATACCCCAGGAGCAAAGGTGTCCCTAATTTGCTGGGAAGTGGCGGTGTGGTCCCCTACGGCACTGCGTAGGATCCTACGGTCTTGGCGTGCATCCGTGCGTCGCTGCGGTCCGGTCCCAGGTCGACGGGCAGGTGCACCTTCCGCCGACCACTGGCGACAACATCGATGTACTGTGGAGACCTCACGCCCTACGTGTTGAGCAATTCGGCGGTACGTCCATCCGGCCTCCCGCATGCCCACTATACGCCCTCGCTCAAAGTCCGTCAACTGCACATACGGTTCACGTCCACGCTGTCGCGGCATGCTACCAGTGTTAAAGACTGCGATGGAGCTCTGTATGCCACGGCAAACTGGCTGACACTGACGGCGGTGGTGCACAAATGCTGCGCAGCTAGCGCCATTCGACGGCCAACACCGCGGTTCCTGGTGTGTCCGCTGTGCCGTGCGTGTGATCATTGCTTGTATAGCCCTCTCGCAGTGTCCGGAGCAAGTATGGTGGGTCTGACACACCGGTGTCAATGTGTTCTTTTTTCCATTTCCAGGAGTGTATATCAGCTAAACGATGCCAACCTAGCGACGGTACGAACGTGAGCCGCAGCACGGCTCAAAACGGTTTCAGATTTTGTACGCTGTTGTTTAAATTGTATGTGCAAGGAACAATTAAAGCAACGAATAAAGTTTAGAGGAAAAATTACAGACTACGAAGGGTCTAGATACCAACGTTATGGCTAGCCAATAACATAGCCATTCTCGTCAAGGAAAACGAATTCAAAGAGGTATTGAGTGCGGTATGAGACCTATCTGCCACAATATCTGCTTTCAAGGACAAACAAAGAAAATACTAAAGTAACAAGCTGTAGCAGAAAGAAGAACAGCAAACAGCAATGTTATAAATGAGGAGACGTTAATGAACTTGGACCTGTTGTAATTGTTGTGGCCTTCAGTTCGAAGACTGGTTTGATGCGGCTCTCAACACTAGTATATCCTAAGCAAGCCTCTCCATCCACGCATAACTGCTGCAGCCTACATTCATTTGGACCTACTTACTGTAGTCAACTATTGATCTCTCTCCATAATTTTCACCCTCTCACCCCTCCAGAACCAAACCGACGATTTCTCGGTCCTCAGGATATGTAATGTCAAATGATAAACTACCCCTCTTTTAGTCAAATTGGGTCACATTTACCCCCCCCCCCCCCCCAATTCATTTCAGAACTTCCTCATTAGTTCTTAGGCCTACCTGTCTAATTTTGAACATTGTTCTCTAGCAACAAGTTTCAAAAGCTTCTATTGTCTTAACGCCCGTACTGCATATCGTCCTGGTTTTACTTCCGTACAAACCGTACTCTAGACAAATACCTTCAGAAAAGACTTCCTAACAATTAAATACACATTCCGTGTTAACAAATCTCTGGTTTACAGAAATCCTTTACCTGCTATTGGCAGTCTGAACTGTATTATCCTGACTATTTCTCGCCCATCGTTAGTTATTTTCTGCCCAAATAACAAAACTAGACTGCTTTCGGTGTGTCATTTCAGAATCTAATCCTATCAGCATCACCTGAATTAATTCGATTATATCCCATTACTCTTTTTTTTACTTCTGTTTATATTCATTTCATAATCTCTTTTCAAGGCATTATCCACTCTGTTCAGATGCTCTTCCAAGTACTTTGCCGTCTGACACAATTACAATGTCATCGAGAAACTGCCCCTGAACTTTAATCCTCTTTCCAGATTTCACCTTTGTTTCCCTTACTCCTTGTTCGATGTGCAGACTGAATCACATTGGGGATAGGCTAAGACCCTGCATCACTCCCTTCTCAACAGACTCCAGGATATTAATTCTCGAGTTTCTTCAGGAATATTTTGTAGCAGGGACCCGTGATGTTCTGTAGCTCGTCACAGAGAAATAATGTCGTTATTATTTGTTTGGTCTGCTAGCCCAGTTACCTTTGTTTCCGTGAACATAAATTTACAACAGTGAAAATCCTGTAATATGCGATCATGGAAGAATCTGGTTTACTACACGCGCCTATGTACAGATGCAAATCTATTGTTATCTGGCTGTCGTTGCAGCGTTAATAGCTGAAAACACTTCTTCGTTGAATTCAATGAACCAACGCCTTAAATGCACATCGGTCAACCCTCATCAGTAAACATGTCCTTCTGCTGTGTATCGCTGTAACATGCCTGCCTTACTGTCGGGAAACAAACCCTGGACAGAAACGAATAGTACTGAATGCAAGCGAATACTGGAGTGTGCATTGTTGTTGCCAGCCATCAGTACCGTGAGTGAATGGAACAAGTTTGTTTCCAGATAAGACACAGCGCATACCTTACAAACATTTTCAGTAATCTACAAATATGAAATGGGTAAGAAACCAAACGAAATGCACTTACTTTGTAACGAGTCCCTTATTACCAAAATGCCAGAAAAAATTCTTGAACAACCTCAGACGTTTTTTCGATGTATCCCGTGTGCCCCCTGCGCACATGCATTCCTATAGCTCAATCTTTCAAATATAAATTACTGTACAATTTATAAATATCAGTACTTACGATTTTTATTAGTAGACTTGTGTAACCCAAGTTATTTTGCAATCAGAATTCGCACGCGGGACTTTGAAGCCCTTGCGTGATCCATTTACACGGTTTGGAACGCTACAAGCACTTCATCCAATGTAAAAATGTAAACCATCGAAAGCAATTGCATAAAACTACTATTTCTGTATTCCACTAACGTTGTCACAATTACCTGTTAGCGATGCGCCAGCGCGCGAACTGTAGACGATGGAAGATATGGCTCTGAGCACTATGGGACTTAACATCGTCATCAGTCCCCTAGAACTTAGAACTACTTAAACCTAACTAACCTAAGGACAACACACACATCCATGCCCGAGGCAGGATTCGAATCTGCGACCGTAGCGGTCTCGCGGTTCCAGACTGTAGCGCCTAGAACCGCTCGGCCACCCCGGCCGGCTGATGGAAGATAATCCCCAAGAATCACAAAGAGACAACATTTACCTGTGTGTGCTGCTGATCACAGTAAAATTTCTTCCGTTACGTGAGTGTTCTTTTGACACGGATCTTCAGTTCTGTTCCACAGGATGTCATAGTTTATTACTGAAACTGTTTTTACACTCAGATCACAAAAGTCATGGGATACCTCCCAATATCGTGTCGGACCTCCTCCTGCCCAGAATAGTGCAGCAATTCGACGTAGCATGAACTCAACAAGTCGATGGAAGCTGCCGCAGAAATAATGAGCCATGTTGCCTCCATAGCCGTCCGTAATTGCGAAACTTGTAACCTCCCCCTCACTTATCGACCTTAATGACAGTGAAAAATTAAACCCCGTGTACCTAATGGAAATTTGGGAAAAGCAATCGTCACCGAAGTTAATCTGTCGGTAAAGAGGGAGGAAAGGGTTACATCTAAATGAAAGGAAAAATGCAAATGAAACTGGTGGAAATTAATTTTGAAAAGGGGTAAAGTTAATAAAGAAAGTAAATGTGCGGCTGTTACGTTAACAATTAACTAGCGGTAATTAGATACTTGAGATTTGGGGAAAATTGCGGTCGCCAGTCGTATGGACAATTACTATAGTAACTGAAAAAGAAAGGTTATTGCACATATAATTAGCACTAGAAGCGTGGCAACTGAAGGTAGACACGTGTAGTGTAAAAACTGAAAGTTTGTCCGAAGTAATACATTTCACTACTCTCTGACTTAATTTAGCAAAAGAATTAATAAAACCGGAAAATTGGAAGTTAATTTAGTGACTGAAATTAATAGTGAGATTTGTTTCTGAAGCACTACGAAATTCAGTAAAATAAGGTTAGACTTGGGATACCTCAACAATCATTTCTAAAGCTACTTGAATCTACGCAATTTAGAAATAAGAGATTTAACTTTGAATTTGAATTAAATGATTCTGGACAATTAACAATAGTAACATTTAGTACGTACCAAGCTGAGCTGCAGTCACAGGTAAGCTAAAATATGCTAACAAAACTCGCACTCTTTGTTTGTGCTCGTGTAATCTAAATATTGTAGCCAGCTATGAATACTTTAACTGAACTTTGAGATTAAAACAGTGAAATGGAATAAATTTACTTTAATGCTGGCGTTTGAATTTCAACGACACTCGGGTTCTATCCGGAAAAGGAAGGGACCCTACTTGCTAATGGAATTGGGACAATGAGCAACAAATGTTCATGCTAAGTTGCTGTAATTATAGTTACGGAAATGGAACAGTTCGAAAAGCTGAGATCTGCCATACAGTTCTAAAACTTTACGTGCTTCCAGTCTTCCTTGTTGGTTGATTGAAGGTTTGAAGCCGTCGATCGAGGAGGTGGCGACAGTCACTCATTGTCGGCCGTCGCTGTTGCAGAAGCTGGATGTTGGCGCGCCTTCTTCTCGACACGGTCACTAGGCGAAACGGGCTCTTGATGTGCGCCAGCTAATGCTTCCCGTCCGCGACACCGTGTCAGAAACTATTATAGCAAGTCGAGCGCAAGTACATGCCGCCCAACGCCGAAAGCGCGGCAACTCGCGGGAGCGTCACGCAACACACCTGCTCCACCGCCCTACCCCAGCCAGACTCTTCTCTGCCCACGCTCCACGCGACAGAGTTAACACTACCAAAGATCCTACACACTTTGATTCTTCACACGACCTATCGATGTAATCGTTCGATAGCAGTTTTCCCTAGGCAAGACCCAGCGTAAAAATACAAATAATATTTACGAAACAAACCAATTATACATCGACATAAATGCATAAATATATATATATATATATATATATATATATATATATATATATACAAATAGTAAAACAATTACAATATGTAAAGACACAGAAATGTCATATATTCAGGTAACAAAAATAAGGAAAACAAATTTATAGTACAATAGATGGAAATAGGAGGATATGCATTTCCGGCGTTACAAACTGTTGCCGGTGCAGGATTTTGTGCAAGAACTGACCTCTCGATTATGTCCCACGCATATTCTGTGGGATTCATGAAGGACGATCTGTCCAAAATTTTCTTCAGGCCGCGCGACTGCTACGGTCGCAGGTTCGAATCCTGCCTCGGGCATGGATGTGTGTGATGTCCTTAGGTTAGTTAGGTTTAAGTAGTTCTGAGTTCTAGGGGACTGATGACCACAGATGTTAAGTCCCATAGTGCTCAGAGCCATTTGAACCATTTTTTTCTTCAGACCGATCGCGAATAATAGTGTCCCGGTGATATGGCGCATTGTCATCCATAAAAAATCCATCGTTGTTTGTGAACATGAAGTCTGTGAATGGCTGAAAATGGTCTCCAAGTAGCTGAACATAACGATTTCGAGTTACTTATCGGCTCAGTTGACCAGAGGACTCAATCCATTCTATGCAAATACATCCAAGACTATTATGGAGCTGTCATAAGCTTGCACAGCGCCTTGTTGACAACTTGGGCCCGTAACTTCGTGGGGCCTGTGCCACACTCGAACCTTACCTCAGCTCTTGCCAACTGAAATCGCGACTCTTGTCAGCAGGCCACGTGTTTCCTGTCGTGTAGGGTCCAACCGGTATGGTTGAGCCCAGAAGAGACGCTGCGACGACGTCGTGCTGTTAGCAAAAGCATTCACATCGGTCGTCTACTGCCATAGCCCATTAACGCCACATTTCGCCGCACTGACCTAACGGATACTTTCGTCGTACGTCCTACACTTATTTCTGCAGTTATTTCACATAGTGTTTTTTGTCTGTTAATACTGACAAATCTACACAAACGCCGCTGCTATAGTTCGTTAAGTGAAGGCCGTCGGCCAGTACGTTGTCCATGGTGGTATTTTCGGGACACTCTTGACACTGTGGACCTCCAAATATTGAATTATCTAACGATTTCCGGAATTGAATGTCCCTTGCGTCTAGCTCCAACTACCATTCCGCGTTCAAAGTCTGTTAATTCCCGTCGTGTGGCCACAATCACGTCGGAAACATTCTCATATAAACCACCTGAGTACAAATGTCAGCTCCGTTAATGCACTGCCCTGTTACACCTTGTGTAAGCGATACTACCGCCACCTGTATGTATGCATATCGTTATCCCATGACTTTTGTCACCACAGTGTAAAATAATAACAGAATTCGAATCGAGAACATCTGCCAACATATGCAACGTAGAAGTAAATATTCTCGGAGTAGTGAAGCAACTTAAATCACTTAATAAAAGCAAGTCTTCTGGTCCAGACTGTATACCAATTAAGTTCCTTTCAAAGGATGCTGATGCATTAGCTCCATACTTAACAATCATATACAATCGTTCGCTCGACAAAAGATCCGTACCCAAAGACTGGAAAGTTGCACAGGTCACACCAATATTCAAGAAAGGTAGTAGGAGTAATGCACTAAATTACAGGCCCATATCGTTAACGTCGATATGCAGCAGGATTTTGGAACGTATATTGTGTTCAAACATTATGAATTACTTCGAAGGAAACTGTCTATTGACAAACAGTCAACATGAGTTTAGGAAACATCGTTACCGTGAAACACAACTAGCTCTTTATTCAGATGAAGTGTTGAGTGCTACTGACAAGGGATTTCAGACAGATTGCGTATTTCTGGATTTCCGGAAGGCTTTTGAGACTGTACCACACAAGCGGCTTAAAGTGAAATTGCGTGCTTATGGAATATCGTCTCAGTTATGTGACTGGATTTGTGATTTACAGTCAGAAAGGTCACAGTTCATAGTAATTAACGGAAAATCAGCGCGTAAAACACAAGTGATTTCTGGCGTTCCCCAAGGTAGTGTTATAGGCCCTTTGCTGTTCCTTATCCATACAAACGATTTCGGAGACAATCTGAGCAGCCGTCTTAGGTTGTCTTTTATCGACTAATTAAGTCATCAGAAGACCAAAACAAATTGCACAACAATTTAGAAAAGATATCTGAATGGTGCGAAAATTGGCAGTTGACCCTAAATAACGAAAAGTGTGAGGTCATTCACATGAGTGCTAAAAGGAATTCGATAAACTTCGGTTGCACGATAAATCAATCGACTGTAAAAGCCGTAAATTCAACTAAATACGTAGGTGTTACCGTTACGAACAACTTAAATTGAAAGGAACACATAGAAAATGTTGTGAGGAAGGCTAACAAAAACCTGCGTTTTATTGGCAGAACACTTAGAAAATGTAACAGACCTACTAAGGAACTGCCTACACTACGCTTGTCCGTCCTTTTTTAGAATACTGCTCGGTGGTGTGGGATCCTTACCAGATAGGACTGACGGAGTACATAGATAAAGTTCAAAGAGGGGCAGCACGTTTTTTATTATCGCGAGAGATTGTCACAGAAATGATACAGGATTTGGGCTGGATATCATTAAAAAAAAAGGCGTTTTTCGTTGCGACGATTCTTCTCACGAAATTCCAATCACCAACTTTCTCCTCCGAATGCGAAAATATTTTGTTGAAACCGACCTACATAGGGATAAACGATCACCACGATAAAATAAGGGAACTTAGAGCTCGTACGGAAAGATGTAGGTGTTCGTTGTTTCCGCGCGCTATACGATATTGGAATAATAGAGAATTGTGAAGGTGGTTCGATGAATCCTCTGCCATGCACTCAAATGTGGTTTGCAGAATATCCATGTAGATGTAGATGTAATGTAGATGTAGATGAATAATTTATTTACATCAGTGTCCAGTACATTGCTTTAGCATAATGTCCAAGAAATTGCTATTCAAAGAAATACGGCATTTGAAAGACATTGTCACCAAAAATCTTAGAAGTACACGCGTCATGCGATTGATATGAGGGCTATAACAACAACAAAACGTCACAACATTGATAAAGACATATTTTAAATGATGCAAATCTAAGCGTGCACAGAACATTATCATTATTCAGATTAACACTACGACTGTGAACACAGTTTTGCAGAGTATGGATATGCTGGCGCGTTAATGATGTGATCACTGCTTCTTTTGGACGTTCTGAAGTATTTTTTTCCATTAGTTATTTTTATTGGTGGAGTGTCCTTTCCATATGTCTTCCCTTACCCAATTTCCTGTGGTTTGCCATTTTTACCCGTGGACTCAAAAATCGTCTCCGATCTGCTGTTGACAGCTTCTCACGGGTCAGGTCGAAAGCCCATCCACGTGGTCCGGCTTTCACTCAAACAACTGAAACGTGACCTGTGTTAAACGTAGCTTGCAAGTTCTAAAAGTCTTTACCGTTTTCGAAACACTTTAATTTTCACGCTATCTCGTCGTTCGAGACTGGCTGTGAAACTGGAAACTTATTTGTGTAAAAATGTTGGAGGGGGGGCTGTCTGTGGGGGCCGAAGGGATACTCAGAACCCCTTCACCTGCGCCAGGTCTTCTTCCTATTCAGTCCACTGACGAAGAGGAAGCAGGTGATTACATTTTTCGCCTGTCTCTGCGTGTTTGAAAGTTAAGTCATTTTCTGCGAGGCTTAATTTTCTCCGCTGCATAGAAAAAGAAGATTCTCTGACGTGCGTGCAGTTCCCCGGCAGTGAGTCAGCTGTAGCAGGCGTGAGGAACGCGGACGTGTGTGTCAACGCGGAATGCTCGCCGAGCACATGTGCTGGACAGGGAGCGCCTTTGTGGGCGCACGCGTGTTCGTCCTTGCACCAGGGCGACTGCAAGCCGGGCACGTCGCCGACGCCATTAACGCCCTTATCGCACTTTCAGACGCACAAAACGTTACAACCACGCCTGATCGCTTCTGCTGGCGCTCTCAGTACTATGGCGCCCCTCGTCACCAGCAAATTATTTCTCGTAGACCTCAAGAAACAATATATAGAATGAACTATAGTTAACAGCCAAAGCTCTACCAGAACCAAAAGCGCTGACGTAAACATATTTGCGAATGTGTGGTTACGAGCCGCACACTGACTTCTGCATGAACTAAAGGAAGTTTACAAATCAGTTATGCAACAGTAACCTTTAGTTCAAAATGGTTCAAATGGATCTGAGCACTATGGGACTTAACATCTATGGTCATCAGTCCCCTAGAACTTAGAACTACTTAAACCTAACTAACCTAAGGACATCACACAACACCCAGCCATCACGAGGCAGAGAAAATCCCTGACCCCGCCGGGAATCGAACCCGGGAACCCGGGCGTGGGAAGCGAGAACGCTACCGCACGACCACGAGATGCGGGCAACCCTTATTTGTGAAACAAGTAAATAACTTACAGAGATGTATAATACGGCACCGAATGCGATATTATTGAACTATACGAAAAAAAGGTAAGTTAGTTACAAACTACGGAGTGCACAAACTTTATTCACAATGTAAACGTCACTACAGATATTCGGATTTAGGTTGTGACATGTTCGATATGCCTGCCATCATTGGCGATGATGTGGCGCAGACGAATAGAGAAACTTTGCATGAACCGCTGAAGTCGAGATATCGACGCTGTCGATGATCTGAAAGGCTGTTTTCGGCTCAGCAATGGTTTTGGAGTTATTGCTGTGCACCTTGTATGTAACATAGCCCCACAAAAAGAAGTCGTTTGTGTTCAGATCCAGAAAATATGGCAGCAAGTCGAGGCCAATGCCAGTGACCTCTGGGTACCCCAGTGCCACAATGCGGTCCCGAAAGTGCTCCTCAAGGACATCAAACATTCTCCTGTCTTTGCCTCTGATGGGCAAGTCCTCTACCATCTGAGATACCCAAGCACGACTCACGACCCGTCATCGCAGCTTTACTTCCGCCAGTACCTTATCTCCTGCTTTCCAAACTTCACAGAAGCTCTCCTGCGAACCTTGCAGAACTAGCACTCCTGGAAGAAAGGATATTGCGAAGACATGGAGTGCTAGTTCTGCAAGGTTCGCAGGAGAGCTTCTGTGAAGTTTTCAAAGTAGGAGACGAGGTACTGGCGGAAGTAAAACTGTGAGGACGGGGCTTGAGTAGTGCTTGGGTGTCTCAGATGGTAGAGAACTTGCCCGCGAAAGGCAAAGGTCCCCAGTTCGAGTCTCAGTCCGTCATACAGTTTTTATCTGTCAAGAAGTTTCACATCAGCGCACACTCCACTGCAGAGTGAAAATCTCATTCTGTATCTCAGGCATGTTCGATAGGAATAATGTCTGGAGAGCATGCTGGCCACTCTAGTCGAGCGATGTCGTTATCCTGAAGGAAGCCATTCACAAGATCCGCACGATGGGGGTGCGAATTGTCATCCACGAAGACGAATGCCTCGCCAATATGCTGCCGATATGGTTGCACTAACGGTCGGACGACAGCATTCACGTATCGTACAGCCGTTACGGCGCTTTCCATGACAACCAGCAGCGTACGTCGCCCCCACATAATGCCGCACCAAAACAGCATGGAACTCCCACCTTGCTGCACTCTCTCGACAATGTGTCTAAGGCTTTCAGCCTGATCGGTTTGCCTCCAAACACGTCTCCGACGATTGTCTGGTTGAAGGTATATGTGACACTCATCGGTGAAGAGAACGTGATGCCATTCCTGAGCGGTCCATTCGGCATGTTGTTCGCCCTATCTGTACCGCACTGCATAGTGTCGTGATTGCAAAGATGGAGCTCGCCATGGACGTCGGGAGTGAAGCTGCGCGTCATGCAGCCCACTGCGCACAGTTTGAGTCGTAGCACGACGTCCTGTGGCTGCACGAAAAGCATTATTCAACATGGTGGCGTTGCTGTCAGAGTTCCTCCGAGCCATAATGCGTAGGTAACGGCCATCCATTGCAGCAGTAGCGCTTGGGCGGCATGAGTGAGGCATTTCATCGACAGTTCCTGTCTCTCTGTATCTCCTCCGTGTCCGAACAACATCGCTTTGGTTTACACCGAGACGCCTGGACACTACCCTTGTTGAGAGCCCTTCCTGGCACAAAATAACAATGAGGACGCGTATTGACCGTCTACTCGTGGTTGAACTACAGACAACACGAGCTGTGTACCTCCTTCCTGGTGGAATTACCTGAAGTGATCGGCTGTCGGAACCCTCCATCTAATAGGCGCTGTTCATCCATGGTTTTTACATATTTGGGAGGGTTTAGTGACATCCCTCAACGTCTATCTTCAGGAGTTCTGGGAATCGCAGTGATGCAAAACTTTTTTTGATGTGTGTATTACTGTCCGCATTTGTCATGATGTTAGGACTGTCTTGCGAATATGGAATTGATGAGTTCAGGAGGGTTACATAAAACGTAATGCAAAATGTAAAGGGCCTCACGTTACTATTGCCCGAGAGGACCTATTATTGCACAAAACTTCACAGCTATGCCACGTACGTCCAGTCGGGAAACTGGTTTGTCTGAAAAAAGAAAAGTTTCCACAAGGACTGTGCGACGGTGTGAAGCAGCATAGATGGTCAGTACAGTTTTCATTGCTGCAGATTCCTTGACACGGCATCAAAGAGAAGAACGTAGACAGTGGTGTGTCCAACAACAACACTGAACATATGAGTGGCACCACACTGTCTTTCGAGATGGGTCATGGTTCTACGTGCAGCATTACAATGGACGAACCTGTGAGTGGAGGCTCTGAGATGAACGAATGTTGCCAAGTGGTTAGGCATTTCATTGTGTAGACCAGGTGATCTCCTATGCTTCAAATAACTGGCAACTTAAACGGAAGCCGTTTCACTAGTTTACCCTAAAATAAAATAACACAGTACTACATGTTGTCCTGTTTGTACTAACCTTGAACGGTGTCTGTTGAAATTACTAACGGTGTGTGTTAAAATTCCGCGAAAAATAATTTACGACGTGCAGGACAAAGCTCTCTAATCAAATGAGAGTGTGCATTCTGTTCTCATTCAGACAATCGATCTATTCATAGGCAAGGTTCTTTATAAAACTGAAATTTTGCTTAGCAAGCAATTAAATAAATAAGCTTGTATGAACTGCACAAGGAACAATCGCTATAGAATGAAACAGGCATTGTGATAAGTGGGATAAAAAATTAACAGTGTAATTTAATTTAACATTTATTTTATGTAATCAGAATAGAAAGACACTACATATTTATATAAAAACATGATGGTTGCTGGTGCCTGCCTTAAATACCTTGGCTGATGGGCTCAAAAATCATTACGGTCTCATAAAATAGGAATCACTTAATAATGTGGAATCAAACACACACTTCAGATACATAGTTAACACCACACGGAAGATAAAAAAGAAAATAGAAGAACTAAAAAATGCACTACCAACCCGTATGGTTGGCAAACGTTTTGCTCCACCGACCTAACGCAAAACACGGAAAACTCAAGTCGTGGAAGTGAAGGAGAATTACGATCGGAAATGTATATCAGATCTAGAATGGCCGTAAAAAAAATGTAATTTAAGTCCTGCAAGTGTAGAACAAGAACTGAAAACCGAAGAGTTAAGGGCTTATTCGCTTTCTAAACATGTGGCCCTAGCACATAAAGACAGATCAAGAACTGAAGGTTCTCCAAGACAACGACGAACACGTGGGATTGAACGAACAAAGGCACCTACACTAACGAATAGGGATTACGGAATGCTGACGAAAGTAACAAAACAGGAGAATAAATAAGAAATACAAGCACATGCTCATTCACACTGGGAAACACGAATTCTAATTGAGACTAAGCAGAGCTCACCATGCTCCCATATTTCTAAGTTCTGATTGGACTAAGAAGCTGCCGGTAAAACAGTGCAACTACAAAAACTCTACTAATTTCCATTCTGCGTGATTATGAAGGTCTGAAGCTAGAAAAGATATGGATTAAAACTTCAACTAGGCTGAAACATGCACAGACCCATTTACCACTCTCACTATTGCAAACGAGTTTCTACGAGTAACCTGTCTCTTCAGAATTCCAGGACCGAGTGACCAGCACTCTGACCTAATCGTGGTCCACACACAGGTAGCGGATGTTGTCAGAGAACACACTCGCCGCACCTTACAAAAAAAAATGGCTCTGAGCAGTATGGGACTCAACTTCTGAGGTCATTAGTCCCCTAGAACTTAGAACTAGTTAAACCTAACTAACCTAAGGACACCACACACATCCATGTCGCCCAGGCAGGATTCGAACCTGCGACCGTAGCGGTCTCGCGGTTCCAGACTGCAGCGCCTAGAACCGTACGGTCACTTCGGCAGGCCGCACCTTACAAACTTAAGCACAATAGCGCTTCAACCAGAAGGGAACGAAACCTCTTACGCAACCGTTCGCTAAACTGCCACAGTAGCAGACAAGCAGTTTATCCGCCGCCAGATACTATTAAAGCTCAATATACATACACATTCACTCACTCTGTCTTTCTAAGATACTAGGAATGGTTCAAATGACTCTAAGCACTGACAGACTTAACATCTGAGGCCATCAGTCCCCTACATTTACAACTACTTAAACCTAACTTATCAAAACTAGACATAGTTGTCTCACTGGGAATTCCGCGATCGTTCAATAAGTAAAATATGGAGTTTCAGTCTTCGATCGCTATTCTTTATTTTCAATTACCGGTTTCGGGCTAGCTGCCCATCTTCAGATCATATGTTGTAGTTACAGAGTAACTTGTCTGTGTTCTGTACGGACAAGTTACTCTGTAACTACAACATATGATCTGAAGATGGGCAGCTAGCCCGAAACCGGTAATTGAAAATAAAGAATAGCGATCGAAGACTGAAACTCCATATTTTACTTAAACCTAACTTACCTAAGGACATCACACTAATCCATGCCCGAGGCAGGATTCGAACCTGCGACCGTAGCAGCAGCGCGGTTCCGGGCCGAAGCGCCAAGAACCGCTCGGCCATAGCGGCCGGCTGCTAGGAATGGGAAAGAAGGATAGCAGTACAATATAAACATATTGCAATCAAGTGCTGGGAGCATATAGGAAGAACAAATACGTAGTAAATCAATACATTGTTACCAAATAGACATAGAATAAATATGAATTTAAAGAATGTCTACAGTGGTGGCTGATTCGAGCACACTCAGCTGCTGATTCTTTCTCCTCGCATGTTTACTGAATGCGCCGAAAGTATAAGATGCTAAAAGACATGTGAAATGACGTTAAAATTCACTGAAACATTATGAAGGGGCTAACATGGAGACCCTTCATCCTACATCCAGTATTCGACTATTTCTCTGGCCAATACATTCTACACGTCTCTCGCCCTCGAATAACGTCTTGCCATTGGTTTGCCGAGAGACTGTGCGACCATTCGTTAGTTACTATGACTGAGAAACTCTGGCTCAGAAGTGACACAGTGTGAAAGACATACCCCTGTCTGTCATCTGAGTTCAATTCCACTCGATGCATGGCTGGGTTACAACCATTGTTGCCGCCAGAGGTGGCACCTCTGTGTGCTAAAGTTCACACGTGCAACTCGGTAAAAAGTTTTGTCGTGAATTCTTCGCGCTATACCGTGGGCACAATAAATAAAACCAGTGTCGCCTGTGGTCGAAAATCGACAAATTATGTTTATTAAGTAACGAAACGCAATTTATTTTATGCGTAAGTAATTGTAATTTATTTGTATGCAGATTCTTAGTTCCTGTCTGAATACTATGCAGATTTTTAGGTCTTACCTGAACACCATGAGGAAAAGAGTAAGAAAGGGTAAGAAGAAGCATGAGAGAATGAAGAACTCAAATGATGGAAATAATTGCTTTATTCTAAAAGTTAACATAGCCCTATAAACCTCGGTACAAACAATACTTTTAGTTCAAAATGGTTCAAATGGCTCTGAGCACTATGGGACTTAACATCTGTGGTCATCAGTCCCCTAGAACTTAGAACTACTTAAACCTAACTAACCTAAGGACATCACACACATCCATGCCCGAGGCAGGATTCGAACCTGCGACCGTAGCAGTCGCGCGGTTCCGGTCTGCACGCCTAGAACCGCTAGACCACCGCGGCTGGCATACTTTTAGTAAAAATTCTTTCATCATTCGCAAAATGTCCTTGCTCGCTATGTTCACAAATATGAAATTTTAAACCATCGAAAGATGGAATTCTGCTTGTTGCAACGTACAGCTACACATGCATACAAATTGGTTGTTTTAATAAAATACCAAATTTTCGAATGCCTGTCCTTGTGACTTATTAATGGTAGTAGCAAAAGCAGGAATAATTGGGAATTGTGTTCTTTGAAACTGAAAATGTAAAATAGTACCCGAATAAGTCCTATGCACACGCAGAATAAAAATTCCTTTTTTTGTATGATTACAGTTAAAACTTACCAACCAATGGTGTTATAATATAAACATTTGATGAGCATTCTGGTTCCATTAACTAATCTTTCTTTTGCATTTAAGTTTCTGACACGAAGAACAATGCAATTAATTTTCAATTGCCATTTGTGCGGTGTGTAATATTATTGGGATTTCCGTCGTATGAAAGCTGTGAGTAGGCCTATCCTGGAAAAGGCATTCACCTATCTGTATATTAAATGATCAACTTATGAGATGAGACCTATTCTTTGAAAGACATTTGTTTTACAAAATTTACGTAACAGTAAAGATGCACATCTAGCGCGGACGCTAATACATCGATTGCGCAGTCAAAGAAACATTTTAACAGAAGCTGAACTGAACGTTCCGCTTCGATCTAAATAAAAGATGACAATAGAAACTTTTCTAGATCTTCAGATTTTATCGTAGTTCTGCTTGTAATGTGAAAGCGTAAAGAAGGTCGTCTTTAAGCCACAAAAGTGAGCGGTCTTGCAAGCGTGCAGACAACACTAATAATTAATAAAATTCGAGTAATTTATGTTCGATACTGTAAACCGGCAAGTTATTGTTATGAAGGTGTTGAACGGTGCAAGAATTGTCTTGAAGGAAGGAGAAAAGTAATGACTGTAATTTGTGACAAAAACGTGAACCAAGAAGACAGGCTGAAATCTGATCGCACCGTACAGTTAGAAAAGTACTTACGTAAGTTATACTGTTTATAAATAAGCCCTAATTGCTTGTGAGAATTGTTTGAATATATTTAGTGTTTACCAGATTTCTTATTCTATTCTTTTCCTTCATTTTTTTTTACCTCCATGTCAAATTATTTTTGTAAATATCAAACAGCCTTTACTACTGCGGCATCCTGGTCGTAGACAGAAGGCCGCTCCTTGTCTTCTATACAACTCATAGCTGCCCCATTTATTAATGATTTCATTTGCAAATGCAATTTTTTTATTGTTCATTGTTAAAGGTCCTTATGTGATTATAAATTTCATACTAATTACGTGAAGAAATCCGGGTTGTTCTCTTCCAAATAATAGAAGACTGTGCGTAATCAAAAACTAGCCTTTTTCTGACAACGATCAGGAGCCGACCAGAAGACGGACTTCTTCGACCGCTTTCGTGTTTCCTGTAGCAACGCTGTGCCAAACTGGGAACACGACATTCTAGTATGAAACACAATATATATAAATATATATATATATAATTATCAGATTAAAATTGAAAAAAAATTGAAATATATTTAACCTATTAGTTTTTTTTCTTTTATCATACTAGAGGTGGTAAACCATTTACAGACAGAGAATTCAGAAATTCTACTGGACAGTAATAATTAATTTCGTATTCATTACCATAAATTATTTTATTTTTAATGTTCACATATTGGAGATTTTAATACGTGACGGATTTAATATCATCAGAGTTATGTATATGAAAGAACCTATTTCTTTCTACCACTCTTAATTGCTACGTGCATGCATGATGTTTTCTTTGTGCTCATCTATTGCAAAGTGAACTTCGAATTATATAAGTTTCGCCACCCTCCTTGTATAATTAATTTTAAAAATCGGTACTTCAGTTTTCGTATTCACGTATTAATATTATGATTTCGCTTGTTGCTATTCTTCCCGGCGTTGCAACTTTAATTTCCACCAGTGTAGCCGCAGAACGCGGCTTCTGCGTAGCAAATGAGCGATATGAACATTGTCATATGTTCGACATTGTTCCCGTCACGTGTCACGTCGCTTCCAATTTACCGAAAACAGCGGTGCTAATGGACCGGGAAATGACGCCAGCGAACCCTCCCTCGCGATTGCGGCAGGCGTCGCATTGTGCGCATCGCTGGCCAAACCGCGGAGTAGCGAGATGTGACAAAAGCCGCCGTCCCGCCAGGAATGCGGCGAGGCGCGCGCCGCCATTGTTCTTGGGCGCATTCTCGCGCCTCCCACCACAGCACGGCTGCCACTGTGGCGGCCGCCCCCTGCCCCTTCGCACCTTTTGTGTCGCCTCCCACTCATCGCCGCCCGCAGACTTCCCCGGCGTGAGACCCGTTGTCCATTCCCCGCACGTCTGCCCACCGTGCGAGTTAACCGCTAAAAATGGATTCCAGCGGACAATTGGCTACCCACATTCTCCGTCGTTCTTCACAGTTCGAGCGTTCGGAAGTTTCGTCATCACTGCCTCACTTTGGTCACAAAGTTCTCGTCGTTGTCGTTTTTCATGTCGTCTGTCTTTCTCTAGAAATCTAACACTCCGTAAGAACAGGCCTCGGGGAGCCCAACGGCGCCGACCGACCGCCGTGTCATCCTTTGCCAGAGGCGTCACTGGACGCGGATATGGAGTGGCACATGGTCAGCACTCCGGTCTCCCAGCCGTTGACAGTTTTCATGACCGGAGCCGCTATTTCTCAGTCAAGAAGCTCCTTAACTGGCCTCACAAGGTATGAGTGCACCCCACTTGCCAATAGCACTCGGCAGATCCGGACGTCATCCAACCAAAGCCCTATGGCGCATAGGTTAGGTGACCCGACGGAAACCGGTGTTACCATTGCGGCAAAGCGGTTGGCGTCATACTCCAGGGTTGATTTCCAGTACAAATAAGAGCGTCCATGGAAATTTATTCAAAAGGAGATAAAACTTCCACAAAAAAAGAAAAGAAATGATCGTGTGGCATTGTTGGCAGGGACGCCCCATTTGGGAAAGTTCGGACGCCGAGTTTTAATTCTTATTACAGTCGACGCCACATTGGGCGACTTGTGCGCTAGTGATGATGATGATAATGATGATGATGATGATGATCAAAACAGCTCAACACCCAGCCCACAAGCGGAGAAAATCTCCATCCCGGTCGCGAATGGAATCCGGGGCGGCTGCATGGTAAGCAAACGCGTTACCGTTCAGCTAATCAGGTGGACGTTTCCCACCTTTAGGGTTTCGTACCTCGGATCACTTCACTGTCTTTCTGTCCGACTGTTAATAACTCTTTCTCTAAGCAACGTGAAGACATATCAACTTGAAATGGCGGAATTAAAGCTGTGAGGACGGGGCGTGAGTCGTGCTTGGGTAGCTCAGTTGGTAGATCATTTTCCCGCGAAAGGCAAAGGTCCCGATTTCGAGTCTCGGTCCGGCACACAGTTTTAATCTGCCAGGAAGTTTCATATCAGCGCACACTCCGCTGTAGAGTGAAAATTTCATTCTACAACTTGGAAATTTATGTCACATACTTAGGTATATGGACCGTTGGCGGCGTAAAAATTTTAGCTTCTAAGTCAAAAGATGCGGCCATTTATATCCCATATTTTGATACTCGCAAACTGATTTATCAAAATTTCCCGTGCCGGCCGCGGTGGTCTAGCGGTTCTGGCGCTGCAGTCCGGAACCGCGGGACTGCTACGGTCGCAGGTTCGAATCCTGCCTCGGGCATGGGTGTGTGTGATGTCCTTAGGTTAGTTCGGTTTAAGTAGTTCTAAGTTCTAGGGGACTTATGACCTCAGATGTTGAGTCCCATAGTGCTCAGAGCCATTTGAACCATTTTTTGAAAATTTCCCGTTGATCTAGAATCATGAAATTTGGAAAAAGCATGAAAAAAAATATTTTTTTGTCATTTCCGACGCCACTGTCTATCAGTTAAGATCCCTTTTCCTCGCTAATCACAACAGCAACGCGAAATTATACAAAAATTTAAACTTAAAGCTTACAATTAAAGCATTCTCGAAACTCTTGAATACCCAGGACCGATATTTTGCCAGTATCGATATCAATAACAGACAAAAATCGTTGAGATTCTCGATTCTCTGGATGAATGAACTTTATGCGCACAGCACAAAAAGTTTTGCGTCACCTCGGTTCCAAGAGCTCCGGAACTGGTACAGAAAACTGGAATAGAGATCAACATAAACATCATTTCCGCCCTTTTTATTGTTCATGATAACCATTGCGTGTTGTACCAACATACAGCGAGACCTTCAGAGGTGATGGTCCAAATTACTGTAATCCCTGTACCACTAATACGTCATCTTGCCTTGATGCATGCCTGTATTCGTCGTGGCATACTATCCACAAGTTCATCAAGGCACCGTTGGTCCAGATTGTCCCACTCCTCAATGGCGATTCGGCGTGGATCCCTCAGAGTGGTTGCTGGGTAACGTCGTCCATAAACAGCTCTTTTCAATCCATCCCAGGCATGTTCGATAGAGCTCTTGTCAGGAGATCATGAGGGCCACTCTGGTCGAGCGATGTCGTTATCCTGAAGGAAGTCTTTCACGAGATATGCACGATGCGACGCGAATTGTCGTCCATGAAGACAAATGCCTCGCCAATATGCTGCCGATATGGTTGAAGACCGGTCGAAGTATGGCATTCACATATCGCACAGCCGTTACGGCGCCTTCCATGACCACCAGCGGCGTACTTCGGCCCCATATAATGCCACTCAAAAACAGCAGGGAACCTCCAGCCTGCTGCACTCGCTGGACACTGCGTCTACGGCGTTCAGCCTGATCGTTTTGCCTCCAAACACGTCTCCGACGATTGTCTTGTTTAAGGCATACGCGACACTCATCGGTGAAGAGAACATGATGCCAACCCTGAGCGGTCCATTCGGCATGTTGTTGGATCCATCTGTACCAAGCTCCAAAGTGTCATTGTTGCAAAGATGGACCTCGCCATGGACGTCGGAAGTGAGTTTGAGCATCATGCAATCTACTGCGCACAGTTTGAGTCGTAACACGACGTCCAGTGGCCGTACTAAAAGCATTATTTAACAAGGCGTTGCTGTCAGGGTTCCTCCGACTCATAATCCGTAGGTAGCGGCCATCCACTACAGTAGTAGATTAGATTACATTAGATTAGATTAGATTAATACTAGTTCCATGGATCATGAATACGATATTTCGTAATGATGTGGAACGAGTCAAATTTTCCAATACATGACATAATTAAGTTAATTTAACAAGATACTTAAGTTAATATAACAACTTCTTCATTTTTTATTTTTTTTATTTTTTAATATTTTTTTTAATATATATATAAAAATTCCTCTATGGAGTAGAAGGCGTTGTCATTCAGAAATTCTTTTAATTGCTTCTTAAATACTTGTTGGTTATCTGTCAGACTTTTTATACTATTTGGTAAGTGACGAAAGACTTTAGTGCCAGTATAATTCACCCCTTTCTGTGCCAAAGTTAGATTTAATCTTTCTCCTAGCATTGTAGTTGTGCACACTGCTATTACTTTGGAATTGGGTTTGGTTGTTAATAACAAATTTCATAAAAGAGTATATATACTGAGAAGCTACTGTGAATATCCCTAGATCCTTAAATAAATGTCTGCAGGATGATCTTGGGTGGACTCCAGCTATTATTCTGATTACACGCTTTTGTGCAATAAATACTTTATTCCTCAGTGATGAATTACCCCAAAATATGATGCCATATGAAAGCAACGAGTGATTCAAATGCATTTACAAAAATGTCATGAAATAAATTATATTTTAAATTGGCATCAGGTTCACGGTACACCTCATCCCAGTCTAAATGCTGTAGGCTTTCCCTGAAATTTGCAGTTGTTAAATCGTTGACTGAACGTACTACTTTGGAGGACTGTTTAGTATTGCTGAATGGAGCTATGTCATATATTGTAACTAGCTGTGCACCATGGTCAGAAAGACCATTCTCAACAGGCTGAGCATTTATAAAGCCCTTGGGAGGCCTGAGCGAGGCATGTCATCGACAGTTCCTGTCTCTCTGTATCTCCTCCATGTTCTAACAACATCGCTTTGGTTCACTCCGAGACGCCTGGACACTGCTCTTGTTGAGAGCCCTTCCTGGCACAAAATAACAATGCGGACGCGACTGGACCGCAGCATTGAACGTCTAGGCATGGCTGAATTACAGACAACACGAGCCGTGTACCTCCATCCTGATTGAAAGACTGGAACCGTTCGGCTGTCGGACCCCGTCCGTCTAATAGGCGCTGCTCATGCATGGTTGTTTACATCTTTGGGTGGGTTTAGTGACATTTCTGAACAGTCAAAAAGACTGTGTCTGTGATACAATATCCACAGTCAACGTCTATCTTTAGGATATCTGGGAACCGGGGTGATCCAAAACTTTTTTTGATGTGTGTATGTACGTAATTAAGTTTGTACGGCACCTTCAGGGCATGAACCCTATTCGCACTTGGTTTTTTTATACAAGTGATTTAGTTTGCGAACGAAATTTAGCAGGAAGTCTAATAACCGTATTCATGTCCAATGATTCATAGTTTCAAACCAATATCAGTATATCTGAAAGGTAAGCATACTTCATCAGTATGTGCAAAGTACAACATTGTGTAGTATGAGCATGAATGTAGACTCCACCTTTTCTATGTAACAATATCCCCGATACGCCTGAATCCAGCGCATCCATCGAGTTTGAAAACAAAAGCTGTAAATATTAACCAAAGATATTTTTGTCCACATGCCAGAAATGATAGTGTGATGGCCCGCATCTCGTGGTCGTGCGGTAGCGATCTCGCTTCCCACGCACAGGTTCCCGGGTTCGATTCCCGGCGGGGTCAGGGATTTTCTCTGCCTCGTGATGGCTGGGTGTTGTGTGCTGTCCTTAGGTTAGTTAGGTTTAAGTAGTTCTAAGTTCTAGGGGACTGATGACCATAGATGTTAAGTCCCATAGTGCTCAGAGCCATTTGAACCATTTGATAGTGTGATGATAAAAATAAAAAACATGAATAAAAACAACAGTCTGACAACTTGACAAAATCTTGTTGGTCGTTTACAAAAACAACCGGCAGAAGTGTCACTGAATCACACTCTTCAAAGTGGAGAAGCAGTATATATATTTCAGAAACTGTTAGTCAACTCTCTGCTATCTATAACACTTCGCTTGCAAATAAAAGTTCACATCACATCTTGTTAATGGATTTATTGAGTTATTTTGATGGGTTGTATTTTTCAGAGTTAACTGTTCAAGTTTTGTTTGGGTGCAATGTATCTCGTACTAGCATCAGCAGAAATGGATATGGGAAACCTTACGAAACTGGCCGGTACAACCGACTCTTAAGGCCTGCGACTCAACTAAGGTGGTGCTTGTCTTCCTAGTTTGACACATTACCATGCAGCATGAAAGCTGGACTGCTAGACTCATAATTCTGTAACAGCATCTTGAGCTGTGTTGCAAACCACGGTGTTAAAGAAGGTGTTTCCTGGAATTGAGAACTTTTCGACCATGAAATTTCTCTTTTTTTGCTCTCTTCTGTCGCACAAAATGGTGTTGGAAGGCGGGGGAGGGAGGGGAGGGGGGTTAGTTTTAAGATACACTATCTGAGTAACGTATGTGCGCATTATACTAACAATATATATATTAACTAAGTCGAAACAAGGCCCCGGGAGTAGACAACATTCCATTAGAAATACTGACAGCCTTGGGAGAGCCAGGCCTAACGAAACTCTAACTTCTGCTGAGGAAGATGTATGAGACAGGCGAAATTCCCTCAGACTTCAAGAATAATATAGTAATTCCAATCCCAAAGAAAGCAGGTATTGAAAGATATGAAAATTATCCAACTATCAGTTTAATAAGTCACAGCTGCAAAATACTAACGCGAATTCTTTACAGACGAATGGAAAAACTGGTAGAAGCCGACCTCGGGGAAGATCAGTTTGGATTCCGTAGATATGTTGGAACACGTGAGGCAATACTGACCCTACGACTTATCTTAGAAGAAAGATTAAGGAAAGGCAAACCTACGTTTCTAGCATTTGTAGACTTAGAGAAAGCTTTTGACAGTGTTGATTGGAATACTCTCTTTCAAATTCTGAAGGTGGCAGGGGTAAAATACAGGGAGCGAAAGGCTATTTACAATTTGTACAGAAACCAGATGGCAGTTATAAGAGTCGAGGGACATGAAAGGGAAGCAGTGGTTGGGAAGGGAGTGAGACAGGGTTGTAGCCTATCCCCGATGCTATTCGATCTGTATATTGAGCAAGAAGTAAAGGAAACAAAAGAGAAGTTCGGCGTAGGTATTAAAATCCATGGAGAAGAAATAAAAACTTTCAGGTTTGCCGATGACATTGTAATTCTCTCAGAGACAGCAAAGGACTTGGAAGAGCAGTTGAACGGAATGGACAGTGTCTTGAAAGGAGGGTATAAGATGAACATCAACAAAAGCAAAACGAGGATAATGGAATTTAGTCGAATTAAGTCGGGTGATGCTGAGGGAATTAGATTTGGAAATGAGACACTTAAAGTAGTAAAGGAGTTTTGCTATTTGGGGAGCAAAATAACTGATGATGGTCGAAGTAGAGAGGATATAAAATGTAGACTGGCAACGGCAAGGAAAGCGTTTCTGAAGAAGAGAAATTTGTTAACATCGAGTTTTGATTTAAGTGTCAGGAAGTCGTTTCTGAAAGTATTTGTATGGCGTGTAGCCATGTATGGAAGTGAAACATGGACGATAAATAGTTTGGACAAGAACAGAATAGAAGCTTTCGAAATGTGGTGCTACAGAAGAATGCTGAAGATTAGATGGGTATATCACATAACTAATGAGGAGGTATTGAATAGAATTGGGGAGAAGAGGAGTTTGTGGCACAACTTGACCAGAAGAAGGGATCGGTTGGTAGGACATGTTCTGAGGCATCAAGGGATCACCAATTTGGTACTGGAGGGCAGCGTGGAGAGTAAAAATCGTAGACGGAGATGAAGAGATGAATACACCAAGCAGATTCAGAAGGATGTAGGCTGCAGTAGGTACTGGGAGATGAAGAAGGTTGCACAGGATAGAGTAGCATGGAGAGCTGCATCAAACCAGTCTCAGGACTGAAGGCCACAACAACAACAACAATCATGAAAACTGTAGGACAAGTTAAAGATCTCGTTATGTAATTAAAGTCTCCTTTTAACGGAATTTTTATTTACTTTAAACCTGAACAAAAGTAAGTCAAAAGTTAGTTTACTTTCACAGAATTTCCCTTTTATTTTAAAAGAAACAAAGTTGATCGAATATAATCTACCTTTAACATATTATTATCTACTCGTAATTGAAAAAAAGTTAATTACAAGGAATCTTCCTTTAACATACTCTCATTCACTCTTAACTGAAGCAAAGATTACTCAAAAGTTATCAGTGAACAAAATTAATTCAACCTAGAATTTTGTTCATAAAAGGTGACACTAGCACTGCGGGAGGAACCCTATGGAAAGAAGACTGCATGGCGGTTACAGCACAAAGATATTACTGAAATTGGGATTACGTCATCAATTTAGGTTGCACATCCAAAAAGTGTGGGAAGCGAACTGCTCAGATTACGAATCACGCTAGCGCAGACTGAGAAAACTTACTTCTGCGCCATGTCAGCAGAGCAAGGCAAACAGCCACAGATTGCCCAGCTCCTGTCTGCCTCAATCGTCCCTAGAACCTCTGTCCCCTAATTCCCAAAAAATTCCTTCCCCCTGTCCAACCTCTCAAAAATTCCAGTAGGGGCTGACACGATACTGTTGTCAATGTGACGACCGAGAACTGTAACAAAATTTTCGAAAAAACGGGGAAAATACAGCTTACTTCCCCCTCTCTGTGTAAGCGGCGCACATTTTACCTTCACAAGAGTGGCACTGGACTGAAGAAAATTTGGATTGGTCGACCTGCGGCCTTGCCGAACACAATACAATCTCATTGGATGACCCAAATTTTTGGGGCGAAAACAGAGACGAAAGTCCCACTATAGCCAGCTGGCCCTGTGGCATCGGTCTTACAAGTGAGCACAGAGAAGCCAGATTGTCGCACTCGACTTGTCTCCAGTGGTTGGCAAGGCAAACATAATGTCTGCCATCCAGACTGGCGCCAAAGGCCTACACACAATGGTGGTGCCGCGGACCGACCTGACATGCCAAGGTTATCCTGTCACTACGAAGGCGTGGTTGACGCGACGTTATTTACCGTAGGTTCTCGGCAGAGAAAAGGATCTCTTGCCCAACCTGAAAACGCCAGTGGGACGCGTAGCTTTCTCTTCCTTCACGCAGTCCAAATGCCCACAAACGTATCGGCGAAATATTAGCCTTGAAATGAATAGATATCGCCTACCGAAATTTGGCGGTAATGTCACAGTATTTTCTCTTTTGGATTGATGAATTTGGGTCCACAGATGAAGTACAGATTATACGCCTACAGTAATTCGAAACCATGCTCGTCAGAGTCTACTAGAACAGTCCTGCAATTCTAGAACGGAGTGTGGTATCAGCAAGGTATGAAGGGTCTTCTTTGCCGAAGACAAATGGTAAACGATGTTTCGGCGTAACATCAAGCGCCGGCACGTCGTCCTGGAACGATAAAGCAGTGATGGCTGTGAGACTACAGCCAATAGTACGCTGACTAGGACGGCACCACGACAGGAGCGGCCCCTATACGAGGAGAATATAAGCGCCGCGCCGGCCGCGGTGGACGTGCGGTTCTGGCGCTGCAGTGCGGAACCGCGGGACTGCTACGGTCGCAGGTTCGAATCCTGCCTCGGGCATGGGTGTGTGTGATGTCCTTAGGTTAGTTAGGTTTAAGTAGTTCTAAGTTCTAGGGGACTTATGACCTAAGATGTTGAGTCCCATAGTGCTCAGAGCCATTTGAACCATTATAAGCGCCGCTCCGCATAGCCGCGGCCGCACTACAAGATGAGCACTAGAAGGCGAGCCGTGACTTGTGTTCTGTGTTATTTGCTTGCATGGAAATTGTATATATCGAAGGACATTGATTATTTGGATGCTGCCATTTGCTTGCTCACAGAGGATTTAATATAACGGTATAGGGTGGTTCACTAGTGATTGTCGAGACGCGAGGTATCGTACAAATTAGTAAGACTGTCGATGTTCTAACGACATGTATAGAAGATTTATATCACTGGAAAGTAACTTATCTGCAAGACTTACATCTTGCGTTGCATTTCAAACGTAGTTTAGTGAAGTTTATTTATCTTGTGTAAAAATCTGAAAATACGTTTCTTTTATAAAAGAAAGAAGTCGAGCCTCGCAGTGTTACCCTCGATTAAACAGTCATTTACAAAGAAATATTTGTAACGAACTGAGGCGAAAGCGACAATCAGCCCAGCAAAGTTAAGTATTGTCTATTTAATTTGCTGAAATAAACTCCATTAATAAGTTTTGCTTGAATGTTGTCTAGGCATCCGGGAAAACAACTTCCTAGGCACCGTATATCAGACAAGTGAGCAGGACACGACAGACGACAGTTGTCATAAGTTGTCCAGCAGAAAGAGCAGATCTCGTGGAATGCTGGTTCAAGTGGCTGTGAGCGGTATGGGACTTAACATGTGAGGTCATCAGTCCCCTAGACTTAGAACTACTTAAACCTAACTAACCTAAAGACATCACAAACCTCCATACCCGAGGCAGTATTCGAACCTGCGACCGTAGCAACAACGCGGTTCCGGACTGAAGCGCCTAGAACCGCTCGGGCACAGCGGCCGGCCGTGGAAAGCTGGGATAGGCGTTTAGTGGGTCTATTGCAACCGTGTTTATTTTATATTGGGAATAGGCCACAAAAGCAGTGCGCCACATGTTGGAATAATGAATTTCTGCAGCTTGATGTACGTGGAAGTGGTGCAGTAAATATTGGAGTTTTCTCTGACAATACCCATTTCCCCACTACCTCCACAGCCCCTCAGTAGCCGAGGACGGTAATGCACCTGTGTGTCGTAGCACTCAACTTGAAGCTAAGCCTGTCCGAATCATAGTGGTGGAAATTTATCACTCCGAGTATTTGGCCGGAAAGGGGATGATGTATGTTTGTTGATGTAAAGTTCCTAATCACCAGTCTTTGCGTTAAAGCCCTGGATTAAATTCTAAATCTCTCTGGAGTGACTGATGAAGTGAAGGTATGTGATTGACACTGATCCATCCACCGATGGAGACATTAAACTCGGTGACCCCCTTGATGCTGTTCGTGAGGAGTATGCTGCGTGTCATCATCGGGTTTCACCCTCTTCCTTACCTTCATCCATAATAGCAAAAAACTACCACTACACAGTACATGTACTCATTACAGTCATCCACACGCTACGGATACACACTTGATACTTCGGATAACAGATTGGGCGAGGACATTGCAAACCACCTCGACTAGCTTCTTGAGTGGACTGGCGATGCACGCTTCCTGCACCCAGTCCCCTCCCTGAGCATGAGACTACTTTGGCTTTTGATAATGATAGTGTTCTATAAATCTTCACAATAGTCTTGGGGTGAGGACCCAGGCAAAGCCACCACCGTGCAGTGCATAAGGTGTAATTTCCTCTGATCTGTCTAAACAGTCAAACAAACTCGTACGGCCACTACTGAAGACGCAATGTTTCTCATAGCACTCTGTATTGCTAGATCTACGGTGTGCTACAATCACAGATAATCACTGAAAGCTGGTGGTAATGCATAGAGGAGGGAGTGGTAAGGTGCTGGGCTCCAGAAAGTTCTCACAGAACAAATTGTTTTTATTTAGCAGATGTGTCCGCAAAGGAAATCTGGCACGATTTAAAAGACAAGCTTCAAGTAAAATGTAACATCAGTGAAGAAAATAATTTTCAGGCGAAGCTCCCTTAAACAGAGGAAGGTTAAATGAACTGGGACAATCTACAGTTAGCTTATTGTAATTACAAAAATAGTCTTCAAGAAATTTAACAGGGTTTGATAGGAAAACAAACTTCAATTAAAATCAATTACTTTAGCATTATCTCGATTAGCAAATAGAACGAAATTCATATGATTGAAAGTAATAACGAATTACAATCTATTCTTCTGTAGTAAGGCCATTGATTCAACACATCGATCAAGGTCGGCTTCTTACAGGTTAACGTGTTGTTTACAATTTACAATGCCCACTACTCATAATCGGCCACTTTAGTACAATATAAAGAAAACAGAGAACAAACGTACCATAAATGTAATTACACAAAGGTATACACCCATGAATGGGCCCTGGAAGATGAAATTTTTACCGAAAATAATTACCGGCTAAGCAATACTCAGCACGTCACTGCGCACGAAAATCATAATATACGTGTATTACCGATAAGTACACAAGAAAAGTAATTAGCTTCTGGAGAAATAACCAAATACAAGTTTGCCTCGCCACATGAAAAACACGATATTAAACCGTTTATAGCCCCTAACACTGTAGCTCGAATTTTATTTCGACAAAATACGGCCTAAGACATTACAATAAAATGGATCTCCAATGACGAAACCATTAGTTCAGATTTAACAAATAAAGGCTCACCAGATTCAACATAGGCCAGTTGCCTAGACGGAATCCCAATAAATCATGAATGAAATCTGCCTCAGTAACCGCCCGACGGTTATCTTCCACCCATTGCGACGCACCACAGACAGCGACACTACTGCTAAACTCCACACCTCCTCTCGGTACGCCACACTCCATCTCTCATGAGGGTATAAACACTAGGTACGACACGTCCGTCCTATAACTCTCAAATCCACCAACACCAGGCCGCGCACCGACCAAGACATGCCCGCAGAGGCACGTCCTGCTCAATTTTTCTAGCCGCCTCCTCGCGTACCCATTCGCGAGACGCCTCGAAATCCGTCAGCCAATAACGATGTAAGAAGGTGTCTAGCCGCACTTCGTAACTCATCGATATGAGGCGGTGCACTGCTCAGCCATACCTAGAAATGCAGAGAATTGTGTAATGAATAAGAAACCTGTAGCCCGGATTCTAGGAGGTAACAACTGTCCACCCCCCCGCCCCCCTCCTCTTCACCAACTGTTGATACCTATGAATGCAAAACACACTTCTACAAGTTACACTAACACCTCCCTTGTTCTGCAGGATGTTTCACATACAACAGAAAAGTTGTATCTGGCGCTGAGTGGGAACCGATACCTCTGCAGGCGGGCTGCGAACACAGCAGGACGCTCCAGCCCACTGATGGGACACTGCATCAGGCGGGCTACTGATTTCCACTGACAGTAACCTGGGAAAACTAGGAGCAACCGTGGAATGAGCCCGATTGGGTCTATGAGTCGTTTAGCTTTTCGGATTGCTGTGGCAGTGACACGTGTTCACAGAGCGTTTAATATAACTGTATCGGGTGGTTAAAAAGAAATGGCTCTGAGTACTATGGGACTTAACATCCGAGGTCACCAGTCCCCTAGAACTTAGAACTACTTAAACCTAACTAACCTAAGGACATCACACACATCCATGCCCGAGACAGAATTCAAACCTGTGACCGTAGCGGTCGCGCGGTTCCAGACTGGAGCGCCTAGAACCGCTCGGCCACAGCGGCTGCCTATCGGTAGGTTCACTAAAGTTTGTCTACAGGCGAGTTATCGTACAAGTTACTAAGACTGTCGATGTTCTGAGGACATGTATAGAAGATTTATATCACTGGAAAGTAACTTATCTGCAAGACTTACATCCTGCATTGCATTTCAGACGTACTTTAATTAAGCTTATTTATCTTGTGTGAAAATCTGAACAAACGTTTCTTTCATAAAAGAAACAAGCTGCACCCCGTAGTGTTACCCTCGACTAAACAGTAATTTATAAAGAATATTAATAACGTACTGTGGCGCAAGCGACATTCGGCCCAGCAAACACCGCAAAATCGGGGAAAAAAACAAGAAAAATGATACGATGGAAGAAACTGGCAAAATAAATGCCGCTCAAACCCACTTGTTTACTTAAGGGAAAAACTAACATCTACGCTAAACTTAATGCATTCACTTGATAGTTAACCTTCATGGATGACTGTTTACTCACGGTACTCCTTCCACGGAAACAGCTGTCTCATTGACCATCAAACGAGAATCGTGCTATTTTTATAGTAAAATATAGCCTACGTGTTAATTCAGGGTATAAGCTATCTCCATTCGAAAGTTCATCCAAATCAGTCTAGCCCCTTCAGTGTGAAGGCGGACGAACACACTAACTCGACGAAGAAAGAAAATAAGCAATTTCTACTTCGGAGCAACGCAAATTTTATATTTGTACATGCAACAGTGTCACCTGCCCTCATATGTCTGACTGTTAGCAGCAAATATTAGCAGCAGACACGTTCACATTTCATAATCAAATCCAGCCTCACTAAAAGTCTGCCGCATGCTACGTGCAAAGGCACGGTCGCATAGTATTTAAATGACTCTGCCGTTGTGAGTCTACAAGCGTATCAGAAGCTGTGACATACACATGCCGCTCAGTGGCTAAAATGCAGAGGGCTGATACGGAAGTATAGATTAAACACTTTGAGAATTGTATAAGATTTGTATTGCATTGACTATTAGGACATAATAAACAATAAAAGCATTTTCACAAACACGGTACAGTTCTAAAGTCTAAGAGCAAATAGTTTTTTCTAAGAGTAATAATTCTTCCACATTTCGCGTTATATCATTAAATATCAATAAATGTCTTGTACTACACACTTTTAAAAGTATCTAATGTGTTAATTCAGAGTATAAGCTAATTTTACTCCAAATTTCTTCCAAATCAGACCAGCCATGAACGAGTAACAAACATACTCAAACCCAAACTACTGCATTTAAAATATAGTATGACATAAAGTTCTATAAAGAAAAGAAAGTGGGAAATCTTACAATTTTGTTGCTTATTAATCAATAGAAATCGACTATTCAATGTGGTAACGACAAATATTTGATTACAACTTTTGCAACTATTATACTGATATTCATCATTCGGATTTGCAGCTCCTTGTGTTGACCGTGTTTGCAGTTAAAATTATAGGATGTAAGGTTCGTCAGTAATGCGAAATACCGTTCTTCCAAGTTCCCAAACATGCTTCAGCACCACTGGGTTTCCGTTTTATTTAACCTGATATGTGGACATTTTTACTGAATCATTACAAAAATTACTTCACAAAAAGGTAACACAAACAGATAAAGTTATGAAACGTCCCCTTAGAACAATTGTACAAGACTGTGCTTAACCTGGCACACAATAATTTTTAGCGCAACGCAATCTGACTTTCAATAACCCCTACAAAACAATGGCCCTGACTAACTTTAACCTATACCTTTTACAAATCACTTACCTCACAAAAATCTTCGCTGCTCGAACTACTGCAATACAGCGAGTGCCACTACTGCCAGCTAAATAAAAGATTCAAACTACTGGAGGCACTAACTACTGATAGGGATAGTTAGCAAATGAAAGATATTATTAGAGAACAAACAATGTATTTACCTTAATATTCATAATTGACATCCAGTCTTACAGATTATCAAAACTCGGCCATCTCTCTCCCCACGTCCACCACTGCTGGCGGCTCACCTCCAACTGCCCAGCGCTACGCGCTGTTCGCATCCAGCTATAGCAGTTCATGACAACAATGGCAGACAACAATTCAAACTTTTCATATAGAGAGTGCTACGTAACGTTGCCAATAAAAAAACATAAACAGCAAACTTACATAAAGAAAACATAAACAGCCTACTTACATAAAAACATAAACAGCAAACTTACATAGCCCCCATGCTCCCCACAAAAAATTTTTACAAATGGTGTTGGGCACTGGCCAATACAGATTTGAAAAAATTTTTCATAATTACAATCACAAAGATATCAAATGCACACACTTATTAATACAATGTTGGTCAACAGCTAAAATTTTCTCACAGTCCATAAAGACAGTCCAGATTGTTCATCATAATAGTAATTACAGTTTCTCATTAGTAAAAGAAATTGCACACAGAAGTAGTGGATTTCCATGTAGTATTGAAGAAGTAGTGTTGTCCTTCCAACGGAAAGACAGTGCTGACTCTTGAAATGCTGACAGGTAATGGGCCACAATGGAGCAAACCCACAGCAGAGTCATTCGAAGTTCTGACGAATATTGGTAGGTAGGTCATCACAGAGCAGACCCACTGTAGTCCTGGTAGAGAGTATTGGTATTCGTGGGCCACCAGAGGTGCAGACCCACTGCAGTCCTTATAGAAATAATGGTATTGGTGGGTCATCAGAGATGCAGACCCACTGTAGTCCTTGTAGAGATGGCCAGCAGCCATCTGTTGTGACTGTGCAGGTGCACAATCACCATTGAAGAGTCTTGCAAGGGACTGGATAACAGCATTGCTGGTTCAAAGGACAATTCCAAAAACTACGTGAGTGTACAAGTGGTGGTTTATGGACTTGCTATATTGTCTGTAAGACTTCTAAGGACAATTCCAACAACTTTGTGAGTGCACAAGTGGTGGTTATGGACTTGCTCTATTATCCGCAAGACTCTTCAATGGTGATTGTGCACCTGCACAGTCACAACAGATGGCTGCTGGCCATCTCTACAAGGACTACAGTGGGTCTGCATCTCTGATGACCCACCAATACCATTATTTCTATAAGGACTGCAGTGGGTCTGCACCTCTGGTGGCCCACGAATACCAATACTCTCTACCAGGACTACAGTGGGTCTGCTCTGTGATGACCTACCTACCAATATTCGTCAGAACTTCGAATGACTCTGCTGTGGGTTTGCTCCATTGTGGCCCATTACCTGTCAGCATTTCAAGAGTCAGCACTGTCTTTCCGTTGGAAGGACAACACTACTTCTTCAATACTACATGGAAATCCACTACTTCTGTGTGCAATTTCTTTTACTAATGAGAAACTGTAATTACTATTATGATGAACAATCTGGACTGTCTTTATGGACTGTGAGAAAATTTTAGCTGTTGACCAACATTGTATTAATAAGTGTGTGCATTTGATATCTTTGTGATTGTAATTATGAAAAATTTTTTCAAATCTGTATTGGCCAGTGCCCAACACCATTTGTAAAAATTTTTTGTGGGGAGCATGGGGGCTATGTAAGTTTGCTGTTTATGTTTTTATGTAAGTAGGCTGTTTATGTTTTCTTTATGTAAGTTTGCTGTTTATGTTTTTTTATTGGCAACGTTACGTAGCACTCTCTATATGAAAAGTTTGAATTGTTGTCTGCCATTGTTGTCATGAACTGCTATAGCTGGATGCGAACAGCGCGTAGCGCTGGGCAGTTGGAGGTGAGCCGCCAGCAGTGGTGGACGTGGGGAGAGAGATGGCCGAGTTTTGATAATCTGTAAGACTGGATGTCAATTATGAATATTAAGGTAAATACATTGTTTGTTCTCTAATAATATCTTTCATTTGCTAACTATCCCTATCAGTAGTTAGTGCCTCCAGTAGTTTGAATCTTTTATTTAGCTGGCAGTAGTGGCACTCGCTGTATTGCAGTAGTTCGAGCAGCGAAGATTTTTGTGAGGTAAGTGATTTGTAAAAGGTATAGGTTAAAGTTAGTCAGGGCCATTGTTTTGTAGGGGTTATTGAAAGTCAGATTGCGTTGCGCTAAAAATTATTGTGTGCCAGGTTAAGCACAGTCTTGTACAATTGTTCTAAGGGGACGTTTCATATGTCCCCTTTGAACAATTTTACATGTGAAACGTCCACTTAGAACAATTATACAAGCCTGTGCTTAACCTGACACACAATATTATTTAGCGCAACGCAATCTGACTTTCAATAACCCCTACAAAACAATGGCCCTGACTAACTTTAGCAGTCTTTCATTTTTGTAATGTAAAACAGTTGTGGCATGCATGTAGATTTGCAACAAGTATTTCGCAGCTGCGCTTGTAATTAACTACATATTATTTTCAGTGCTATGTTAATGTGTTCTCTTATTTTTTCTCTTCAAATTGTGTTTTTGTGTGTTATCGTGTGAAATATTGTCTCAATAATGGCGTGTGAAAAACTTAACACTCGGCTCCAAAGTAAACTAAGAAACGACAGTGAAGACGAAAGCAATGTGTTAGCGCCACTGTGTAATGAGTTAACTATTGTTCAAAGTAGTAATTTGGTAACTGTGCATAGGGAAATGGAGCGGGCGTCAAACAATGGCGTAGACAGTCAAACAGGTAGTGAACAGGGAAGCATTATCGATCGATCGGTCGGCAACAGCTCGCCTCAGGAATCCGAAATGATAGGACACAATTTTGCAAATACTGTAGATTCAGGTTTTGGGTCCTCACCTTTTTCTCAAATGAGTCAAGACACATTTTCTGCTTGTCAAAATGTGAATATTGCCGGTCAAAATGCACTGCTAAAAAGCATAGAGAAACAGATTCCAGACACTAATACATTATTATTGCAATTAATGCTACCTGTCAAACCCATACAGCCCCTCAGAACTCATCCGCATTTGCTTAATCAAACTGCCTGAACATTTGAGACATATTATTTTAGCAGGACGTTGCAAAGACGACATTGAAGCTTTTCAGGGACTGTTACAAGAATTAGAAATTGACACAGACAGTCGTGGGATGCGAAAACAGGAAAACAATCACTACAGGTCACATCCGTCACAATTCCGTGACGACAGAAACGATAACTGGACGCGACAAGGCTATTCTCACCACACAAATCGTGACCAAAATAGACACCACCCGTATGACAACCGTTGGCAGAGTAGTAATAATTACAGGGAAAGATCACCTCTCCGCAGTAATGATTATCACAGAGACAATCAGAGAAACAGACAATATGGGAACCAAAACAATTATTATCAAGGGAGACAGAATAACTTTAGACGCAACGGTCCAGCACGCAGTTACGACTCAGGGAGAAATCCTCCACCACGTGACAGACAAGAAAGAAACTATGTAAACTACCGACAAAACGACAGACGTGAATTTCATCAGAACTGGCGGGTTTCTAACAGAGCTGGGCCCTCTGGTCAACGTGAATTTGTAGAAGTTAGGTCTCCAAATCCCAATAACGACGCGCGCCAACAAAGAGACAATAGGCGATGACTCACACCACTGGCAGCCACAAGACGTACTTATGAAACTGATGACGCAGCTGCCGTAGCTAGTAATTACGTAAAAATGGAAGACATTAGGGACATCTTACTCCAGGAACACGACGTAACATATAACACCATTGCATATCCTGTGATTCACATTACTGTAAATGACGTAAAATTTACGGCAGTACTTGACTCTGGCAGTCCCATTTCAGTAATTAGCGAAACAGCTTTTAGCAAATGCAACAAAGCGAACGATTGCCCCACACTTCCGTTACGTAAGATTAAATTACAAGGTGCAATCTTTGGAAAAAGTGTAGATGTACGCCAACAAACACACTTAGAATTCTTTTGTCAAAGCCACAGCTTCCCTATGAACTTCCTTATTGTTCCATTATTGTCGACGGAAATTATACTGGGAGTAGACTTTTTGAATGAATATAAAGCAATCTTAAGTTTTCACGATGCTGAAATAAGTTTAGAGAAAGAAGGTAAGTCAATAGCTTTGAAATTTGAAGATTGGCTCTCAAACCATGATGAGGAAATTAATCGGCTTTACCTTCTGTTAGATAACAGTTCGGAATTTTCTATGGAACTAGACACTAACAATCACTCTGCAAGTACTGACAGGGATGACATCGACGGCATATTTGAAATTAATGAGTTAATTCAGAATAAAATTCAAACAATTGAGAATTGTAATGACACTGATAGGCAGGGCCTTTTTGAGATTTTACAAGCACATTCCACAGTTTTTACTCACAAAACAGGAACAATCAAGGGATTTCAATACCAATT
Organism: Schistocerca cancellata; assembly: GCF_023864275.1. Taxonomy (NCBI): domain Eukaryota; kingdom Metazoa; phylum Arthropoda; class Insecta; order Orthoptera; family Acrididae; genus Schistocerca; species Schistocerca cancellata. The sequence goes on along the minus strand of NC_064628.1, from coordinate 642,115,347 downwards.
TCGTGTTCGTGAGCATACTAAATTTTGTGTTAGACCATACGTAATTCCAGCACATTATAGGGACCGTGTTAGAACAGAAATACAATCTATGCTTGACGAGGGCATTATTGAGCCTGCAGTAAGCTCATACAACAATCCGTTACATGTTGTTGAGAAGAAAAATGGATCGATCAGGCTTGTCTTAGATTCGAGACAAATCAATACTATCATCATTCCTGAAACAGACAGGCCGCAGACGATGGAAGAACTTCTTCAAAATTTTAATGGTGTAAAAGTGTTATCTTCCATTGATCTCAGATCCAGCTTTTATCAGATCGAACTTCATCCAGAATGCAGAAAATACACAGCTTTCCTTTGTTTCGGCGTTTGTTATCAGTTTCGGAAACTTCCTTTTGGTTTGAACATTTCTTCAGCGGCATTCATTCGGGGGCTAAATTCCATATTACCTGAGTTCTTAAAACGTCACATCACTTTATATGTGGACGATATTCTAATAGCAGAAGCTTCATGGGAACAACATAACCGCATCCTCAACAGTTTGTTACGTATTTTTGCAGAATCTGGAATTACAGTTAACTTGGAAAAGTCAGAATTCGGTAGGTCAAAGGTGAAGTTTTTGGGGCATATTATTTCTTCTGAAGGCATTCAGCCGGATCCTGAAAAGTTAGAAGCAATCAGAGCCATTCCTGTTCCATCCACAAAAAGACAAGTCCGCAGTTTTCTAGGTCTCGTAAATTTTTACCGTCGTTTTCTGAATATGCAAATTCTAGTTACACCAAAACTTTGTTCTCTCACTGGAAAAAATACTAGTTGGAACTGGGACGAACAAGCACAGTTGGAATTCAATTCTTTGAAAGAAGCGTTACTTCACGCGCCAATACTAGCTCATCCAGATCTGTCACAAGATTTCTGCCTTAGCACGGATTCTTCTAAAGTCGGTCTTGGTGCCCACTTATTTCAAGAAGCCATAGAAAATGACACTACTGTTCAGAAAACCATTGCTTTTGCTAGCCGAGTGCTAACAAAATCTGAAAAAAATTATTCCGTTACTGAATTAGAAGCTTTAGCTATCGTTTGGGCATTTAACAAATTCCGTTTCTTTCTTTCTGGTAAGCACGTAAAAGTATACAGTGATCATCGTGCATTACAATTTCTTATGTCTTCAAAATTAAATCATGATAGGTTAAAACGTTGGGCATTGTTTCTGCAAGAATTCCGCTTCACAATAGTCTACATTCCCGGCAAGGAGAACATTGTTGCGGACGCGCTGTCACGCGCACCGGCTGGGCTTGAGAAAAGTAACACAGAAGGCAACCTCGAGAAAAATTTCAGTATTCTTTACATTCAGAAAGTCGCCTTTGAAAACTTCATCACCACATCTTTAAAGGACATTGCTCATGAACAAGATAAAGATCCGATTTGGAAAGATATCAAAAGTAAATGGCATGAAAAGACACACACTCAGATTCGGCATTATTATCTGGTTAGAAACAACATACTCTTCAAACGCTGCACTGTTGATGACAAGCTATGGGTACTTTGCATTCCAGACGATTTTGTTAATAAGCTCATTTGGTACATTCATTTCAGCTATGCACATTTTGGCCCACGAAAATGTTATCATATTCTTCGAACGACTTGTTATTTTAACAATATGGAAAAGCGAATTCGAAGAGTCTTGTCTATTTGTAAACTTTGTCAAAAGGCGAAACCGTCTACTATCTCACATCGTGCTCCGTTGTTTCCAATTATTCCTTCTAAATTAAAAGAATTTGCTGCTGTTGATCTCTTGGGACCCCTTGTCAGAACATCGAATGGATTTTCGTACGTTCTAGTCGCTGTTGAACTTACTTCAAAATTTGTTTCTTTCACTCCGTTACGTAAAGCCACTGGACGGTCTGTATCCAACGCCTTTGTTAAAAATTTCTTACGTGAAGTTGGACACGTTAGTAAAGTCATTTCAGATAACGGACCGCAATTCAGATCTGCTGTTTGGTCACGCATGCTTCGGAATCATAAAATCAAACCTGTTTCTATTTCATTGTATTCACCACATTGTAACCCGTCTGAACGGATTATGAAAGAAATCAATAAGCTTTGCAGACTTTATTGTCACAGAAAGCATCAGCATTGGGACAGATATTTACACTTATTTCAAAATGTGCTGAATGAAATGCCTCATGATTCCACTGCTTTACCACCTACTCTTGTACTGAAGAATGTAGAACCTCCGAACAGAATCAGAGAGCTTGTACCTTTCCCGAATACACGTAAACTGCGACACAAAGACATAATTGATTTGGCTCTTAAAAATATAAAATCTGCAGCAGAGAAAAGGAGAAAACTACACGGTAAAGCAAATGCAAAGAAATTATATATTGGTCAGAAAGTTCTCATTAAAGCTCATTCATTGTCACATAAGAAGAAACACTTGAGTCACAAATTCTTTCTAGTTTACAATGGACCTTACAGAATCCGACGTATGCCACATGATAATTGCGTTGAAGTTGAAACTCTGCGTACTAGGAAGAGTAAAGGTTTACACCACATTTCTCATGTAAAACCATTTATTGACAGATAATCTGCTTTTTAACTTAGTCTTTGCAATTTTCACTTCACGCTACTTGTACAATTTGTCACACTGAGAAACTGTTAACACGCAACATTTTGGTTTGCTTACGAGTGGATTCTGGATTTGAGGTGCTTTATGTGAAATGCCAGATGACACAGTGGTTAGTTTATGTGACAGCTACACGATTATATCACGATGTTACTAATGAGTGACAATTTACAATGTCGCTTTTGCGGTGTATCTGTTTTATATCTGCACAGTTTTTTCTGAATTCTTCTATAAAGTGAGACATGTTTTAGTGGTGACTTTTGTGCTATTGCTACAAGGAGACAGCCTTTTCCGTAGGACAACAATACGTTACAGCACAGTACTTTCCTCATCACGGCAATAAGCGTAATAACTAAGAAATCTATACGCAAAGCATTTCACTTTTGTGTATCATGAGGTAAGTACATTGACTTCTGCAGAACTTAGCTTTCGGAGGACAATAACTACGACACTTCCCAGAGATTATCTTACAGCAAGACGCATATTTAGCGCTACAGGACACGTATTTGAGTGATTAATTTTGTACTTAAAACATTTATTTTTAAAGAGTTTTGAATTACAAAGAAAGTTTTTCGTGATACATTTCATTCCATTGCTGTAATCTGTAACACCTGAGGGTATAATTACAATAAACCTCAGGGGGGTACACGCCTACTTTGTGTACCATGTGTTTGGCAAGCACAAGGAGCCCTAGCTAATATGGTATTTGCTTATACAATTTAACACATCGGTACCATGTTTCTCTAACACATAAATTACACAGCTATCTGATCATTTAACTGAGAGAGACAAACCTTTTTACTACGTCAGTGACACATGTTTACGCAATTACAGAGTTGGATTATTTCACACTTAAGAAATTGTATTTTGTCTGTACTGTGTGAACTCTTCATATTTTTTCGGAACCATTGTGATACTATGAGAGCTTTGAATGATGTATTTGGCAAGGGAGTATGATTTTAAAGTACGTTTGAGGCAGATGACACTTTTGACATGAGCAGAGAATTTTTTTAGGTTTTGAAATTATTGGAGGAAGCTACGACGATTTTGAGATTTGACTGAGGTGTTATGATGTAATTTTTACGACGACGATGTGTATTATGCTGTTGCGGTAAGTTTATGATCCATAAGCTGATGCTATATGAGTTATTTGATTATGCTATGTATCTGTTATGATGAAATATGGAAAAAGTGTCGACGAATAAGGTAAGGAGTAATGAATAGTGGTTAGGGACTCTTGACTTGTGAAAAAGGATGTTGGAAACCAAGAATCGTACTTTGAGAGTTATGAAATGTGTGTGTAAATGCGTGAATGTATCACAATGCAAGCGAAAATTTTTTGGACACTGTCATATCAATAGCATTTTGTTTCTACAGATTTGTAACGCAAATTCTTGACCTGTGAAATATTTTTATATGAGACTGTCACTGTAGCGGAAACTGCTGTCGTAAATATTTCCGTAAGAAAGTTAAGTGACCACCTGCACATAATGCGACATGGGCACCCAGGTGTGTCAGACACCTGGAGAACAAGCCTTTTCAGACGCTCAGGTAGAAAAGAAAGCCATTAGGGTGTGCCAGAGGCACAGGTGGAAGAGAAGGACAAAGAGAGGCCTATATATCTGTTAATGACATTCCTTTGTAGAGGGCATCGCTAATGCGACACCCTCGTCACTTAAAAACATATGATTTTTGTAATGCGTTGTGGGCACACAGCTGTGTCAAACACCTGGAGAATAAGCCATTAGGATGTGCCTTTCATCGCTAATGCGACACCCTCGTTACTTAAAAACATATGATTACTCGCACTTTGTGCTAATTATTGAAATGCTTATGAATTGATGGGAAATATTCGTACATCTGCTCACCTGATTATGACAAGTGTCTTTCTACGAGAGTTGAGAGCCATTAACTTATGAAACGAAATGCCACATGACTATTGAATGATATTTTTATGCTTTGGTTTGCGTAATTGCTTATTTCATTTGATATCTGGTTTCCAGCTGTGTTGCAGCATTGCTTTTATAAAATGAAATGCATTTGCTAATGTGAACTCTTTCTGTCAACAGATCTATTAAATAATTATTTTATGATCCACATTCTTTAAAAAAGGAGCACTTGGAAAGGAAAGAACAATAAGAAGGAACTAATAACAGTAACACATAATTTTCTTTTCAAGTACATGGTAATATTTTTTTTTACAATAAGTTGTTATGGTGCACCACTTTAATTACATAGACATTAAGATGTGAATATGCTTTTCCCTTGTCTGCATTGTTGTTTTTACTGTAATATTTTTTCTGCTTGAGCTATGTCATGTTTAGGTATAAGTTGCTGCTGTTTGCCATGCATAGTGTTACTGAATTTGACTTTGTGTTACTCTTCTAAGCTAGTTTTTCTTCTTTCCTGCATTGCCTTATATTAGTTGTAATATTGCACTTGCTTTGCTAATTTATGCTGCTTGCTTTGTCATTTCTATTTTTTGTCATTGATGTTTGTGTTAATTATTTTTTTTTGCTGCATTGCCTCGTCCCTTGGTATATATATCTGAGCTCAGTAGATTTAAGTTAGCTTAAGAGGGGGTAGACTATATAAGAAACTGACTATGGAGAATAGGTAAAGAATGCATTGCGAAGAAAGATTTGGGCCCCAATGAGTATTGTACAATCAGAAACAATTATTTTGAAAGAAATATGAATAGAATACAGGAAGGAGGTATAGATAGGACTTTTTGGGAATAATGATGAATGAAGGGAGATCTCCGAGAAGTAAAGAAAGTTTTGTTTGCAAAATACTGCAGTAAAGCAAACCCTGTCCTTTCCTTCTATTATTCTGCTATATGTTTGTGTACCCTTGTGTATTTGTGTTTTTCCTGTCTTTATGTGTTTAGCTGATGAGAGCTATGTTGTAGAATTTTTCTAATACTCTGTTATTTTCTTTGTAAAGATGCGTAGACTTTATTTATTCTGTTTTGTTTTAATGCTCATGTGTGAAGTTGACGTTTCAAAAGTGATTCTGATCTTTTATTTTTGTACTCATGTCATCATTCCTGTAACACTGATGTATATGTTTATTTCTATTCTTTTGTAAAGCCCCTATTACTACAAATATTATCTGTATTGTTATGTTTTTAATGATGTATTTTGTATCTTTGTAATTGTATTCTTATGTTATATAATTGTAATTGACACCAGTTCATCATATTATTAACTTGTAAGCATTCATTTCACTGCACACATTCTGTTGGTCTTAGTATATGGACAATATGTGAGAAGTAGGGACTGTTAGTGTTTGCACGTGCGTTCCTAATTCAGCAAGGGACTGGATAACAGCATTGCTGGTTCTAAGGACAATTCCCAAAAACTTTGTGCGTGCACAAGTGGTGGTTTATGGACTTGCTATCTTCTCTGCAAGACTCTTCGATGGTGATTGTGCACCTGCACAGTCGCAGCAGATGGCTGCTGGCCATCTCTACCAGGACTACAGTGGGTCTACACCTTTGCTGACTCACCAGTACCACAGTTTCTACAAGGACTACAGTGGGTCTACACCTTTGCTGACTCACCAGTACCACAGTTTCTACAAGGACTGCAGTGGGTCTGCACCTCTGGTGGCCCACCAATACCATACTCTCTACCAGGACTGCAGTTGGTCTGCTCTGTGATGACCTATCTACCAATATTCGTCAGAACTTCGAATGACTCTGCTGTGGGTTTGCTCCATTGTGGCCCATTACCTGTCAGCATTTCAAGAGTCAGCACTGTCTTTCCGTTGGAAGGACAACACTACTTCTTCAATACTACATGGAAATCCACTACTTCTGTGTGCAATTTCTTTTACTAATGAGAAACTGTAATTACTATTATGATGAACAATCTGGACTGTCTTTATGGACTGTGAGAAAATTTTAGCTGTTGACCAACATTGTATTAATAAGTGTGTGCATTTGATATCTTTGTGATTGTAATTATGAAAAATTTTTTCAAATCTGTATTGGCCAGTGCCCAACACCATTTGTAAAAATTTTTTGTGGGGAGCATGGGGGCTATGTAAGTTTGCTGTTTATGTTTTTATGTAAGTAGGCTGTTTATGTTTTCTTTATGTAAGTTTGCTGTTTATGTTTTTTTATTGGCAACGTTACGTAGCACTCTCTATATGAAAAGTTTGAATTGTTGTCTGCCATTGTTGTCATGAACTGCTATAGCTGGATGCGAACAGCGCGTAGCGCTGGGCAGTTGGAGGTGAGCCGCCAGCAGTGGTGGACGTGGGGAGAGAGATGGCCGAGTTTTGATAATCTGTAAGACTGGATGTCAATTATGAATATTAAGGTAAATACATTGTTTGTTCTCTAATAATATCTTTCATTTGCTAACTATCCCTATCAGTAGTTAGTGCCTCCAGTAGTTTGAATCTTTTATTTAGCTGGCAGTAGTGGCGCTCGCTGTATTGCAGAAGTTCCAGTAACGAAGATTTTTGTGAGGTAAGTGATTTGTGAAAGGTATAGGTTAAAGTTAGTCAGGGCCATTCTTTTGCAGGGATCTTTGATAGTCAGATTGCGTTGCGCTAAAAACATTGTGTGTCAGGTTAAGCACAGTCTTGTACAATTGTTCTAAGGGGACGTTTCAAAGTCTACCCACACACACACAGACACATGGACAGGCACGGACAAACACAAACACATACACACACACACACACACACACACACACACACGGAAAATGGATACACTACACTCAGCAAAGACTCAACATTTTACACACAAAAGGAACACATTGTAAAAGACAACACACACAGCTAAGAAGCATACAGAAAAAAACCACACACACACACTCGCATAGATAAAATGTAAACTAAATTCAAATTTGGCGCTGAAGTCACTGGTGCACAAATTAACACTGACTGGGCTGGAACACACAACAACCACAATTACATTGTGTTTTGGTGAAGTGCAAAGTGCTTTTACGACGTTATTTCTGAAAATACGTGTTATATTTACATGTGCGTCACAACACCTCTCCATGATGCTAAGAATAAGAAGGCCTGCCACATGAAAACGTAAGTAAAATCGAATATATTCGCGAAATATCGCGAAAAATTAAATTACGTTTAGATGATAGGTTAATTCCCAACAAAATTTCTCATCAACATCGTCTGATTGCAGATGACAAGCTACCTGTAATAAATAATACACAAGTGGCCCAAAAAAAATCATGCACGTCAAGTGTAAAGGTATTAACAAACAGAAACGAATTAATGTTTGAACTAAATATCCACATAATTTTTGTAATGATTTAGTAAAAATGTTCACATTACAGATGAAATAAAACGGTAACCCACTGATGATGGCATAGTGGTGCTGAAACATGTTTGCATAACTGATGGGCCTTATTACGTCCTATTAGACTTATATTCAGAATAATAGGTAAAGCATTACAATGACGTAGCTGGTCAAATAATAATAGCTGGAAACTAAACTACAAAAATTTATCGTAAAACAAACTGAAATTTAAGTGTCTTACATAAAAAACTTGATTTATTGAAAGTCTGCAAATAGCAATAATTAATATTGTATTAAGCAAATCATTTGTTTCAACATTCGGTTTTTACACAAACATTCCTAAGGACGACAGCAGGCAGTAAGCAGGGCTTAAATAACAGCAGTTCAAAGGTGGAGCTTTTTGCAAAATTTCTTGTGTAGGACTCGTGGGAGAAATGGTGGTAAAAATTATTTTAACTGAAAATGTTAAATTCTTGTAATGTAATATAGTGAATTATGTGTAAACGATCGACAGCAAAGCTGAAACTGTAATAAATGGAAGATGTATACAACTAACACTGATTCTGAATTCCACAATGGGAACGAGTTTCCTTGGATTTTGCACGTCCCTCTATCAGTCCGGGTAGGATAAGAAAAAATTTCAACTACAATATTATAGCTAAATCAAATAAGTACACCGTTGTTAGAACATTGTGTTCGCCGAACTTTTCAGTTTAAAAATAGATACTACTATTTTTTATTTTAGATACTATTTGGTTGACTCAGATGCGATTGTAAATGAAACGTATCGGCAGAAGTCAGTTTGAAACCCTACGAAATAACGCTGCTGCATCGACTGATCAATTGAGATATTGCTGCTCGACGTCACTACTGTAGATGGCTGGCTATCGTATTGTGTATAATGGAGAGGTTTATCTCGAAAGATTCTGTTTTTCTGATGAAACATGGCTGTAGTTGTCGGGGAACGTGAACTCGCAGAGAAATAGATGTTTGAGTTCAAAAAATTAGTTACAGTAAGATTCTTTGCTTGAGGTGAAAACAGAAGCGTGGAGTGCAACTTGTACAACACGAATTATTATGCGATCCTTTCGCACCAAATTACACCTTTTGACAGGTATTCAGATACTACACTGAAAGCCGCTCTCGGAGATGTAATAACAACAAAAATTGTGATTATTTAATGTATCACAATGCAACAGCACACGCTGTCACAGCGCCTATGCCAGGATTACGAGCTGGTAGTTGCCAGTGACATCGACTGGAGGACGTTGACGTATCTGACCATACCAGAATACATGTGCACTTTTTATTTTCACCTGAAAATCTTTTTCGTATTTTTGCGACTTTCATGCTTTCCCGCGTCGATGCCTCAATTGTATCCTGCTTTATGAAAGTCTGTGCTGTAAGTTGCAGCTACACCTGTCAAGAGAGAGTGGCGAATCGCCGTGTGCTGCTTAATCATGTAAAAGTGTAGTACTCCAATGTGTTGTCATTCATTGGTAGTTTATTCGTGATATCTATGGATGCACAGCAGTTGGGCAAAAATATGGAGATGCAAAACAAACAACACGTTACCATGCCTATTAAGATGCAGCAAACCCGTTGGCATTCAAAGTAGCTTCCAGTAGACTCGGAAAGTATAAATACAGGTCCAGTATGGTCTTCAAGGGACCCTTGTATGGTTTTTCCTGCAAAATAGCGATAATTTCAAGTAACGATGGTGGAGGTGAATAGCGGTCACGCAGCCTTCCCTCCAAAGTCGACCAATTAGGTTCAACAGTACTGAGATCTGATGACTGTGGTGGCAGTGCAGATGAGGCAATTCATCGTCGTGCTCACAAAACCAGTTCTGAACAATGAGATCTGGGTGGGCAGGGGTCACGCCCTCTTGGAACACAACATCACCATTGCGGAACAAAAATTGTACTAGGGGATGGACTTGATTAGACAAAATGGTCACATAATCCTTGGCAGTAATGCTACGTGGAGAGTAACCATGGGCCCCGTGGAATAACACGACATGGCTGCCCATATCATCAACAGACCCCTTCCATCATTCACGCTTGTGACGTAAACTTGCAGAAATTGGAAACTGTGTAGCAAGCCTCATCCGACCACATGAATTTCATCCATTGTGCGTAGTCTAGGTTTTATGACTTCGGCATTACGTTTTCCTGAACGGGAACTTGCATCACTGATCAGTGCTTTTGGAATTCCGGCTCGCCGGCATGAGTGGCCGAGCGGTTCTAGGCGCTACAGTCTGGAACCGCGAGACCGCTACGGTCGCAGGTTCGAATCCTGTCTCGGGCATGGATGTGTGTGATATTCTTAGGTTAGTTAGGTTTAAGCTACGTTCTAGGGGACTGATGACCTCAGAAGTTATGTCCCATAGTGCTCAGAGCCATTTGAACCATATGAATTCCGGCTCTCCCTGATTCCCTGCTTATGGAACTCACTCCTTAATGTTTCGGTGCTAGCAGGATGCGCGAATGCGACATTCAGCTCTGCAGCTACTTTTGAAACTGCGTTCCTCTTACACTGAGGTGACAAAAGTCGTAGGATATCTATTAATATCTTGTCTGATCTCATTTGGCCAGCGTGGTGCAGCAGCTCGACGTATCAGGGACTCAACAGGTAGTTGGAAGTTGCAGAAATATTCAGCCATGTCGCCTCTGTAGCGAAAGCGTTACCGGTGCATGTTGTAATGCACGAACTGGCCTCTCGATAACGGCTCGTAGATGTTCTATGGGATTCATGTTGAGCGATCTGGGTGGCCGAATCTTCGCTCGAATTGTCCAGAATGTTCTTCAAACCAATCACGAACAACTGTGTCCCGATGACATACCGCACTATCGTCCATTAAAATTCCATCGTTGTTTGAGAATGTGAAGTCCATGAACAGCTACAAATCTTCTCCAAGTAGCCGAATATAACCATTTCCAATCAATGATAGTTCCAGTTGGACCAGAGGACTCAGTCCGTTCCATGTAAACATAGTCCACACTTTGGTCCGTGGCTTCGTGTCGTCTGCGACACACTCAAACACCACCATCAGCTCTTACCAACTGAAATCGGGGCTCATCTGACCAGACCACGGTTTTCTAGGATCCAACCGATATAGTCACGAGCCCAGATGAGGCGCCGCAGGCTATGTCGTGCTGTTATCAGAGGCACTCGCGTCGGTCGTCTGCTGCCATATCCCATTAACGCTAAATTTCGCCGCACTGTCCTAAAGAATACGTTCGTTGTACATTCCATATCGATTTCTGCAGTTATTACATGCAGTCAAGGGATCACCAATTTAGTATTGGAGGGCAGCGTGGAGGGTAAAAATCGTAGAGGGAGACCAAGGGATGAATACACTAAGCAGATTCAGAAGGATGTAGGTTGCAGTAGGTACTGGGAGATGAAGAAGCTTGCACAGGATAGAGTAGCATGGAGAGCTGCATCAAACCAGTCTCAGGACTGAAGACCACAACAACAACATACATGCAGTGTTATTTGTCTGTTAGCACTGACAACTCTACGGAAACGCCGTTGCTTTCGGTCGTTAACTGACGGCCGTCGGTCACTCTGTTGTCCACCCTGAGAGGTAATGCCCGAAATGTAGTATTCTCGGTACACTCTTGATACTGTAGATCTCGGAATGGTGAATTGGAATGGCCCATGCGTCTAGCTCCGACTATCACTCCGCATTCAAAGTGCGTTAATTCCCGTCGTGCCGTCATTATCACGTCGGAAGCCTTTTCACATGAACCGCATGAGTACAAATGACAGCTATGCCAATGCACCGCTTTCGTATGCATTGTGCACGCTGTACTACCGCCATCTGCATATGTGCATATCGCTATGCCATGACCTTTTGTCACCTCAGTGTATTTTTCGTTCGCCAACGGCCTTGCCGCAGTGGTAAACACCGGTTCCCGTCAGATCACCGAAGTTAAGCGCTGTCGGGCTGGGCTAGCAATTGGATGGGTGACCATCCGCTCTGCCAAGCGCTGTTGGCAAGCGGGGTGCACTCAGCCCTTGTGAGGCAAACTGAGGAGCTACTTGATTGAGAAGTAGCGGCTCCGGTCTCGTAAACTGACATACGGCCGGGGAGCGGTGCGCTGACCACATGCCCCTCCATATCCGCATCTAGTAACGCCTGAGGGCTGACGATGACACGGCGGCCGGTCGGTTCCTGTGGGCCTTCCACAGCCTGTTCGGACGGAGTTTAGTTTTGTTTTAGTGTATTTTTCGTTACCCTCCTCATCAATGACCGTCTGCCACGAACATTCAACACATACTTCCGTCCGCGTTGTGACTTTGCGAGACGATATTTTTCCACTTTCCCTCTGTGTTGAATAAAACTTCGATACGATGTCTCTCGAGACATTTCGGCTACCGTGATTGCGGAAACACCCAGAATATGAGCACAAAAAATTTGCCCACGCTCGAATTCACTTAGGTCCTACATAATTCACTCACAGCTGCATAGAACTGCTGACAGTTGCAGCTTGTTGAGGACATTGCATAGGTTCCGTTCGTGGTCAATTACGACAGCGCAACCTACAGGCTTGGCTAGCATTTGCATCTTCGTCCAATCACGCATTTCTCGCACTTTTTCTCCAACCCCTGCATTTATCACTGGAAGAATTCGCAGACTCAGTAGCCCATTAGATCCAGTTATGCTAGTAAAAATCTTGCAGAGTCTGTCGTGAAGTTGTCCTCAGAATATTCGTTTCGACTGTTTTGCCTTTGATTCCTCCAGATTGACTATCGGTGAATGTATAGTCCACTGCTCCGTGCCTCTGAGATTTTCCAGCATTTCTTTGCCTCTGGTAACGACTAGTGGTGACTCTGCAAACCCATGACTCAATGAAACGCAGCTCTGTGGCCAATCGGCCTTTACTTGCCGCAGGTTATGCGCCGTCGCTTCTGGGGAACGGCCTGAATTGCTCTCCCGTCCCCAACCGTCAGTTGGACTGTACGTGAAGGCGTCTCCAAAGCTCTACGTCGAAAGAAAAACTTACAGCTTTCAGACAGAGACTACGCAGAGTGGACACACTGAGCCCAGTGTACATGACGCATATCCCTGTTGTTGAGATGATTTATATCTAGTTAAAACATAGGTCTGTTACCCAGAGAATCACAACAGGTCTGCTACTAACAGCAACCAGGTTGGAAATATATTATTTAGTAAAGCGAATGAATATCAGACCATAAGGTTGCTACTCGGTTAAAACTCTGAACAGGACCATACCGACCTGCACTTCAAATGAGATCCATTTATTTAAAAACATATGTATACCATAAGAATATGGAAAGTAAAACTACGAGAAAACTAAGCACTACTAACTGCAATACAAAAAACTATGCGTTACTCTGTACAACTTACTAAGATTCAGATTCCAGGGCACCGTAACCCACTGGGTCTTTTTTTCATAACTATAGTTCAGAACAGCATATGAATCTGTATACATATGGACACTGATATACTAGAGAAATTCCAACTTGACAAAAAAAGAGCAAGGGAACTGATAAAACGAACTCTGGCCAATACATCAAAAACTTTTGGGAGAACTGTCTGAACCATTCAAGATAAAAACTGGGATCAGACAATAGGACTACTGGAATTACTTTTTAATTTGGTTCTGTGAAAAGTGGTCAGAAAATGACAAACTGAAACTATAGCTATAAATAATGGTACAAGTCGCAAAATTAAAACTGGCGTTCATTGTCTACCATTTACTGACGATATAGCAAACCTCTCTAATAACAGGCCAGAAGTTGTACTATCTGTAGAGAAACTCCATGAAATAGAGGCAAAAACTGGTCTCCAAATTTTGTATGATGAGATGCACTATATGGATGGGACCAGAGCAAGATTCAAATATCAACCTTTAACCAACAAATTCAGCAAAATCTCCCGTGTAGATAAATTCAGGTACATAGGAGAAATTATTGAACCGGTAGGGCTAAATCGAAAACCTAACAAAGAAAGAATTGCAAAACTGCAAAGAGCGTACGAACTCGCTTGGAACAGATACAAAAAAAAATTCTATGTCACCAAAGAAAAATATACGACGGCTATCAGAGCAGAACCTTTTTAATCGTCTGAAAGTACAATAAGAGACTGGCAGCTCCCAAATAAAACTCATCTGAAAACATGAAAAGAAATTCTCAGAAAAATTGTAGGAGAAAAATGCGGAAATGCCATTCGGATAACAAAGAACTTACATTTGCTTATATTTCACTACGGAAAGTCTTCGACATTTTGATTGTAAATATGCTAAAATTTTGCTTCCTTCATTCATCCTGGTTCTTACTAAAGTAAACGAACATTCTTATTGTCTATTTACCCACTGACTTCAGGCAAGACGCAGTTTTCTTTCCTTTGTCTGTCTCCCTTCTGGCCTGGCGACCGTTTTTTTTTCTTTTTTAATGTTTTTAACAGAAGGGTTCACGTAAGGTAAGATTATATTGGTTCCTCTCTTGTGAATATTGCCATCGTTGCATCTTCGACTTTTGTAATCCTGTCATCCTCTGTTGCCTATAATATTACGATATATTGGTAACTTTGACTTTGGGACCGTCTAATTACAACTGAATGAAACACAATTTTTTATCTTACGCGTTTAGTCTTTATTCTTTGCAAGGCATCTTCAGTGGCCTGGAATATGTATATATTATTCAACTTACGTTTAGGACCTTGTCTACATATATTATAAACAGTTCCGGTACTTTTTGCTTTTTCTATGATGACGTAATAATTTACAGTTCTACTCACAAAATTCGTACTTGTTGAACTACAGAACTTCAAATTATTACTGCATTATGGAAGTACAGAAAAGCAAGAAGTGTTTATAATCTATATATAATGTCCTAAATGTAAACTAAATAGCATAAACAAAAAATTGTACATATTCCAGGCCACTGAAAATTCGTTGCGAAGAATAAATGGAAACTCGTATAGCGCAAAATGTGTTCCATTCAGTTGTAATTAGACGCTCTCAAAGTAAAAGTTATCAACGTACCGTAATATTGCCACCGTTTGTTAGAGGATAACATCCACCGTTGGTTAGTGGATAACAAAACTTTCTGAAGAATAACTCATTGTGAAACTATCTCTTTAATAATTTTTATTAAACGTTCACCTACACAATTTTCACTGACAAAAACAACTCAAACTTAACCTACTTATTTATTAACCACAATATACAAGCCCAACGCAATCTGACTGCTATATATTGACAACATGACCTCCAATAATTAACACAAAAGAATGGCCCTGAATTGCAAGAAATCCTAACAATAATAATACAAATTCAAAAAATATTAAATTAAGGAAATATGAAACTACCTTCAACTCTGTTAATTGTCTAAACTCATTTCAATCACGAATCCCAACAGTGCAAACCCCACTATTTTTCATGAGTCACTTCCCTCACAGAAAATTTTCGTAACACGAACTACAGCAATTACAGCAAGTAGCAACTACAGTCAGCTAAATAAAAAGATTCTAACTACTATAGACTCTAACTACTAAGAGGCATATGGTCAGCGAAAGAAAGATTTTGTTGAAGAGCAAACAATGTATTTAGAAAATTTTACCTTCTTTACGTGACATCCATCATCATACATTTCCTTGCGTATTTTCTTATAAACACATCATTTCATCCCACTTTACACTGCATGTCCTACCAACAGAGAGCCTCCACTAACAATATCATGTCCATACACTTCCTATCCACTAGCCAGCTGCTAGTCCGTCCAACCACAGAACCTCTTGCCGAGGGCGCAGAGCGTTGTCAGCGATATTAATACAGTCTACAGCGCCGCCAACATACAAACAGGCAACTTACAAGTGAATTAGAAAAGTGGCAGGGAAAAGTGCTTTGCCAACGGTCATATTATTATCAGCTAGACGTTTCGGAAAATGCGATAGCTTTCACAGAAATTTGATCAAGTTTTAGAGTACGGTTACCTTTCACATAAATTAAAATCGTTAGAGTATTTTTTGTGGCTTAATGGTTTTAGTAAAGGTATGGAAATGGAAATGAGCGTTTGGCGTCATTGGCCGGGAGGCCCCTCGCGGGGCAGGTCCGGCCGCCTTGGCGCAGGTCTTATTACATTCGGCGCCACATTGGGCGACCTGCACGCCGGATGGGGATGAAATGATGATGAACACAACACAACACCCAGTCCCTGAGCGGAGAAAATCTCCGACCCAGCCGGGAATCGAACCCGGGCCCGGAGGACGGCAATCCGTCACGCTGACCACTCAGCTACTGGGGCGGACTTAGTGAAGGTGATATTTATAGAGTTAAAGTGTCACATTGTTAGGCTATTCGTGTACACAACTTTCCCGTCTGTATCACTTCAGGATCGTGCCAAGGCCACGATTGTTAGCAGAAGCGATCCGACACTTTCAGGGGGTAAAAAAAATTAGTTATATATTTAGTAGGTGATAGAGTTAATAAAACCAGAAAGTCTGTTGTCTTAGATTAACATTTAACTGCCTGTTTAATTAACACTAGGGAATATCTTGTCACAAAAGAGCGAGTTCGTGTCATGATTTAGGCAAGAATTCACATTCCGGAGGACAGGTATTCAAATTCCATTATCAGTCATTCAGACTTATGTTTCTTTCATTATTTTTTTAAACCGATTAAGGCGATTGCTGGGACCTTTACTTCGAACAGAACACTGTCAATTTTCTCGTCCATTCCTGTCCTATAAGACTATGTACTCCAGCAGTAATGACCTCGTCGTAAACCGCATATTAAACTCTACTCATTCTTCCTATTTTTCTTGTCACATAGTTTATCAAGCAACTATAGAGGTTATTTAGGAGATCTAAATAAACGTAAAAGCCTTGTAAGACAAAACATGAGGAGTAAAGCAGTTTTTCTTTCTTTCTTGTCATTTCATTCCTTCGACTGTCAGAAGAAGAGTCGGCTAGCACCTTTACAGTACCAGTCTTCAGCCAAAAGAAGTAATAAAATACAAAACACTTTATTAAAAAATATATGAAATCAGTACATGTTTCTAAAATTATTAAAACCGGTGCTTGTACAGTGCAAATTTATAGTAAAAGATCGTTAGTTTTTAAAAATTCAGTCACTTAACAATGGTTTTAGTGTTACTGGACTTACGGGAGGATGGTTGTTGAAGGTTTTGGTATAGATGTAGGATGGGTTGGGCATGAGGACACCCGAGTCAAGCATATGGAAAGAAAAGGAGGGAAG
Source organism: Schistocerca cancellata (assembly GCF_023864275.1). Classification (NCBI taxonomy): domain Eukaryota; kingdom Metazoa; phylum Arthropoda; class Insecta; order Orthoptera; family Acrididae; genus Schistocerca; species Schistocerca cancellata. The sequence goes on along the minus strand of NC_064628.1, from coordinate 642,098,216 downwards.
TGTGATGAAGATGAGTATTGTATTAAATGTGGTAGAAATGGTAGATGTTTTGGCTGATTTCGTGATCAGGTAGCGAGAGACGGCTAAACGTTCGTTACAATACAATACAAAGCATCTTCATGTTCTGTGTCAAATAAGACAGTACCAGTATCCATGCAGTAGTTCTCAGGATATTAACAAGTGTAATAATTTGTTGATGTCTACAGAAATAGTACTGCCGTACTCTTACTGAGATGTTAGGGATTTACGAAAATACAAAATGAAAAATAAAATGTTTGAAACACGAAGACTGGCTCTCACCTCACTGACATCTGGAACTGAGTTGTCACGAATCTGGAAAACCAGTGGCGTTTTAATGGTTCCTATGTCCTGCCTACAGTTGAAAAATCTTTAATTATTGGCCTAATAAAATTCTGTCGCGATTCTCAGACATAAAAATGATTAAAGTTAAGGTGCGTGGATCTCAGAACTGTTTACGTTACCACTGAATGTTACGAAAAGTCATTAATTGAGAACAATACTGATCTTTCTGTTTGATGCCGTAGTCACTGTTTTTGTAGTAGTTGCGCGTTGTGCTGAAAACAAATGGTATATTATGTCATAGAGAGGTTCCCTGTATGTTGGAAGTGTTTGAGAATAATGTGTTAATCTACTTCTCGCTCTCAGAACTGTGATGTAATTCCTTCATTCAGTAAAGTCATCAAGAATGGAGCTTTGTCTTGTACTCAAAACGACTTAAACAGGTATTAAATGTAACTTGTTTAAAAAGACACACCAGTTAGCCTCATTTTCGTACGTGTTCTTCATTTTGAAACAGTCACAAAACAATTTTCCATATTAATTGTACATTAAGGTTAGAGACGAGTTATATTTCGACTTCTTTCCATCACAGCTCACAACCAACTCTCTACTACTACTAGCAGCCAGAGAAAACATAAACCAAAGAAACGTAAGCTTTACATCGATAACTCATAGAGTGTAATAAATATCGACTTTTAAACACAGGTAATATTCAAAAAAATGGTTCAAATGGCTCTGAGCACTTTGGGATTTAATATCTGAGGTCATCAGTCCCCTAGACTTAGAACTACTTAAACCTAACTAACCTAAGGACATCACACACATCTATGCCCGAGGCAAGATTCGAACCTGCGGCCGTAGTAGCAGCGCAGTTCCGGCCTGAAGCGCCGAGAACAGCTCGGCCACAACGGCCGGATCAGGTAATATTTAACTATAATATTTTACATCACATACTAGTTGCATTTTGTTAATTTTTGAACAATCAGTTAATTTTAGATGGCCTTTCGTAATAAAAGAAGACAAATAAACATGATATAATAACACTGGTCAACACTCATTTTCTTGCCAAGGATATTTGAGTGGCTTTAGGATGGGTTAGTGGTGCTGAGGACGAATATAGCAACCATTTATGCAGTTTGGCTCTAGTTTTTGAGATAATGCATGATTTGTCCACGTATAAAACATAATTGAAAAGTTTCTCTATAAGTATATCATTTTCCGTCCATGACGAACCGCTTCCTGCACGCTTTCCTTTTATAGGTCTCTTCAGAACAGTCACGTTGCAGATTCCAGCAATAATCTGCCATCATATGCCTGTCCCATCTTCCTTTATATCTTTCCTCTATTCCTTTCATATCTTGATGGAACCGCTCTCCTTGTTCCTCACTGAAATCACCTAGATTACGAGGAAATCGATCCAAGTGGCTGTGAAGGAAGTGCAATTTTATGCTCATGTTAGCTCCTAAGTTTTGAAAGTTAGTGAGCATGTTTTTGACCAGTTCCTCGTAATTGGGAGCTTTATGATTGCCCAAAAAACATTTTACAACAGCGACAAAACTGTTCCAGGCCGATGCTTCAGTGACAGCCATGACACTTGTAAAATTGGTATCGTTGATGAGCCTGCGAGTTTGAGGACCATCAAATATTCCTGCCTTAAGTTTTTCACTACTGAGTCCAGGGAACGTATTGCAGATGTATGAGAAGCAATTACCATTTCTGTCTAAAGCTTTGGTGAATTGCTTCATTAGTCCTAACTTAATATGTAATGGTGGAAGAACAATCTTGTCCCTACTAACCAGAGGTTCATTAATGATGTTTGCTTCACCAACAGCCATATGTTCCCTTGGAGGCCATGTTTTCTGATTCCAATGTTCGTGCTTTGCCCTACTATCCCACATGCAGATAAAACATGGGTGCTTTGTGTATCCACTTTGTTGTCCAAGCAAGAAGTTCACCATTTTCAAATCAACACAAATCAACCACTGGTGCTGCATATACTGAATTTTCTGCAGAACCATCTTGATGTTAGCATATGCTTCACAAAGTTTTGTTGAGTGGGCAATTGGAATAGATGCGTAACGATTGCCATTGTGTAGGAGAACACATTTTAAACTTCTAGTGGAACTGTCTATGAAGAGACGCCAGTCCTCTGGTCTATATTCCGGCAGCCCCAATTCAAGTAAAAGTCCAGGTATATTGCTGCAATACACTATAACCTCTTCTTGGTTGAAGTATGGAAGAAGGTTTTCTTCTCTCGTCCGGTAAGCCGTTATTTTAACACTTGGATGAAGACAGTTCTTTTCCTTAAGCCTGGATGCTAAGAGTTCTGATGCTTGCTTTGAAAGATTGAGTTCTCGTATCAAGTCACTGAGCTCCTTCTGGTCGAACTGCTGGGGTTGTGTCTCACGTCCTTCGTATTCCGAACCACTACTTGTACATTCCTCGCCGTGCACCTCGTCATCTGATGATGTTAGCGTGGGTAATGTTGTGAAGGTTGGTACAGGAACATCGTTGCTGTGCACCACCGGTCTTCTTGCTGACTCCAAATCGGGATATTCCCACTTTCGTTTTTTGAACCTATTAAAACCTTTCACATTAACAATGCAAAAATAGCAATCATCTGTATGGTTTTCTGCTCTCGCCATACCATAGGCACTCCGAAGTTTAAGCTTTTCCTTTTTCGTTTTGTCCACTGCCGTAAGCACTCCACACAGCATTTACAAACTTTATGGGGTGCCCACGCCTTGTCTTGATCTCCAAGTTTAATTCCGAAATATGCCAGATACGCTTTCTTCACAAAAGGAGTGATATTCTTCCTGTTCTTTTGAAGAACGTATTCACCACAAATGTAGCAGAACTCATCTGGATGGTTCACGCAAAGACGGCATGAAGAACTCATGTTTTCCTAAAACAAAATTGCACAAATACTACATATTATGCAGAACTTTCTTGTATTTGCATGTCAATCACATCCAACAAACATCATTAATTGTTTTGTGTGAAATGAATACTCACCTCTTATTTGCTACGTCACGATGAAAAGGTTCTATCTCCTTGAAGCTGCACTGCACATGTGTGTGACTTTCGACCATCGCCATTTTTCTTGTTTACACTGAACGCTACCTATCGGCTGTTGCGGGGATTACCTCGGCCAACAAATGAATGTCGAGTACCGCCGAATTCAAATCTGCACAACCCTCAATATCTTCAACACACGCACCGCACAACAGGACTGAACACATGCTGACAGTGTGATGTTTGCATGATGTAATCCTCAACCACACAGATGCACTCCCTGAGCACAATTGTTTAATAAAGATAGTACAATATCACTAATTAAAAAACAGGTAGCAAATACATTACACCATATATGGACCCTGCAGTCGATATTATCCACATGAAACTCTCATTTCCACAAATAACCTATATCTCAAAAACCAGAGCCAATTTGGAAAAAGTACAAATATACTCGGAATGAGTATCATAACAATATCCCATTTTCGTTCAAACTTCCCTGGCAACGAAAAAAAAAATTTATTTTGTAGAGCTGTGTAATTATTCGTCCCCAAACATCGAAATAAACCAATGAACCCAGATTGAGAAAATATGCATTAGCAATATTACAAATCGTGAAAACGGCAAAAGGTGTATCGTGTTGTAGATTGATTACAGCTGTATCGCCATCTACTGTAATCCATAATGACACATGCATAGTTTCGTTGTAGCGTCAACAGGTAAAGGTTGCGGGTTTTTCTGCCTCCAGTGCCAGAGAAGACCTTCGGACCTCCAGCAATCTGCCTTCCAGCAGAAAGCCTTTGCGTGATCGAATCAGGAGGGAGGAAGTTACCACTTTAAGCCTCACCAGAAAGTTGTAGCATGATGCATGGGTGGAATAAGCAGTTGCTAACTCCTGCCGTAAGCACAATCTCTCGTGCACTCGATACCATTTGATGATGGGCGGTGCTTCTATAGAATTATCGTGACCTTTAGAAAGTGTAATCCGACGTGAGGGCACAGATCCTTACAGAGTACTGTTGCGCCAGCAAAGAATAAAGCAGAGCAGCTTTTAAAGCACTCGGTATTATCGTTTCCATTAAATCAAAGACTTAGCGACGAACTAGAGAAGTAACAAATTAACGTACTTTCTTTGAAGTGAAAATTAAGTATTTCCTTTGATGATGCTTTACTATCGGATTTTCACTGTTATTTTGTGAGATCGCTTGTAGGTCGCACCTCAGTACTGAAAGCTGATGTAGGAAAGTGTCATACCAGTCTTCAGTACAGCATGTGGACAGGGAATTTTCGAACTGTTTCAGAAAGTTCTGCGCGTCCCATAGTGGCGTTAACGATGTTGCTTTGACTTTTTCCCGGTGAGCTGTAATTTAGAAGCTGCCCTACTTAATCTCATCAGTAACCTAAAGGGGGATATAATTTGAAAATGAGACAGCAAGATACGTCGTGAATTGTCAATGGTCTTGAAATTGAAGAGATGAAAAGAGACCAGATCTGTTTCCTTTTTCCACGAATGAATGTTACACAAATTGGTTACATGATCGTTTGTAGGTTGATGTGCTTCGCTAGAAAACATGGTCTCAGAGAGGCAACTTGCCTGTTGTTAACCTTATGGCGTAACCATGGAGCTGCTTGTATCACAAACACTAAAGGGAGGTTCTTGAATTTCGACTCTAAAAATGCTTTCGTTTTCAGTAAAATATCATTCGCATATAGCCGCTAACGATAACCTGTGAGAAATCCTCAATGCCCTAATTATATTCATAGATACGTAATAGAGTTGGAGCAGTTTATTTACAACGAAAAATGGTACAGATTTCACTATACGGGAAAGCAGGATAACAGACATGTTCATATTTGACACAGGTCAGACTCTTAACATGAAGGTCAATGTCGGACTCTCAGTAAGAAATATGCCCTCCTCGGGCACTAATCCACAGTTAGCACCTGTTATGCTGTCTACCAGGCTGCTGAGAAGTCCTTTTTAAATATTGTCCCGCTCCCCTCTCAAGGCGGTTTTCAGTTCTTGCACGGTTCAGTGAGGGGGTGTCGAATAGCATCCCAGGCATGTTCTGTAGGATGTAAGTTCTAGGAGTAAGCAGGTCATTCTATTCATCCAATATCTTCGCTCTCCAGTGTGTCCGACATTTCAACACCTAGGCCATAACGATGACGTCCATGTGGTGTGTATCGTGTTCCCCTCTCTCTCCACAGCCAGAATCACTTGCCACAGTGAAATGGGATTCGTCAGAGACAGTGAACCACTTCTGCTGGCCCCAACTAACATGCTCCCTACACAAACGAACTCTTTTTCGATGATGGCTGTGGCTGAAGTGAGGCCCATTTACAGGCTTTAAAAACCAGCCTCATAGACATGTGTACCAGTAGTGGTTGCAAGATCTGCAGCAATCTGCCTAGATATCCATTCCTTTACCCCACTAGGACTACGTAGTGATCCGTGTACGACCACCAGTATGCTGTTACATAGTATTTCGACCTTCGGCGGCCTATTTTTAGCAGCAAGATGACACTTTTACACACACTACTCGCACTGATACGACCACTCTGACCGGCTTCTGGCCGTCCAGCTGTTCGACCAGGATTGTAAGCGCTCAATTGATGTCTTGCAGACACGTTGCCGTACCACACGGGACGTCATACTAATCGATTCCACAACAGCGTTCGTGGAACACCGTTCTGCATGAACTGTCGAATGTATACAGAGTGTTCGTACACAGGCTTCGCTGCAGATAACGCATCCCGCCCTCTACATTTCCTTTTACCATCAACTGTCGGGTGTTCCGCAGCAGTTGTCAGTTGTTCTGCAGCTGCTGGCAGTTGTTCCCTAGCAAGTGTCAGTTGTTACACTGCCAAACAGTGCATATAATGTCTTTCTTACTGCAATTATTTAAAAACACATATTTGTTTAGTTAAATCGGAAAACAATCAGTCCAACAAACTTGCCATGACTACTGATTGTAATATTTTTCACTGGTTGTAATACTAAACTTGTTAATAAAAAGACTTCTTGGAGATGGAGAAACCTCTGGGTCGCTAAAGAGGAAGAATAAAATAAGATTTTTCGCCGACAAGCAAGCCAGTCAACGGTTTGGGATCAAGGACGCCGCTGCTTCGTGGCTGTATGTCGCGAGTGATAGTGTCATTTTTAATTCGTCAGCGACAGTAAAAGTTAGATCTGGAGTGCTATATGAAATGTGTGTATTATATGGCATCTATTGTCGATGTTTTCGATCTTAAATTGGTAATGCTGACTCATCTCGCTGACCTTAAATATTCAGACATTACCTCCAGCTGATTGATGTTGAATATACATAATGCTTCACATTACGTATGACTAAGACTGAATATCGAACGTGACAGGTTAAAACGTCCACGCATAACGGAAGGAATTTCATTCACCAAAACGTTAATCAATAAGGCCCACTAAAGATGCACAAAATACAAAATCGTGACTCGTAGTAGAATTACACTGGTATTCTTTAACTGAAAATATGCATCGGATAAGGATTCTGACAGCGCAAAAACAATCAAAACTACCTGATCTGTTCTGTATCTAACCACATCTGCCACATCGCAACAACGTTGTAGAGTTAGAAAACAATTTTCCATCTACCTGTAACCCTCCTCGGAGAACGCTTTAAACTAGAATAAGGATGAAAGAAAACTGATGGCGTGCTATATACTATAAAAATGATCGTGCATTCGACTGGCTTGACACTGACCAAGTGGTTCCTAAGATTATAAATATTTCAGACTTGCAGTCTGTGTAGAAATCGTTTTAATGTCAACTTTCATAATCTTTCTAAATCTCCTCTAAAACTAGTGAAACACACTGACGAGCACCAAGAATTTGTGCGACATTAACTAAAGTTCATAGGCGTGTTTCTACATCTAAAAGATGACGCCTATTCAAATTTCACGCCAGTTGCATAAGAGTGGCACTATAGCGCCGCTTTGAGGAGGCAAAACAGTTTTACTATAAATACACGCTGTAACGGTCGTGAGCATTAGTTATCTTTGAGATTGGACGTGCTGAACTGATGTTAGTTAAGAATGCCTTTAAGGCGACAAAGACGCCAATACCAACCCCCCTTTGAGTTTTAACAAGATCGTGTAACAGGGCTACGGGATGTTCCTTCTGCGCTACTGCAGAAAAACTTGGCAGGAATGCAGCCACTGTACGTGATTGCTGGCAGCAGTGGTCACAGAAATACAGGGTCGCAAGAAGACGGGGCTCCAGACAGCCACGTGGCACTACCGAAACGGACGACCATTGTGTTCGACGTATGCATCGTACTGCATCTGCGGCAGAAATCTGAACGCCACAGTGACACAGCGCATTGGGACAAGTTGGTTTCTTCAAGCACAGCTCCCAGCCAGACGCCATGCAACATGCATTCCACTCACCCCGTACCACCGCTATTTTCGACTTCAGTGGTGTCAAGCGAGAGCTCACTGGAGAGTAGAGTGGAGGTCTATTGTGTTTTCTGATGAAAGCTGGTTCTGCCTCGGTGCCAGTGACTGCCGTGTGTTGGTTGGAGGGAGGCCAGCTGAGGGGGTTGCAACCAACCTGTCTGCGTGCTAGACACATTCGACCTACACCTTGAGTTGTGGTCTGGTACGTAATTTCGTATGACAGCAGGAGCACTCGTGTGGCTAACCCAAGCACCCCGACTGCGAATTTGTTCGACTATCTGGTAATTCATTCAACCCGTTGCGATGCCATCCATCAACAGCATTCGAGGGTTTTTTCCAGCAGGATAACACTTCTCCGCATACTGTTGTTGTAGGCCTATATGCTCTGCATGTTGCCTTGGCCTACTCGATCACCAGATCTGCCCCATTGGAGCACATTTGGGATATAATCGGATGACAATTCGCGCGTCATCCACAAACAGCATTAACCATCCCTGTACTGACTGACCAAGTGCAACAGGCATGGAACTCCATCCCACAAACTGACATCTGGCACCTGTACAACACGATACATGCATGTCTGCATGCTTTCATTAAACGTTTTGGCGGTTACACCGATTGTTAATGTACCAGCATTTCACATTTGCAATGGCTCTTCTCGTGCTTGCATTAACCTTTGACCTTGCGATATTAATCACTTAAATATGTTACTAGACAAATGTATTCCAAACAGTCATTACTATATGTTTCTTATTTTTTGGTGTTGTGATGACCCACGTGCTGGCTGGGAAAGACTGATGACGTCATCTGGGGGTTGGGGCATGGGGTAATTAATTGATCAATTTAATTAATTTGCGTATCAATTTGATATCAAAACTACGCCAGCATCGCCATAACCCCACTACTAACAACGGGTATCAGTTTTTTTAGCGTTACCAGAATTTAAACAAAGCCTTATTCATATCAAAGTAGATTTGGTGAAGTCAGTGACTATCTAAGGAAATTTAGAAAAGTGAGTACAATCTCTGGTTCAGTCACTTTTTATCACCCAAGATACTTGGCATGATATGGTGTGGCCGAATACAGCCATCTTCAGATGCTCAAATACCAATAAATTATTTTTGTAACATACAACACTTAGCTAAAGCGAGATTATTTGGTCAACGTACCTTAAATTGGATCAAAGAAGTGATATAAATCAATTTTTATCACCCAATATTTCGTATGTTGTCTGTGTTATGAAGAAAACGTTGACTTAGTTGCGTTGAGGATGTAGTATCCGCTCACCGCAGCGTGGAAACAAAACAGAAATCGCTTCACACTTCTTCATTACAGGGAAGTCTAAGTTGCACTGGCCGGAGCTGGTCAGAGCTTACTGTCCCCATTACGGACAAACTGCGTGTTATGGCTGTCTCCAAGCTCTTATTTCGGCGAAGACTCCATTCCCTGGGGAAACATCCAACCCTTGGCTTACTCTTTGGGGAGGTACAGGGCGCGTTTTATTTCTCAATAAGCAGTGAGGCCACATTCGTATAGAAAGCGGCTTAGAATCCATAGTGTGAGAGATCCGGCGTGCTCTGTGATTCACATCGGTACAAATAACTTGATAATTTGTTTCTGTTAAATAAAAAATATAAACTATTTTTATTTTATTTATTTTCTGCTCTTCACATGTAAATGCCGTCTAGCGGCTAAGATCGGTCAAAGTGTAAATCTCCATTATATTTTCGTAATATAGTAACGGTGATCTTGCACAACCGAGCCCTGCATGTGCGGAATTAAGAATTAAATTAAGAAGCAATTCGAGGGACCAGCTGATCAACCGTGATTGCGGCTGCAGCATTAGTAAGGCAAAGGGGCAATCACTGTCTTTTATTGGGAAGAGGAAGGAGACATCCAACAACCATAATGAACTGCTGCTGGGAACAGGTTTTTCACCAAAGGACACGTCTCTAGCGCATGTACATGGACGAGAACGCATTACAGAGCAAGTCGTAAGGCTGACAAATGAGAGTAAGGGAAGGAGGAGCACACAGTCTGATCAAAAGTATCCGCACACCTATCATTAGAAATCAGTATCGGGCGTGTCTACCCTTCGCGTTTATGACGGGCTTGAACTCAGCTGGGGACACTTTCACTGAGATGTCCGAACGTCTGTAGAGGAATGGCAGCCCATTTTTCCTCAAGAACCGAATCCAGAGAAGATAGTGATGTCAGACGTTCTAACTCACCCTAACGATGTTCCATAAGGTTCACGTCGGGGCTCTGGACATCCCAGTTTATTTCAAGAACATATGTCCACAAACCAATGACTCACATATGCTGCTTAATGTCAAAGTGCATTGACATCTGATACAAATAACCGCTGTTCAAAAATGGTTCAAATGGCTCTGAGTACTATGGGACTTAACTGCTAAGGTCATCAGTCCCCTAGAACTTAGAACTACTTAAACCTAACTAACCTAAGGACATCACACACATCCATGCCCGCGGTCGCGCGGTAACAACCGCTGTGTCCGAACTGTTCATCTAATGTACGCAGTACACAATGATATAATATCCTCCTACACTTAATGTTTTGTGCAATAATGGGACAACACCCTAACTCCCCCGTCCCACAACACCACTGCCTTTGTACTTCACCGATGGCACTATGTATGATGGCAGGTAACGTTCTCCATGCTTCGCCAAAGCTACGTCCTTCCATCGCATTGCTACAGGATATGGCGTTATTTGTGACTCCACTATCCAGTGGTGCTGATTTTTACGCCACCCCAAGCATCGCTTAACTTTGACTGCAGAAATACACTATGTGATCAAAAGTATTCGGACGCCTGGCTGAAAATGACTTACAAGTCCGTGGCGCCCTCCATCGGTAATGCTGGAATTCAACACGGTGTTGGCCCATCCTTAGCCTTGACGACATTTTCCACTCAGGCATACGGTCAATCAGGCGCTGGAAGTTTTCTTGGGGAATGGCAGCCCAATCTTTACGGAGTGCTGCACTGAGGAGAGGTATCGATATCGCTCAGTGAGGCCTGGCACGAAGTCGGCGTTCCAAAACATTCCAAAGGTGTTCTACAGGGTTCAGGTCAGGACTCTGTGCAGGCCAGTCCATTACAGGGATGTTATTGTGTAATCACTCCGCCACAAGCCGTGCATTATGAACAGGCGCTCGATCGTGTTGAAAGATGCAATCGCCATCCCCGAATTGCTCCCAGACAGTGGGAAGCAAGAAGGTGAATAAAACATCAATGTAGGCCTGTGCTGTGATAGTGACACGCAAAACAACAACGGGTGCAAGCCCCCTCCCCCTCCCCCCCCCCCACCCTCGCCACGAAAAACACGACCACACCATAGCACTACTGTCTCCGAATTTTATTGTTGGCACAATACACGCTGGCAGATGACGTCCACCGGGCGTTCACCATACCCACACCCTGCCACTGGATCGCCACATTGTGTAGCGTGATTCTTCATTGCACCAATGTTTTTCCACTGTTCAATCGTCCAATGTTTACATGGCCGGCCGAAGTGGCCGTGCGGTTAAAGGCGCTACAGTCTGGAACCGCAAGACCGCTACGGTCGCAGGTTCGAATCCTGCCTCGGGCATGGATGTTTGTGATGTCCTTAGGTTAGTTAGGTTTAACTAGTTCTAAGTTCTAGGGGACTAATGACCTCAGAAGTTGAGTCCCATAGTGCTCAGAACCATTTGAACCATTTGAACCAATCCAATGTTTACGCTCCTTACACCAAACGAGGCGTCGTTTGGTATTTACTGGCGTGATGTGTGGCTTATGAGCAGCCGCTCGACCATGAAATCCAAGTTTTCTTATCTCCCGCCTAACTGTCGTAGTACTTGCAGTGGATCCTAGTACAGTTTGGAATTGCTGTGTGATGCTCTGCTTAGATGTCTGCCTATTACACATTACGACCCTCTTCAACTGTCGGCAGTCGCTGTCAGTCAACAGACGCGGTCAGCTGCACGCTTTTGTGCTGTACTTGTCCCTTCACATTTCCACTTCACTGGAGACTAGAAGTCTAGTCTGTAGGAGTCAGCATGGGTTTCGAAAAAGACTATCGTGTGAAACCCAGCTCGCGCTATTCGTCCACGGGTTCCCAGGTAGATGCCGTGTTTCTTGACTTCCGCAAGGCGTTCGATAGTTCCCAACAGTCGTTTAATGAACAAAGTAAGAGCATATGGACTATCAGACCAATTGTGTGATTCCTAGATAACGGAACACAGCTTGTCATTCTCAATGGAGAGAAGTCTTCCGATGTAAGAGTGATTTCAGGTGTGCCGCAGGGGAGTGTCGTAGGACTGTTGCTATTCACAATATACATAAATGACCTTGTGGATAACATCGGAAGTCTACTAAGGCTTTTTGCGGATGATGTTGTAGTATATCGAGAGGTTGAAACAATGGAAAATTGTACTGAAATGCAGGAGGATCTGCAACGAATTGACGCATGGTGCAGGGAATGGCAATTGAATCTCAATGTAGACAAGTTTAATGTGCTGCGAACACATGGAAAGAAAGATCCTTCATCATTCAGCTACAATATAGCAGGTCAGCAACCGGAAGCAGTTAATCACATAAATTATTTGGGAGTACGCATTAGGAGTGATTTAAAATGGAATGATCATATAAAGTTGATCGTCGGTAAAGCAGATGCCAGACTGAGATTCATTGTAAGAATCCTAAGGAAATGCAATCCGAAAACAAAGGAAGTAGGTTACAGTACACTTGTTCGTCCAGTACTTGAATATTGCTCACGAGTGTGGGATCCGTACCAGATAGGTTTGATACAAGACATAGAGAAGATCCAACGGTGAACAGCGCGCTTCGTTACAGAATCATTTAGTAATCGCGAAAGCGTTACGGAGATGATATATAAACTCCAGTGGAAGACTCTGCAGGAGAGACGCTCAGAAGCTCGGTACGGGCTTTTGTTGAAGTTTCGAGAACATACATTCACCGAGGAGTCAAGCAGTATATTTCTCCCTCCTACGTACATGTCGAGAAGAGACCATGAGGATAAAATCAGAGAGATTAGAGCCCACACAGAGGCATACCGACAATCTTTCTTTCCACGAACAATACGAGACTGGAATAGAAGGGAGAATCGATAGAGGTACTCAAAGTACCCTCCGCCACACACCGTCAGGTGGCTTGCGGGCTATGGCTGTAGATGTAGATGTAGATCACATTGGAATCAGCGGTTTAGAAGTGTGGAAATCTCGCGTACAGACACATGACACAAATGGCACCCAAACACCTGACCACGAACGAAGTCCGTGAGTTCCCCAGAGCGCCCCATTCTGCTCTCTCACGATGTCTAATGACTACTGAGGTCGCTGATATGGAGTACATGGGAGTAGGTGGCAGCACAATGCACCTAACATGAAAAACTTATGTTTCTGGGGGTGCCCAGATACTTTTGATCACATAGTGTATGTGGCTTACTCTGAGCTGCTCCACCATCGCATCTCATTCTTTTTGACTCCCTAAGTTGAGTCATTGTGCTCTATCGACTGCTGGTAGCACTTTCGAACTCAGGAGTGATTCCTTCCGCTGAATTCATGCGATTTTTTACAATCACCCTCCGCAATGCTTGTTGGGGTCCTGTCCACCAGTACATGTGGTCAGACTGGCGATTGTGTAGCTGTGGTTCTTTCTTCGCATTTCTGTTTCATAATCACAACATCAGCAGTCGAGTTGCGCAGCTTTGGAAGTGTTGAAATGTCCTTGATAAATCTGTTACTGAGGTGACATGCAATGATCCATCCACGTTCGGAGTTACTGCGTGCTCATGACCGACCCATTCTGCTGTTGCCGCTTACCTACCAAAAACACTCCGCCCCTCTTTGTATAATGGCCGATGAGCCTCTCGTAACATCTAGTGGTCAATTCCACATTACATAGGAGTGTCCGGATACTTCTGATCAGAGAGTGCAAATACCGCGTGCTCGGCCCGAGGCGGTCACTTTCGCCGACTTCCACATTATCAGTTAGGTTCCTCACGTATGTGAGAGATTCCAATGGTTTGCGCGGATTTTCTACCAGAAGACAGATCTACAGCCACATATGAACGCTTGGGAGACGCGTGGAACGTCTGAATGCCGCTAGATGGCCCCGCAGGAACTGAAGTTTCAGTATCACTGACAAAGAGGAGACGCAAACAGAAGAGCAGTACAAGAGAGGCCATCCAGCACGTTGGAAAACGTAACAAAAAAAAAAAAAATGCAGTTTGCAGGCACAGCCGTCGAGGTCTGAACTCCGTAGCAAATCGAAGAATAGGGAAAAACCCGCCATTACTGCAGCTTGCTTGGGGAAGTCAGGTGATCAGCGTACCTCATAATGACAACGAAGCACTTTGCCGAAATACTGTGCACGCTGGGTACCAAGATGCGGCCTTTCGCTCGTGAATTATTGAGTCGCCAAAATTATACGGGCTGAAACTGAAGAGTGTAAAATTGAAATTATGTATAAAAACGTATAGTTGCATGACTTATATGAACTATTGCAGGTCCATTGCTAATAAAAATACAGGGTGTCCCACATATAGCCGGTACAAAACACACCCAGCATTCGGGTAACAATGAACTAAGAGATAATAGACAATAGTAAGGTTAAAAAACGTAATTCCTGTTTATAAGAGATGCTGGAAGTGATGGCCATGGGCATCCGCGCGGAGTGGTCGTACGGTTTGAGGCGCAATGTCACGGATTGAGCGGCTACTCGCGCCGTAGGTTCGAGTCCTCCCTCGGACATGTGTGTGTGTGTGTGTGTGTGTGTGTGTGTGTTTTGTTCTTAGCATAAGTTAGTTTGCTTACGTAGTAATTAAGTCTAGGGATCGATGACCTCAGCAGTTTGCTCCCTTAGCAATTCACACACACGGGCATCCAGGCATTTCTGACTTCCTGTGATGAGGTTACCAGAAACACGCAGTGATTGTACAGGCGTGAAGCTGCTAATTTTTCTAGTAATGATCCGTTTAAGATCGTCTATTGTGCGAGGATTGTAAACATACACTTTGTTTTTTAGTGTGCCCCATAAATGAAAAGCGCACTAAGTCTGGAAAGTTGGGGGCCAGAGGCCTGTACTGACAAGTCTGTCTTCAGGGAGCACGTTGGTGTTGTAGGTCACATTGTGTTTGGATGTGTGAGAGGTTGCTGCATCTTGCTGGAATACTGCATACAGCTTCTCGTGCATTGTTGTGCACATAAAGAGTCAAAGATCTGGCACTCTTTAAGATGTAACAGAAAAACATTGGGCCAGTGATGTGCATGCCTGCACACACACCAATGCAAGAGGTGGAGAGGTTCACCATATAGAAAATGTGGGTTGTCCTGCAACCAGTATCTGCAGTTCTCGGAGTTTACATAATCCATCGAATGAAGTCAAGCATCATTCGACATCAAGTAAAACAAGGGGTCCAAGTAATCTTTAACAATTGATATTAACAACCGGTTACAATAACAGACTCTTTTTTCCTGATCCTCAGATTCCAACTATTGCGCCACGCTCACACGATAGGCTTTTAATTTCATTTCTTTTAGTACACGATCAAACGATGTACGAGATACACCAACCTGCTGTGATAACCTCCTTCCCGTCTTTCGGGGACTTCTCGGAATGTCGATGTGAATTCTGTCCATATTTTAAGGGGAGCTCACTATCGGCCGCGTATTCCTCGCGTATCCATTCAAAATGGATACTACGGGCCGGACGGTGTGGCCGAGCAGTTCTAGGTGCTTCAGTCTGGAACCGCACGACCGCTACGGTCGCAGGTTTGAATCCTGCCTCGGGCATGGATGTGTGTGATGTCCTTAGGTTAGTTAGGTTTAAGTAGTTCTAAGTTATAGGCGACTGATGACCTCAGCAGTTAAGTCCCATAGTGTTCATAGCCATTTGAACCAATTTTTGGATACTACAGTCCTCCGTTTCTTGCGCAGATCTTGAATAGTGCTGGTCGTGGGGAGCTTACTACCAGGATACTTCGCTTGATTTCTTTACATTCCTTGAAGGACCCTGACTTTATGTGACACTCCACGGTATCAATTCGCTTTTCAAATGCAAACTGCACCGTTTCTACAACAACGCAACGATACGAGCTTCTCACAACAACTTACGTACGAACACACAGCTGCACTCAACTTTCTAATAAAATGCAGTGTAGCTAGCTTTCGAGACAGTGTTGCCATTTCACGAGAAATTTGAACAGATAATTGCGTAGGCTTCCGCGGCCAGAGTCAGTCCACAATGGCTACAGTGCCGCGCGGGATTAGCCGAGCGGTCTTAGGCACTGCAGTCATGGACTGTGCGGCTGACCCCGGCGGTGGTTCGAGTCCTCCCTCGGGCATGGGTGTGTATGTTTGTCCTTAGGATAATTTAGGTTAAGTAGTGTGTAAGCTTAGGGACTGATGACCTTAGCAGTTAAGTCCCATTTGAATGGCTACAGCCATAAGTCGATCCACACAGCCTTGTCGACGAATACAAGTATGCAAGAGAAGCAAGAAATAGACAAACTGCAGCCAGCAGTGCGCTTACCTTACGTGAAAAATGTTATTGACCCAATAGGCAAACACCTCCGAAGGGTTGGGGTGCAGTCTGTCTTCTATAGCGGTCGCAGGGTGCAGGACGTGCTAGGCTCCACTAAAGACAAGGTGGATGCGTTACACACTGCAGGCGTGAATAAGGTGGAATGCGAATGTGGAGAGGCATACATCGGTGAGATTGGCAGGCCAATAGCAACGCACATTCAGGAACACGGGCGCTATGTTCGTCTAGGGCAACACAATAAATCTGCAGTGGCAGAACAGCAGCAAGATTGCGGAAAATAAATGAAATTCAGCGAAGCATGTGTGTTGGCCAAGCAGCCGGTTATGACGAAACACAAAATCAGAGTCCATCAAAATACTTAAACATCCTAAGAACATGAATAGAGAGGCTTGCTCCATCTTGACGGCCGGAGTGGCCGAGAGATTCTAGTCGCTACAGTCTGGAACCGCGCTACCGCTACGGTCGCAGATTCGACTCCTGCCTCGGGCATGGATGTGAGTGATGTCCTTAGCTTAGTTAGGTTCAAGTAGTTCTAAGTTCTAGGGGATTGATGACCTCAGAAGTTAAGTCCCATAGTGCTCAGAGCCATTTGAGCAATTTGAGCTTGCTCCATCTTGGCTGCCCAACTCACCGCACTGTCAACACGAGGCGCGAGCACTACCTGCGAGTAACTGCCGCTGAGCGGCCGACGTCCAGCATTTGGTAAACAGGAGCCAACTTCTCATTCGCCGGTGACCACCAAAAATGGCACATAATACAAGAGCCAATGAACAACAGAGGCTACGCTCTCCTTCCACCGCAGTAACCTATTAAAATAAATTGATTGGCGACTCCATAGAGTCCTGTGTGCACAACGACCATATACGTGAAATTAGAGAGAAGGTCAGCGTTGACCGTAATAGTGATGGTTTATTGACAGCAAAATCGATTTTCAATCACATAGTGATCATCTTCAGTGTTGTGGTGTACAAATTAAACTCATAGGCACTGGTGTCAAGTTATTATCAGTAACCAAAGCTTATGAAACGATCACAATAACTCAAAATTGTTGTTATCGTTTCATAAGCTTTGGTTACTGATAATAACTTGACACCAGTGCCTACGAGTTTAATTTGTACACCACAGCACTGAAGATGATCACTATGTGATTGAAAATCTATTTTGCTGTCAATAAACCATCAATATTACGGCCAACGCTGACCTCTCTACCATTAAAATAAAGTTCCCTCTTCTCCTTCCTTAAGTGAACAAAGAAATGAACTATCGGTTTAAAATTATGACGTAATGGCATGCGCAGTGAACAGTAATAACAAAATATAAGGGACACTGCAGAGCTAGAACGCACCAGTAGACCCAAAAGAAGGCCGCTGCAACCATGGCCGAAACGTTGGTTTCCTCCAGCAGTAGTTTTATACAAAATGACGCGGTACCATACCCAGAAAACTTTTATACCGAATTTAACTAGAGATCATTAACCGGTACGTGAGGTGAAACTTCCTCGCAGATTAAAACTGTGTGCCGGACCTAGACTCGAATTGGGAACCTTTGCATTTCGCGAGCAAGTGCTCTAACTTTTTTTTTTTTTTTTAGTTGATCTCATTTTGCTCTATATTGCTCGTTGAATTTGTTCGGGGCGGACGTCCGATGACATCCGTTCAGGTTCTTCGTTGATCCGTCCACTCAGTTTTTTCTTTATTACAGAGGGCTGCTGACCCTCTGACCGAACACGCTGAGCTACCGTGCCGGCGACCGTCTGAGCTACCCAAGCACGACTCACGACTCGTCCTCCATGCTTCTCAGAAGCTCTCCTGCGGAACACTTGGTAGAGCACTTGCCCGCTAAAGCCAAAGGTCCCGAGTTCGAGTTCCGATCTGGCACACAGTTTTAATCTATCAGGAAATTTCATATCAGCGCACATTCCGCTGCAGAGTGAAAATTTCATTCTGGGTACGTGAGGTGTACGGGTTTTATGATGGACACCCTGTATTATATTCGTGACATCTCTATTTCAAGTTTTGTAATTGCGTTATTTAACAGCTTAATCTGCAGTTAACATAAAATGTAACTTAACAGCATTTCTGAATTTACATCTATACTCCGCAAGGAACGACACGCTGTGTCGTAGGGTCTCTATGGAGCGCGAGATAATTTTCCCCGCTTTCTCTAGCACTGACGGATGTTGTGCTGAAAGGTACATCGTTGGTCTTCCTCGAGCATCTCCACCGCAGCAACAGTAACGAAACAACAACTAAGAGAGATAATATCGCTACAGCAGATGTGTCGAGACATTTATTCTTTGACACCCACGAGAAGCGACAACAGCACGGACCACCAGCGTCGGCCTATGTACAGTTCACGGCTAGGAGAGGCGGTGACGCGTCCACTCGTGTAACGGACTGTCTGGTAGGTAGGTCTCCGTTGGAGGTTGGTGGCCTTGCCTCGCCGCGGCCCGTGTGCTTAGCTGCGGTTCGTGTATCGGCCACTGCCGTTAACAACACACGCGGCTCGAGGACGCTGGCTAGCTGCCGTCACGCCACAAGCTGTGCTGAACCAAGCAGAAGACAAATGCCCGCAGTTCTCACTCTGCGAGGCCCGCCATACGTGACGACACGGCTTGGCTTCAGCAGTGAAAAGGCTCAAGACCCGTCTATACAGGGTGGGCACGAACGTCGCAGACAAGAAGTTGGACTTTATTCAGCGTTTTCTTTTGACTATATCTGTACTGGAATGAAAACTGCTCGTTCCGTAGCACAAAAAAGGCGAATATGTCCTGGACAAAGTTAGGGACGTAAAAGAGAGGAACTTTTCGACTTACCTGGCATCTTCAAAGACATTTAAATCAAAACATCTGGACACATTCGCTCTTTCTTACTTTTCGGTATTAGTACCAATGTCATGCAATATAACGCATCGTATTACGTAAAGTAGCATGATACACAATGTCATGTCATATAACATGACACATCCCGTCATATCATCCAACATGGCATTTGTCGTGTCATACAGTATGACAAGAAGTGTCATCAAAGTTTAGGATACAAGCATTCCCACTCCCGAATACTTCCTATTATTGACGCACCCCACGCTCGGATATTTCCTATTGCAGATGCATCCCACTCTCTAAAGCACATAAATTCATGTCTATTTGGTCTTACAACCTTCACCATACATATAACAGGGGTCGTCTCACTGCATTGGAGGAGTAGGGTTAACTCGTGAAAAAAGGGCGAATATGTCATGATGTTTTGGTTTAAATGTCTTTGAAGCTGTCAGGTAAGTCTCAAAGCTAGTTCACTTCTTTTGCATCTCTAACTCTGCCCAGGACATATTTACCTTTTTTCTGCTACGGCAGGAGCATTTTTAATTTTGGTTCCCTATTTTTATTCTACCATAATTTTGACATCAGACTGCTATAGGTTAACTTGAGCGACGACTGATCCTGCGAGTTTTTTTATTAGCTTTCTAACCATATTGCTTACATCGTGGCAATGGATAAAGTTTTCACAAACAACAGGACGACTATTAATGAAATGAATTTGTCTACCATCTAACAAAACGTGAACGGTTTCGCCCAAGTCTGAAACATAGAAACGGCGTGTAAAAAAAAAAGAAAAAACAAAACAAGAAGAAAACCTGACAAAAAATTGTTTTTTGCACATAAAATCCGAATAAAACTATAATGAAACAAGCTTTCAATTTTATCCTAAGAATGCATTTTTATTGTTATTCGATTCACTTGAAATCGTTTCTGCGTATTCAATTCACGTAAGAACGAATTTTACGTCCTACATTTCGCTGCAATTTAAACCATCGTACCTCGACAACGGATAAAGATCATTGAATAAAAAGAAAGTTATTTTCGACTTTACCCATTTATCTACGTTCGTGCAATGTTTGAGTCGATTCGTAAAAGTGGCTCGCTTCAAAAACTTCCCAGAAAAACGTGTTTTTTCACATAAATCCCAACGAAACAAGATTTTTTAAGCTTATCTCAAACCAATGTCCGATACGCCGGTGGATCAAATTTGAACCATCAGTCTCTCTATTTAAAGGTGACTGTTTTCTCACGTAAAATCCGAACGAGGCTAGTCACTTAATCCGAACGAGGGTAGTTACGTAAAATCCGAACGATGTGAATGCAAATGGTGCTGTTACCTGAACATTAATTTCAGACCAATTATAACCTCTTTCAAAAGGAAGTAATTGATTCACGCAATTTGCCTAGGGAGGAGGGGGGGGGGGCAGCTCAGGTTCGTCGTTCAACCTTGCTTAATAGGAGTATAATGTAACATAGATACAGTAAGATAATTGTTCGAATGACTGTAAAAATTGCCGCTGGTCCGAGCTAAAGCGAAAAATTCTCATCTCACGTTCCTAGCTCAAATAGAAACTGAGCACGCACTAAGCCCCCCCCCCCCCCTTCCTCCAAACGGCGATTCTACCACTGGGCTTTTCAGACGTACTTACTTACTTGTTACTGCGGTGGAACGATAAGAGACCCGTCAGCGAGGGTGGAGACGCGGGGGGGGGGGGGGGGGGGCTCGTTACAGTGTATTTGCTTAGCGTCCTCCACTTTACTCGCGACTGCGTAGCAATCACAACAAAAATAACTATATAAACGCATATTAGGCCTGCTGAAAAATTATTGCGTTAAAGAGTCATTTCTTTTTCTCTGCAATCCTGACAAAGGTGATTTGCTGTGGAGACTGTTAAATACCTCACTTTGAATTAGTTCAGAATTGCAACACTTTTTCAACTTTTCACGCTAATTAAGGCCATGGAATCATGGTCTTTTCCAGATGTCTCCTGACCAAAACCGACTGTGGTAGCTGGAGCCGAAGGTTTTTGTTAATCCTCCCGTTTGACTTTTCACGGTGATATTTCCATGGAAATGTTTATCTCCTTCTTCTTCTCAATGCTTTTCATATATTCCTTTCCTCACAGATTCTGCAGCCAAGGTCATATAGAGGGTATAACGTCAGACTCACACATTCTACACACTAGCGTGAATAATCGTTTTGTTGCCACTTCACCCAATGATTTCAGACATTCTGATGGAATGTCATCCATCCCTTCTGCCTTATTTCCCCTTAAATCTTCGAAAGCTCTTTTCGGCTCTGATTCTAATACTGGATCCCTTATCTCTTCTATATCGACTCCTGTTTCTTCCTCTATCGCGTCATGAGATAAGTCTTCACCACATAGAGGCCTTCAATGTACTCTTTCCACCTATCCACTCTCTCCTCTGCATTTAACAGTGCAATTCCCATCGCACTCTCAATGCTACCATCCTTGCTTTTAATTTCACCGAAGGCTGTTTTGACTTTTCCACATGCAGTGTCAGTCCTTCCGACGATCATTTCTTATTCGATAGCTTCACATTTTTCATGCAGACATTTCGCCTCAGTTTCCCCAAACTTTCTACTTATTTCATACCTTAGTGACTTGTATTTCTGTATTCCTGAATTGTGCGGAACAAACTCGTAGAATCGCAGGTCGGTTCTGAATCTCGCCCCCCTTTGCAAAGCTTTATGCGAACGCTCATTACATATATACTTAGCACTGTGGTTCGGAGGAAGGTAAGAGCGTAACAACTCTAGTAGGAGATACCATGCACAGTAAAGCAATGCAGGACTCAAAGTAACCCAGAGATCGAGGGCTGCTTTCCATTAAGAAACGTAGAATACATAGAGTAAAATAATTTGTCAGCCTAACTTTGAACTAGTAGCGAAAATTTCAGTTTCCTTTCATAAAAAACGTATGTAGCGACTTTAATCTCTGGTAGATAGATACAACACATTACTTACATAATTCTGAAATCTTCTATGAAAGAACAAAAGAAGCTTATTTTATTTTCAAGCACGGCTTTTTTTAGACATATTTACAATTTGAGGTTGGTTTGTGGATCTAAAAAGACTTGATTTCGTATATGATTCATGTATTATTTTTGACATACTGCATTTTCTTCAGTTTTTTTTTTTTTTTGCTTAAATCCGGGTGTGTCGTCTGTGTCCACATTTTATGGTATTCTTGCCTTTTATGTCATTTTCATTTGCAGTGCCAAACATGCCCTGATGAACAACGTGATGAAATGTAGCACCACTGTTGTTCATAAATGTGTTTGTTCGTCAGTTAGATCACCACACAGATTTTTATGTCTCTTGCAACGCAAACGTTAGTTGAACTCAATCTAAACAAATTGCCTCTCAACAGGCTGCATGATGAGACGCATAGTTAAGCATTAATAAGACACTTGAAAATGAAATTGTGCCATTTTAATTAGCAAAAAGTGATTCAAACAACAAACTGTGGTTATCGTACTGCAATTGTCGGCGGATACTTTCTGGCCCATCACAGTGATGCACAGAAGTCAATACAGAAATTTATAAAAACAATTGTGAAGAGGAGTACGATATGGGAACTCTCGAAACTGGGAAACTTTCGGCGAGAATACATTTATAAATCGGAAATATTATTATGGAACCCAGTCTGAGTGTTCTTTACTGGCTCATTTACTTTATTTCGATGTTCAGGGTGACAGAGCCGCACATCTTCATCGGCGAAGGTGCAGGCAGGTCACTCGGCTTGGGAGCTTGGCCATGGTATTTCGTATACTTCTATAGTTAGCATTCCTTGAGTGCGTTTCGGCGGTACAGTTAGCTTCCGGAAGAGATTCACTATGCCGCTGGACAAGAGTTTGTTTATCCTTCTCACTGGGACTGTCAGAAGCAGGTATCCAGCGGTCATAAACACGCTTCTTTCACTAGCGGTATTCGTAATTGTATTACAACTAGGTAACAGACTCACAACCATTCATCCACTCTATTTTAAATTTCTGTTCTCCGTCATGGACGTCTACCGTACTCTCCGTGTTTGTCGAATAAAATTAGAGGTGTTACTGTAATTACCGTAACTAGTGGTCATTACTACATTCGCAAACTGTTTCGTGCAGTCTCAAGATGCTTAGTTTCATACTGCCGTCTTTTGTTCTCACAAATATGTCAAACAAAGCAACGTATATACTCCTGAGTGCATTTTTCCTTCATAGCTACTTTTCGTTGCAAAGTTCAGTAATACTACATCTACATCTACATGATTACTCTGCTATTCACAATAAAGTGCCTGGCAGAGGGTTCAATGAACCACCTTCATGCTGTCTCTCTACCGTTCCACTCTCGAACGGCACGCGGGAAAAACGAGCACTTAAATTTTTCCGTGCGAGCCCTGATTTCTCTTATTTTATCGTGTTGATCATTTCTCCCTATGTAGGTGAGTGCCAACAGAATTTTTTCGCAATCGGAGGAGAAAACTGGTGATTGAAATTTCGTGAGAAGATCTCGTCGCAACGAAAAACGCCTTTGTTTTAATGATTGCCACTCCAATTCACGTATCATGTCTGTGACACTATCTGCCCTATTTCGCCATAATACAAAACGAGCTGCCCTTCTTTGTACTTGTTCGATGTCATCCGTCAGTCCCACCTGATGCGGATCCCACACCGCACAGCAGTACCCCAGAATAGGGCGGACAAGCGTAGTGTAAGCAGTCTCTTTGGTAGACCTGTTGCACCTTCTAAGTATTCTGCCAATGAATCGCAGTCTTTGGTTTGCTCTACCCAGAATATTATCTATGTGATCGTTCCAATTTAGGTTATTTGTAATTGTAATCCCTAAGTATTTAGTTGAATTTACAGCCCTCAGGTTTGTGTGACTTATCGCGTAATCGAAATTTAGCTGATTTCTTTTAGTACTCATGTGAATAACTTCGCACTTTTCTTTATTCAGGATCAATTGCCACTTTTCGCACCATTTAGATATCTTATCTAAATCATTTTGCAAGTCGTTTTGATCATCTGATGACTTTACAAGACGGTAAATGACAGCATCATTTGCAAACAATCTAAGACGGATACTCAGATTGTCCCCTATGTCGTTAACATAGATCAGGAACAATAGAGGGCCTATAACACTTCCTTGGGAAACGCCGGATATTACTTCTGTTTTACTCAATGACTTTCCGTCTATTACTACGAACTGTGACCTTTCTGACAGGAAATCACGAATCCAGTCGCACAACTGAGGCGATACTCCGTAGGCACGCAGTTTGATTAGAAGACGCTTGTGGGGAACCGTGTCGATAGCACTTATTACTTCATGAGTATAAACAACTAGTTGCGTTTCACAAGAACGATATTTTCTGAATCCGTGCTCACTATATGTCAATAAATCGTTTTCTTCGAGATACTTCATAATGTTCGAATACAGTACATGTTCTAAAACCCTACTTCAAATCGACGTTAGTGATATAGGCCTGTAATTCAGCGGATTACTCCTACTTCCCTTTTTGGGTATTGGTGTGACTTGAGCAATTTCTCCGTCTTTATGTACGTATACTAACACATTCACTCCCAACAAGTGTGGTGAAAGTGACTGGAGTTTTAGTGGCAATTGTCATGCTAGCAACAGAAGTGACAGCATAGAACTAGCGGCTGGGTAATTCGGTAGGGAGGTTTAGACGTCGGAGTAGCTGCTAGAATCGTCGTAAATATCCAAAACATTAAACTGAGATATATTACTGAGAAGTAAAATTACGGCAGTTGTCTAATAATCGATACAAAAGGAAATAAAGCTGGCTGTCCTCGTTCAACATAAACTTCTATTTAAGTTCCGCACTCTTGCTCTAGACGGCCTGATGGCCGACCACTGTGTCATCATCTGTCAGTGACTTCACTGGATGCAGTATGGAGCGGCATGTGGTCAGTAAAACACTCTCCCGGTCGTTGTCGAGTTTCTTTACCTTGGAAACGCTATTAAACGGTCGAGTAGCTCCTCAGTTGGCCTCAACGAGGCCGAGTGCATCCCGTTCAAGTCCTCCCACCTTGGAAAATTCCCGGGCAGTACCGGGAACCGAAGCCGAGTCCTCAGCGCTCCAGTCAGCTGTGCTAATCACTCAGCTACGGAGGCGGACAAGTAAACAATTAAATACCACTATTTATTGTTCACTAACCCGACAAGTATTTCGTTTTCATAGGTTAATGACAGGTCAGGTAAAAATCTATTAATCTTGCATCTCTTTTCAATCACGGTAGTCTCTGCAGTCGAACATTCATTTTCAGGTTAGTGATTCGAAACTCGACAGGAAGTTCTCATGTGTACTTACTAGCCCGAACGTACTGTTTTTATAAAGTGTTGGAGATCGCAAAGAACCAATATATATTTAGAAAATCTTTTATTTTATTGCCATTAGAAGTTTCAAGCACTTACGCAGATTTCCAGTTAGTTATATTTACGATTATAGTGCACCCAATCCTGCAAAGACATACGTCTGCTAGTGCTCTGTGTGCAGTAATTTAATACTCCGGGTAGTTATGAAGTAGGGATTACCTAAAATCGTGATGAAACTATTGCGGTGCCACAAACGAAGTTATTTATCAGGACAAACAAGGAACGAATTATAAATACCCTCTTACTTTTATTTCAGTGAGGGCCATTGTAGACCTGCTGTGGCAGTATACACTTTCGTGAACTCACACCTTGAGCCTAGTAAGCAATGGGTATCCAGGTTGTTTGCTGCCGTTAGGCATGGTGAGTGATCTTCTTCTTTCATGATGGTCTAGGCCATACGCCTGTTCCGTCTTGTAAGTGCCCAGCCATCTTTTTCTTGATCTTCCTGCGGATCATGTACCTGACGGTCTGACATTTAAGGTTTGTTTTCGTAGGCTTGAATCTGGTATTCTTTGTAGATGTTCTAACTAGCTTTGTCGATTATACATGACCTTCTCATTTATAGCATAAATCTCAAACTCTGCTCTTATGCCTTCCTTTATTAGTCAATCTAATCTTGTGCAGCTCTTCATCCCTCTGAGAAATTTCATTTCTCCCTCGGATGTGCTTTCTTGCTTTTCAGTAGTTGTACAAATTTCACTTCCAAATAGCAATGTAGGGGTGACCATTACCGTGCGAAACTTGTTTTTTTGTGTCTTTTCTCGCTCTATTTCGTGATGTTCTATTGATTTTTCTGAATATCATTTGATATTTCGGCAGTCTGTTTTTTTCAATGCCGAGTTCATTCTGATAGCTTATACGAGGGTCGTTCAATAAGTAATGCTCCACTTTTTTTTCTCAGAACATATTTGTTGCTAAGAGTCGGAATTTGGTGACAATATACAGGGTGAGTCACCTAACATTACCGCTGGATATATTTCGTAAACCACATCAAATACTGACGAAT